>NW_019208920.1:227500-562362 GCF_001890105.1 Penicilliopsis zonata CBS 506.65
GGTCGGGGCAGCTGCTCGTCGGGGACGACCCGTGTCGGTGACGGGGGCAGGTTCCTCCTCGCCTTCATAGTCGGGCTTGACGACGCCGAGATCCTTCATGAGGGCGTTGGACTTGGGGCGTGCCGACTTCTTGGCTCGGCCGCGGCGACTCCAGCGCTTGTTGAGTTTGGCCTTGTACTTGATCTCTTCCTTTGTCAGATAGTAATGGACAATGCACTGCTGGAAGGTCCGGCCCGGCAGAGCCTCTGCGATTTTCCCCCATTTCTTCGGATAGGTCATGAAGGCTTCGGTGAACGTCTCATGCTCCTCGCGGCTGAAGTCGTTAGGCGGGGGCAGGAACTGAAACACGTCCATTGCCACCGCAGGGTCGATGATGTTGTTGACGTCTTGGTAGATACCCGCTTTGATGTCCCGGGGTTCCATCATGTCTGGGATGATTGCTTCGCGGCCCAGATCCGGTTGAGCGGTCACCTGCTGGTCGCGACGCCGCTGCAGTTCCTCCTGTGCCGAGATTTCCGAGGCCCGGAGAGCCATCTGGAAGTCCAGCTCGCTGTTGCCCTTGTATCGTCGCCCCTCGGCAGCGGGTGCAGGCGTCGGGGTGGCCGTCGCCGTGCTGCCCGGGGGACTGCTCGGACCGGGGGTGCCGGCCTTCTTCTCCTTCTCACGGTCCAGGTCCAGCACCACCAGCCGCCAGGGTTTGTAGTACTCCAAGAACTCCTCCCGCAGGACGGAATTCTTCTTGACGACTTCCTTGCGGCGTCGCATCAGCTCGGATCGCAAAACCTCCTTGATCTGTTCGTGACTCCGCGCGTTTTCCTGGTACAGGTCCAGTTCAGAGAGTGGCGTGGGTGGTCCTCGGTTCAAGAAGGGTAGGCTGTCGACCGAAATGTCGTCAGCAGCAGCAGAAGGTACGGAATCCAGAACCGACTTCGGCTCGTCCTCGGTTTTCCACTCTTCTGCTGCTGGAATCTTGCTGGGTGTGGGGGCGGCGAGCGAGACGGTCTTCTGCGGAACCGGTTCCTCGTTGGCAAGAATACCAAGGAGCTGAATTCTCGATAGGAGTGACAGGACGTTTGAATCTTCCAGAGGCGGCTGTGGCAGTTCCGTGCGCAGGGTGTTCATATCCTTTTCGAAGATCTGCCTCCTTTCCTCGAGATAGTCCTGAGTGAAGACAATGTTCTCATCTTCCTCATCGCTGGGTGACGCAAAGTCCGGGATAGCCGGAGACTCTTGTTTCTTTCCCCGCATGGATTTGGGGGCGGATGGGGATGGGGGACGGTGTTCGGAATCCACTTCCATTGCGTCCGCTACCGCCGGCACAGAGTCTTCTCTCTCCCCTGGTTCAAGACCGTGATCCATGGATTGTTGTTGTTGTTGTTGTTGTTGCTGCGGTTGCTGCGGCTTCTTGCCTTCGTCCACGGGTCTAGTCATCTCCACACCGCCCATGCGATCAACGGAGGGAGACCGCGGTTCTCGCAAGGGCTCGTCACTGTATGACCAGCGGCGCTCCGGTGCATCAGAGACATCTCGTTTCGCCGACGGGGTCGCATGGGATAGGGACGGGTTGCGGGTGTATCCCGGACGCACCCACTGTTTGCTTGCCTTGGGAGCGCCCCGGGCTGGCTGTCGAGTTTGGAATGCGCGAGGAGCCGTCGGGATGCTCGACAAAGATGTGCGTGGCGATGTCATAGGAATGGGTGATGGGGCACGGCCTGTTGATGGTGGACCTCGGGGCCCGCCATAGCCCGGAGACACCGCACCGACGCCAGACTTCACGGTCAGCGGAGCAGCGTCGACATGCAGAGGCGGCACATCCCGAGCTACCATTGCTGCAGGCGCAGTAGGTGGTGACAATTCCGCTGCCAATTTCGGCATCATTGTTGAGGAGGAGGAGGAGGAGGAGGCGGTGCTGGTGGTGGCGGTGCTTATAGATGGCTTTCGGGGAGTCAACTCGGTCTTGCTCTCTCGACGTAGACGGGGGTCCGCTTGCGATGTCGTCTGTGGTGGAGGAGGAGGAGGAGGAGGCAGCTCGCTACGTCCCAGGACGGGTGTCGTCGCGGCCTTGGGGCCCGTGGGCGGCTGCATTGCAGCATCAGTGCGATCCTTGTCATTTCTGGCGACAAGGTCTTGGGGATTAGGAGCGGCGATCAGGGTCGGGATAGAGCCAAAAGCCGGGACCTGAGGCGCCGGCGGGGGCGGCGAGTGTCTCACGACTGGCAGCGGCGGGGGCAGCGGCGGCGGCGGCGGCGGCGGCGGAGTCTCCTTGACATATTCCGGGCGTGGAGGGGGCCCCAAGGGATGATCGGGACGGTCGGGGTCCCAACGAGAATCTCCCCCGACAGGGCCTGACAGCGAGGGTTTGCGGATGAGGTGCGGGTCTATGATACTGGGATGGTCGGCCGGGCGGTCTGCTCCTGGCGCAGAGCCAATTGACACGGTTGGGGTGACTGCGGCGGGGGAGACGTGAACGGAGGAGGCGTTACTGGGCAGGCGACTGTCGGCTTGACTGGGCGGGCGGTCTTTCTTCCAATACTCTGGGGGCCGATCGTCACGATCCGGGGGGGGGCGACGGTCGAGCTCCTCGCGACGGTCCATGAAGCGATCCCGACGATCCATCAGATCTCGACGGTCGCGCTCTCGGTCTCGGTCGCGGTCCCGGTCTTGCCAGTCGCGATCACGGTCGATGACACGGTCGCGCTCTCGGTCTCGCTCGCGATCCCACCAGCCGTCTCGAGAGCGGCTACGGCGACGAAAGGGCTCTCGATCATCAATGTAGGAGCCTCGGCCTCGCCCACGACCACCCTCCCAATCACCACGGCCGCCGCGGCCACGGATGGGACCCGCACGGGGGTGATGGCCGATGCCGATGCCTAGAGGCGGCGGAGGACCCTCCGGGGCGGCGGAGGCGGTCGAGACAAGACTCTCCCTTGAGTTGCGGCGGAGGCGAATTGGATCGATATCTCGCCCACCGCCGTCCCGAAGGTCGCGAAAGTCTCGCAGCGGGGGTGGCGAGCGCGAGCGGCCACGGCCAAAGCCCCCACGGCCCTCTCGTGGTTCAAAATCGCGATCCCGACGCGGCCAGTCTCGGAAGGGGGGGGGGCCATCTCTCAGGTCTCGAAAGTCACGGTCGCGGTCTCTCTCTCGGTCTCTTTCCCGGTCACGATCTCTCTCTCGGTCTCTGTCTCTGTCACGATCCCGGTCCCGGTCTCGAAAGTCGGGGCGACCAGGGTATCCGCGGCCACGACCGCCAAAGCCACCACCACCGCCGCCACCACCACCACCACCACCACCACGCGGGGCATCGATCAAAGCCTTTGGGGCGCGCGGCGGCTCGCGTCCTAGCGAGACGGGGCTGCCATCGTCCAGGCCTCGCGGGCCAACGGGGGGTCGACGGTCGGCGAATCGCTGGGGGGACCGGTCGCGGGCGTGGAACCCAGACGAGGGGGGGAAGCGAGAAGACATCACCACCTCATGCTAGGGGCGGCCTTTGCTCACTGACAAAACTAGCGGAGAGAGGGAATGATTTCTGTCCTCAGATTAGCGGCGTTGTGCGTGGTCAGTGCCAGTGGACGCAATCTCCTTCTCGAGTCTTTCCGGCCTGCAACGAACGAGACACGAGCGGAAATCGAATCGAGACCAGCGGGAAACCACGTGACCGTGCCGATCGGACGCCGGAAGCCTGCGCTAGTCCTGTTTGGGGCGAGATTGAAGGAGGGTGGATGCCTGAGGCGCACGTACCGAGAGCGTTTCAGTGGCACACTGGCGGAAGAAGCGGTCTAGGGACGGCAAAAAAGGGGAGAGATTAATAGAGAGTCGTGCGAGGATGCTGTGAGAATCGTGTCGTAGAATAGATTGGAATAAGAGCGCCTTGACGCGGGGAAAAGTGATGGAAGACCAGAGACAGCGTACAGGTCTGGCTCGGCAGTGATGTCGGCCTGAAGGGAAATTCTCCGGGGGGGGGAACACAGCTCGGGAGAACAGACAGACGCAGAAAACAGCTGGCAGAGCGTCCCAGGCGGCTGGAAAGAGCCTCCACGCTGATGAACACGGCCTGATGGGCTCCAAAGCGATGAACAGGATGGAGGCGACAAGGAGTGGGAAGCTGAAGCACAACAAGAGTTGGTGGACTGAGGTAGGGATCGCGGGATGGCCTGCGACTAGTTCGTAGGCAGTTAGTCAGTGGTCTAAGCCCAGCAGGGGTGCCTGGGGCGCTAACTGGTGCCTTGTTGCCTGGGTTATTGCCTTAGGCACTACATGCCTCAGAAAGTTGATGCCTCAGGCATCTTGCCCCTCCAAAAAGCATCCTCAGTCCCGCTTGAACTTTTGACTCTTTACTCTGTTTACTCTGTCTACTCTGTTCACTCTGTTTGCTCCCCCCTACAGTCGCCTGTCTGATCATTGCCATGTCCTCTGAGAACGCCCCCCCCCCCTCGGCCACCAATGCCGTCCTGGTCGCCTCCCAGCCGGTGCCTGAGGGCACGCACGAGGTGCGCGGGGTTGATTTCGAACGCTTCCACGGGCGCGACATCACCGTGGCCGAGATGGTGGAGGATATGCGGTACATGGGCTTCCAGGGGAGTGCAGTGTCTGAGGCAGCACAAATCATCAATGAAATGGTTGTTCCTATCCTGGTGGAGCGTAACGGGCTACAGACAGACGACTGACGGATTTTTCTTTTTTTTTTTTTTTTTTCTAGCGAGCATACCGACACCCCGAAACCGGAGACAAAACAACGATCTTCCTGGGTTACACGTCGAATTTGATCTCGTCTGGTCTGCGTGATACGCTGCGGTATCTGGTCCGGCATAAACATGTCTCGGCGATTGTGACGACTGCCGGGGGCGTCGAGGAGGACCTGATCAAGTGCCTGGCGCCGACGTACATGGGGTCGTTCAGCACTCCGGGGGCTGGGCTGCGGCAACAGGGGCTCAACCGGATCGGCAACCTGGTGGTGCCGAACAGCAACTACTGTGCGTTTGAGGACTGGCTGGTCCCGATCCTGGACCAGATGCTGGAGGAACAGGAGGCGGCGCAGGCCAAGGCGCGCGAGACGGGCGACGAGGAGGACGAGTTGCACTGGACCCCCAGCCGGATCATCGAACGCCTGGGCCGCGAGATCAACCACGAAGACTCGGTGCTGTACTGGGCCGCGCGCAACGGGATCCCTATCTTCTGCCCCGCGCTGACCGACGGCTCGCTGGGAGACATGCTGTATTTCCACACCTACAAGTCGTCTCCGCGGCGCCTGCGCGTCGACATTGTCGACGACGTGCGCCGCATCAACACCATGGCGGTGCGCGCCGCGCGCGCCGGCATGATCATTCTCGGCGGCGGGGTCATCAAGCACCATATCGCCAACGCCTGTCTGATGCGCAACGGCGCCGAGAGCGCAGTCTACATCAACACCGCCCAGGAATTCGACGGCAGCGACGCGGGCGCCCGGCCCGATGAAGCTGTCAGCTGGGGGAAGATCAAACCCGACGCCAAATCTGTCAAGGTATCTTTCCTTTCTTTCCCCCTCCATCTTGTCGATTGCACCTCTCATTTCTCTTCTTTTCTAGGTCTACGCGGAAGCTACCGTGGTTTTCCCCCTCATCGTGGCCGCCACCTTTGCACGAGCCGAGACTCCAGAGCAGCACTGACCTGATCCAACAAACACATCCTACATGACTATGCGGTCCACTCACCGTTGGCGTACTCTACAAAGCGCTGACCCACCGGCCAATCCACTGCACTACCTGCAGGATGGCCAGACTGCATCTCGGAAGGAGAATGGGGCCGTCTACCCCTCAGCACTAGGAGGACAGAATTGATGGTCTGGGGATAGATTAGTCTCAGGAGGACCAAATTCCTTCGATCACATCCACGGTGGCGACCGAACCTCTTTACTCGAATGCCGGATGATCGGCTCGGGAGGCGACAGAGCGTGTGAAACCTTGACGCTGCTGAAGATCGCAGGCCATACCAGTGCTTACTGGTTGTTTCCTCATCTGCGGCTCCTCTCTCCCTCTCCTCTCCTCCTCTCCAGGTATCCCCGTTGCCACTCGGGATAAAATTTAGGACAATAGAAACTTGAAAGACTCTTTTAGAATTCTAGCCAAACTCTATCTCTCCCGTCCCTGAGTCGTCTCTGGTTCCGACCGTCTCCCCAAGTCTGGTTCCGACACATTCCTGCTCTCCATGCTTTGCCACAGCCTCCTCTCTGATAAGCGATAGACGCTCCACCAGAGACGATCGTCTCGTACTGAGGCCTCCGTGCTGCAGACTCCCAGGCCGCCACGCGTAAAACACAAGGAGTCAGGCCAGTGATCGGCCAGTCCCTCCTTCTCGCAGTCTCTTGCAACGCTGCGGATCTCGACAACGCTGCTGCTGCCAGCTGGAGAACACTGATTGGCGCTGCGTCGTGCACTGCTGCCTCAGGCTGCGCAACGGCGGTGAAGGGCCTCGCCTCACTTTGCTTTGCTGCCTTCGCCTCGTCTCTCTCTCTCTCTCTCTCTCTCTCTCTCTCTCTGCCTTGTCTGCCTGTTGGCTGTGTCTGCCTGGTCTCTCACTATTTCCATCGCTTCATCCCTTCTTCAGAGTCTGCATCGACTTGTCTCTTTCTTTTTCATTCCCTCCCCCATCTTTCCTTACAGCTCAGTCGAGTCAGATAAGGCTCGCTTCCCCACACTTCTTATCGCAGTCGGTGCCTGTCCAGGAGACAAGCTTGGTGCATTTCGAAGCTTTGCCTGGAATCATAAACAGTTTATTTGCTTTTGCTTTTTCTTCAGTTTGCGTTGTCTGCATTATTGCCTGTTGTGTTTGGTCTTTGTTGCAGCTGCGTGGTTGTGAGCATTCTATCGAGTGATCGCCTCAAGAGCAGACAGACCATTCATTTGAATCTATCGATCAGCCGCAGAATCATGGATACCACCGAGACCGTCGCCATCTCCGTGCCTCCGCCCATCACCCTCAGCGGTGACACCGAGGCTGCTCCGCCTCCCATCGTGGCTGTGACTCCGGCGGAGTCTACTCCCGCAGAAGTGAGTCCTCCGGACGCTGAGACGTCTCAAGAGGTTCCGTCTTCAACCGAACCAGAGACCGAAATAGCGACGGGAATAGAGACGGAAATAGAGACGGAAATAGAGACGGAAATAGAGACACCGGTGGCAGAGACACCGGTGGCAGAGACACCGGAAACGGAGCCGGTGACTGAAGCACCTACACAGCCAGTGACAGAGTCGGTCACTGAAGCACCTACGCAGCCGGTGACTGAGTCGGTCACTGAAGCACCTACACAGCCAGTGACAGAGTCGGTCACTGAAGCACCTACACAGCCGGTGACAGAGACACCAGAAGGTGTGACTGAGGCACCCATAGAGGAATCCACCCCCCCGGCATTGCCAGAGACGTCGGACACCACGGCAGCTGAGACTAATGAGGCCAGCGAGAACGCCGACCGTCAAGATACCCAGGATGAAGAACAGGCTGAGGGCGAGGAAGCAGAGCCTGCTCCATGGGCAGAATTCGAGGAGGACACCTCCGTCCCCGACGAGGCGGAGCTGAAGGAGATTGAGTCGACCGATGGAGACTACAGCGCCCTCGAATGTACGTTCCCCTGGGCTGTCTGACGAAGCGGGGACAGTTGGCTGACTGCTGCAGATAAATACTGGGAAAAGTCCTTCTTCCGCGACCTCGATGACCCAGAGTACACGCCCATCGTGAAGTCACGCATGACCTGGAAATTGTCCGGCGTACGCGGCACCAAGGAGCAACCCAACCGGGCCAAAATCATGCGCTCGCCGCCCGCCTACATCGGTGGCTACTGGTGGACAATCAAGTTCTTCCCGCGCGGCAACAATGTCACCTCCTTGAGCATCTACATCGAGTGCTCGCCTACCATGCCCGTGGTGGATAAGGAACTGCCCGAGGGCAAGTTCAGCGTTCACTGCGGCGCTGCGGACACCGTACTCAGTGAGTCTCCGGCAGACATCGACATCCAGATCCCCCGCACCAAGGATTCGGCGCCCTGGGTTGAGGAGTTCAAGTCTCAGTACACCACCGCACAGGCTACTCTGGCTGCCGATGCTCCGCAGCCCCCGCGGAGCTGGCGTGTCTCTGCCCAGATCGGCGTCATCCTCTACAACCCCGAAGAGCCCCGGACCGGCTGCATGCAATCCTCCTGTCACCAGTTCAATCCTCATAACCTTGACTGGGGGTGGACCAACTTCCACGGGCCCTGGGAACAGGTCCACGAGCGCCAGCGCGGTCAGCGCCAGGCCCTCTTACGTAACGACACCCTCGCCTTCGATGCCTATATCCGCATCTTCGATGACCCCACCCAGTCGCTCTGGTGGCACCCCAGCGACTCCGAGCCCACCTGGGATAGTCTGGGCCTGACGGGCTACCGCCCGCTCGGTGACTCGGTGATCAACCACAGCGCCGAGGTCGCCGGTCTCGCCTCGTGGCTGCACCTTGCCCCCGTCGCCAAGCTCATCCAAGGCGTCGATGTCCTCGAGCATCTGTCAAACTGCGACGTCAAACCCAAGCCCCTGTGCGATGCCCTGCAAAAGTTCCTCTGGCTGCTGCGCTGCCGCAGTGACTCGCTGCAGTTCGTCGACACCGATGGCATCACCTCCACCCTGCGTAACATGCACGAGTACTCGAGCGACGTCACCGAGTTCTGGGAACGCCTCCGCCGCTCCCTCGAGCTTGAGCTCGCCGGCACCGCAGCTGCGGACACCTTGGCCAGTTTATTCGACAGCCCCGCTCCTCTACCGGCCAAGGTCGACGCCGACAGTGGTGAAGAAGCTCCTTCTCTCGTGCGGGCCCTCCCTACCGACTTCAATTCCCGCATCACCCTGGACACCGACAAGGTCAAATCAGTCTCCGCCGGTCTCGAGTCCTATCTGCAGGGCGGTGACAGCCCTTCTGGCGGTCGCTGGTCCCTGCCGCCCATCTTGAATGTCGAACTGTCTCGTCAGAAGCTAGACAAGACGGCTCGCCAGTGGCGCTTGATCTTTGACCGTGTCGAAATCGAAGAGTCCCTGGACCTGACCACCCACGTTGTCGACGGCCAGTGCGGGCACTATATCCTCTACGGTTACGTCGTGCACCGCGGCCGCCGGACCTCGGGGAAGTTCTTCAGCATCCTCCGGCCCGGCGGGCCGGGGTCCAAGTGGCTCGCCTTTGACGACGGCAGCGACAACCGGGTCGAGTGTCTGACGCGGGCGACGGCGTTCAACGCCCACCTGGGCCTCAACGCCGAGCAGCTCAAGACCGTCAACGAGAAGACGGGCCACGACGTCCCCGTCGCCGCCATCTACATCCGCCGCGATCGTGTCGAGGAATACCTACCCGGACCCCAGGGTCCCTGGGATGCCCCCACCGCCATGAAGACCTACTACGAGACGGGCTCGTATCCCTTCCTCGAGTCCTCCTCCGCGGCCAAGGAACAACAGGTCCAGGTCGAGGTGTACTCGCTGCCCACGTGCGACCAGGTTCCCAGCCTGTTCGACACGTACGACCTCATGGCGCAGGCCAAGGCCACCAACCACGTCATGTACCTCAGTCTGCCGGCAACCACCACCCTGGTTGAACTGCGGCGGAAAATCTCCCAGTGGCCGCCGCAACCGTCTTCTGCTGTCCCGGATGAGAGTCATAATCATAAACCCACGCCGTCGACTCCGCCGGAGCACATCCGTCTGTGGCAGATCGGCCACAGTCGCGATCGGTTCGGCCCCACGCTCGCCTTCACCCGCATGACCAACCTGGACGACTCCCTTGACTTCAACCTGTCGACCATCCGCTTCTGGATGCAGGTCGTCTCCGAGTCCGAAGCCAAGTATTTTGCCATGACCGATCCCCCGCAGGCCGCGGTTGCCGCCGATCACTCCAAGACCGAGGAGGCCGTCATGGAGCGCGAAGGCTCCCAGACCCCTCCCCCGGTCGTGGACGAGACGATCAGCACCCCTCTGAATCCTGCTGATGCCAGTTCCTCCGATGCGGCGCCGACACCTGCCGCCGTTGAGATCATCGCGGAGGAATCTCAGCCTGAGCAGACTCTGCAACCCGAGCAAGTTTCTGAGCAGGCGTCTGAACATCCTTCTGAGGTTCCTGAGACTCTTGAGCAGACTCCTGAAACTCTCGAGCAAGCTCCTGAGACTTCTGAAGAACCCTCTGAGCAGGCTTCTGAGATTCTTGAACAGCCTTCTGAGCAGGCGCCCGAGCAAACTCTCGAGACTCCTGAGACTCCTGAGCAGCCTGAGCAACCTGAGCAACCTGAGCAACCTTCCTCTGAAGAAGTCGCTCAGGAAACCCCCGCACCGGTAACAGACGAGGATACCGCAGCGACAGAGGCAGTCATCGCAGCGATCATCGCCAATGATGTGGAACAGCTGGACGCCGGATCTGATCCTGTCGATGAACCGACACCTGAGCAGCCACCTGCTGAATCTCCAGTCGAGGCTACTCAGACTGAATCAGCCGAAGCCGAGGCTACCGAGGCTCCTGAAGTAACTCAAGCCACCGAAGAGACTGACAACAACGAGGTCATGGAGACCGTTGAGGCCCCCGAGGGCACAACGGCCGAACCGGAGGTTCAGCTGCCGGTGCGGCACGTATACTACTTCATCCAGGTCTTCGACGTGGAGCAGCAGGTGCTGCGGACAGTAGGCTCGTTCTTCTCGCGGATGGAGGAGAACATCAAGACCGCCCTGCGAACCCACCTTGGCTGGGCTGAAGACAAAGACTTCTTGATCTGGCAGCGTGTGGACGGGATCACGGTCACTAGCATGTCTCCAGGAGAGACCTTTGAGGTGTTTGTTCCAGATGGAGCGTGCTTTATTGTCGGGGACAAACTGAACAGGAAACAGTAAGCAGATACTACCCTTGGCCTTTTTTTTCCTGCTTGTTGGGATTAATCATGCTAACGATTTGTGATAGACGTGCCGACCTCGGTGCTCGAGGACTGTTCGCAAACCCCGACCGTCTGGTGCAGTACCTGTGGGCGGAGGCCCGTCACCACCCGACCCAGGCATTCACCGGCACCAAGACGATAGAGGCGACGTTCGCGGGAGATTACTACCGCGGCGAGTTCAAAAAGGGGTACTTCCACGGGCGGGGCACGCACATCTCCGACACGGCGGTGCACTACGAGGGCGACTTCATCTTCGGACAGCGCCACGGCCAAGGGCGCATGGAGTACCCGTCCGGCGATACCTACGATGGCGACTGGGTCGAGGACCAGCGCCACGGCCAGGGAACCTTTGTCGAGCGCAAGACGGGCAACAAATACGTCGGCGGCTACAAGGACGGCAAACGCCACGGCAAGGGAATCAGCTACTGGGAGGTCGCCGATGAGGAGATGGACCTCTGCCAGATCTGCTACAGCGAGGAGCAGGACGCCCTCTTCTACGACTGCGGCCATGTCTGCGCGTGCGTCACCTGCGCGCGCCAGGTCGACATCTGCCCGATTTGCCGCAAGAACATCATCAGCGTGGTCAAGATTTACAGGACATAAAGTGATGAATCGATGCATTTATATCTTTTTTTACATTTTTAATGGCTCTTTCTCCGATGATTTGAATTTTAGCTAGTTCTATTTTAGATATCTAGTCTAGTCAAGACTTGTTCTCCTAGGAGTTTAGTTTCCTTCTCTGGCTACCTTGATACAAAGACGCTGTATACCAACCTCCCATGTGTCTGGAGGCACGAGCAGAATGGAAGGAACAAATGGAATAAACAATTAACAATTTACAATGTATGCAGTGGTATAAGTATACATGAAATGCTTTACTGCTTTTTAGAACCCGCCTTCTTGCTCTTCTTCACCTCCTTCACTTCTGTCTTCTCCTTCTTTTCTACCTTCTCCTTCTTCTCTGCCTTCTCCTTTTTCTCTGCCTTCTCCTTCTTCTCTGCCTTCTCCTTCTTCTCCACCTTCTTCTCTCTTTGTTCCTCCTTCTCCTTCTTATCCTCTGCCTTCTTCTCCTCCTTCTTCTCCTCCTTCTTCGGCTTGTTCAAGACTCCCTTCGGGTTGAGACCCTTGCGGCGCAGACGGTTCCGCTCCGCACGCTCGATCCGCTCGGCGTCCTCGTCGTCTTCGAACGGCCCAAAGGCACCGCCCTCCAACTCCATCATCTCGCCGTCCTCATCGACCAGCGGGGTCTTGTCGATCTCCATCTCGCCGTCCGTCGAGTCCGCGGAAGCGGCGTGTTTGTCGGCCTTCTTCTCGCCGCTAGTGGCAGTCTCGCCCGTGCTCTTCGCAACAGGGCTAGGGCCGAACTTCTTCAGTTTGCAGACGTAGAACCCGTCCACGTTCTCGCGGTGGGGGAAGTACCGCCGAGTCATCTTCATCTTCGGATCAAACTGTTTACCCATGTAGCTAGTCATACCTTCGCTACCAAAGTCGCCCAGGCCCGTGTCGACGATCTTCACATTCGGCCGCTTGCGCAGGATATACTGCACCACCGCCTCGTTCTCCTCCACCGTCACACTGCAGGTCGAGTAGACAATGTAGCCACCCGTCTTCGACGCGTGGTCGACCGAGTCGATCGCCGCCAGCAGCAGCTGGCGCTGCATGTGGGGGATGGCGAGGAAGTCGCGCTCGTTCTTGGAGGTCTTGACGCTGGGATCCTTGGAGATGACTCCGGTACCGGTGCAGGGGGCATCGAGCAGGACACGGTCAAACCCGCCCATGGCCTTGGGGAACGCCGTGCGGGCATCCATGTTGGTGACGATGGTGTTCTTGCATCCCAGACGGTGGATGTTACCGATCAGACCCTTGGCACGCGGCTTGCTGGCATCGTTGGCGATCAGGCATCCCGTGTTGCGCATCAGGGCGGAGATATATGTCGATTTACCACCGGGGGCGGCAGCCATGTCGAGAACACGCTCGTTCGGTTGAGGTGCCAGGGCCATGACGGGCAAGAACGAAGAAGCTGCCTGCAGGATGTAGTGGCCCGCAAGATACTCAGGCGTAGCACCCAGCGGCACGGGGGACTCGAAGACCTGCAGACCGACCTTGGACCATTTTCCAACCGGCTCAAGCACAACTCCTCGATTGATCAATGCCTGCGCCAGAGAGCGACGGTTCGTGCGTAGAGTGTTCGTTCGGATGACAACCGGACGCGGCGTCTCGTTGGCCTCGAAGAAAGCAAAAGCCTCCATGGGAGTGAACAGATTGAACAGTTTCTCGGCCAGGAAGGGGGTGTATCCGTAGTATGTGCAGATATCCTTCAGGAGAAGATCGACGTAATCCGTGCGAGACTTGCCCGGCTGTCCTAGGGACTTCAGATCGCCCAAGATACGGATGGTATCGGTGATACGCGTGCGCATCAGTTGCAGATCGGGGGCCAGGCCGGCCTGTGCAGCAGACTCTGCATCGGCGAACACGTCCGGACGGTCGCCGGCAATGTTGGTCTGCATGGCGGATTCCTTCAGCTCCATCTCGGCTTCCTCTTCTTCGGCCTCCCTGGCTTCGTCCAGCTTACGCGACAACCCTTCGATATTGGCTGCCGTCAGCTTCTCCTCGGCGTCCGAGAGATCCTCGTCCTCAGAGAACAACGTCTCGCGGGGGTGGTCTTCATCGTCCGAATCCAGAACCGAATCCTCATCCTCCTGGCTATCCATGGATCCATCGCTCACACCCTCCAAATCATCGAACTCATCATCCAGCATTTCATCATCGTCTGTTTCCCAGGTGCCTTCATCCGAACCTTCCTCCTCGTCCGAGTCCTGGAACACCTGCTTCTTCTTCTCGCTCTTCTTCTCAGCGGGCTTGGTATTGGTCTTCGCCTTCGCCTTCGTCACCGCAACCTTTTCAACTTTGCCATTGCTTGCTTTGTTCGCCTTCTTCTTCGGCACAGCCTTCACCTCGATCTCATCCTCATCAACCTCGGCTCTCCTGCGCTTCTTGCCTGACTCCGCCTTCGCGTTGTCTCCGTCGGCTGCCTTGCGATTCTTGTATATCGTAATCTTAGACTCATCCAGCGGGGCAGGAGGACCCTGCTTCTTCATCCGGCGACCACGACCCATTTTGCAAATCTGATTGTGCTGTAAGGCAATCGTTCCAGACAGTCGTCTAGACTAAAGCCCAGACAAAAATATCTCGACTTTTTTTTTTCCGCACTTCAGGCGGTCACTTCCGGCAGAAGAAAAGCTCTCTCGTAAAGGCGGTGTGGGGTTTCTGCCTGAGGCCTCGGCTTACCCGATACAGAACTACGCTTTGGTCAACGGAAGACGTGGTTCAGCACAATCAACGACAACCACCGGACGGACTTCCTCTTGCAAGACGCCTTACTCTAGCTCTCCATCACCATGACAAGCGAAGCTTCATTTACCAAATCTTTCCTCTCCGCGCTTGACATTCTCCCCGTCAAGCTGCGTTCGGACCATGTCTTTGATCCTCAGCAAGTGGGGTTGCGAGTTCCAGTACGTTTGGGTGTCAATTATCATATTCAGCATCTAGCTTTCCCCGGCTGGGTTGGGTATATGATTTAGGTGATGCTAATGAGTAAATAATAGTACATGCTTCCCCGCCTGCAACCCCCCCACCCCGAAATGCCGAAGAAGGTGAAGAGGACCGTCGCCCCGGGAGCTTCGAAATCCGTCACGATCCGACTGAAGTCGGCACGGAGCCCCGTCTTGGAATTCACGCTGCCAAATATGCCGCTGGCAACAACCTCGGTGCCGGACTTGCGCGACGCGGTGCAGGCGCGCGTAGTCAACATGCAGGATGAACGGGTGCCCCTGGACAAGATCAAGATCCTGTACAAACGCAAGCCGGTGACGGGGAAGACGGTCGCAGAGGTGTTGGCCGATGAGCCGGACGTGCTGGCTGGGGGGAAAGAGGTCGAGTTTGGCGTGATGATCATGGGTGGGGCGAAGGTCGTGGAAGTCGAGGAGGAGCCAGCACCAGCACCCGCACCCGCACCACCGGCAGCGGACGAAAAGCAGGCAATGGAGACAGATGAGATCCCGAAACCTGCCGTAGGGCCGAGCGGCGACGAAGTGGTTGAAACGGAGGCCTTCTGGACAGATCTGCAAGGGTTTATGGAGCAGCGACTGAAGGATGAGGCGGTGGCGAGGAGGCTGAGGACCCTCTTCGAAACGACCTGGAAGGCCAATCGGTAGAAGGTGCTTACAATGTACATGATATATTCCATACCCGGGTTTCCACATAACCCAGTACCACTACAAACTCGTTCAACTACCAGGAGAGCCAGGAAGCACGTCCTACTTATCCAGGCTAGCAGCCTGATGGTATCTCACGTCGCCTTCTGCGGTGCTAGACAGAAATGGTCTAGAGTAAATGTTATACATAAAATGTATTTGCACAGAATTCGAAGATGGTAGGGAATAGAAGGAAAGGGGGGTGGGGATTATGCAATAACAGAAGAGGTGTCGTCGTAAATAAATAGTCAACACATACATTGCCCATCAGCATCATGCAAAGAGCAAATAATCGGAACAGAGGGGGAATCAAATCAAGGGGGCGAAGGAGGAAACATGCATTGCAGATGGAAGGGGCAGATCTTAGCAAGCTGTCACAGCACGGTAAAGTGCCTTGCAAGCTCTATATTCATCTGCGTACATCTGGCGCCGTGAGAGGCCCAATGGGAGAAATAGAAGGGGGATGAAAAGAGAAAAATAAAATGAGAAGAAGGAGAAAAGGCGGCCGAAGCCGATCAATACGGGTTATAATATCAAAGGCCATACACGGTCTTGGACCACGTCTGCGAAAACGAGGTCTCCATCATTCCAATGGAGCAGTCGAAGGATCGGGAGCACAAATCGTACAAGGGGGGGAATCCATATGCAAGCCAGGAAAAGGAAGCATTATTGCGTATTCTTGAGAAAACTGGATCCGGTCCATGCAACCAAACGATGTCGCAGGTAAATAGAGCCAAAAGGAAAAGAGGAGAAGAAGAAAAAAAAAAATGGAACTACCGGCTTCACGGCGGAACAAACATCATACATCGGATGTAAAACCTCATCGTTATTGTCTCGAGAAGACTTTGACGACACCGTCGCCTCCACCGCTGACGACCCAACGGCCATCGCGGCTCCAAACAACCGCGCAGACCCCTTCGCCGCGCATCAGCCTGTGGCTAGTGATTTCTTGGGTACAGCTGCGTTTTTCAAGGTTCCAGAAGCGTAGGCTGGCATCGTGACCGGCAGAAACCAGCTCACGCCCATCGGGAGAGAGCGAAAGCGAGGCGATAGCGGACGGGTGGGCCAGCATCGTGTACGTGCATTGGCCTGGTCAGGTATCATTAAGATTAGCAAATCTTCAAAATAACGTAGTACTCAAGATACTTACCGCTGTTGGCGTCGAAGAAACGAATATATCTGTCCTCATAACCGCTGATGATGACTCCCTCCACATTACTGGAACCGGTAGCGCCGTGAACAACTTCTTCGTCTGCCAAGGTCCGGCTGGGATCCAGATTCGCGGTTCCATCGAATCCAATGGTGGTTGCAACGACAGAATTCACCCCAGTCGACGGTGTGCCATCGTATGTTTCAAGGCTTGCCATGCCAACAATTTCTTCGCCAGTCCTTGTATCATAGACAAGGATAGAGGCATCAGAGCAGGAGACGACAAAGTTCACACCGGCGAGAGACAAGGGGCTGATGCATGTCGGAGAGGGAGAAGCGGTGCGCACAATGTGATGGACGAGAGTGTGATGGAATGGAGTTGTCGTGGCCATGCTTGGCTGCGGGGAGGAAGGGAAATTCGATCCGGAGGAGATGGAGTTGGCTCTGCGACTGCCGCCCGCTCGGCGGTTTCCGGCCTGGGGTGAGGACAGCTGGGGAGGCGCGCTGACAGCCCAGATCAAGATTCGGCCGTCCGCTGCTCCAGATGCAAGAAGAATACGATCGGGTCCGCCATAGTGAGTACATGAGTCGCCAAAGACAGAGCCCGTAGTGCCAGGGAGAACGCAGAGGCCCCATACGGCGTCCGTGTGGCCATCCAAGGTGGCCTTGGGGTCAACTCTGCCTCGTTCCCAGACGCGCACGCTAGCATCCTGGCCGCCTGAAAAAACCCAGCCGTCTCCCAGAGTACGGCCACCATTAGAGAAATTCTGCGACGGTGAGCATGCGGCTAAGGCGGTAACCGCTCCCACATGGCCCCGGTGGGTAAAGTAGCTGGTGATGTCCAGATCATTGCTAGAGCTAGCCGTGTGGGAACCAAATACACCGTAGGTGGCGGGGATAATCCATCGCTTGATCGTGCCGTCGTCACTGCAAGTACAGATCTCGGGTTCGGAGGGGCTTCCTCCACCTGTGAAGATCACCGAGCGAACGACGTCCAGATGACCTCTAAGTGCGAATTTGACCTTGAAACTGGAGTCTTGTTTTGCGCTCATCGCTGCGGCATGATCTCTCGCATCCGCAGCCCCGTCACTCTTGCGTCTGGAGCCCGAACTCTTCCGTCGGTGAGAGAGAGATCCACCTCGAGCAGGAGATTTAGGACGCGTGAAGTTGGCATTGGGGAAGGCGTCGGTATCTGGCCGGTGATGCGGGGCCTGGTCTGCTTGCGCTTGTGACTCCGGAGTGGGCGGTTCATCGAAATTCCAGCCGTCCGTATCTTCCGACACATTTTCAACGTTTTGTGGTCTAGGGTCTTCCTTGACGGAGACCTGGGAGCCGTAGTTGTCATACGCAAGTTTGGCAGAGTCGACTCTGTTATCGAGTAGAGGCTGGTCAAAGGATCCTTTCCGTGTATCAACGGCGTTGACAGGAGCTTGTTGTTGTTGTTGTTGTTGTTGTTGTTGTTGCTGCTGTTGCAACTCCATCGTTCTGCGTTCCAGTGCTTCTCTCGAAGATGCCGGGTGACCAAACTGGTCGTGTGTGCGAAACATGCCCGTGCCTTCCGAGTAGGGAGAAGCCATCTGCTGGTGGTTCTGCAAGGCCGGCTCGCGGGTCATCAGACTGTTCGCCTGTTGCTGCTGTTTCTGCCTCTGCTGTTGGAGATAGGCCTCTTCCAGGCTCTGCTGTGAAAGCTGCTGGTTTGCGTACATATGGTTTGAGAGCTCGTGATCACTCAGGTCCGGAGGGGGGTGCGATGCGGGAATGACATGATAGGCGACTTCTTGGGAGCATTTCGACAGATACACACGGGACTTGTCGCGTTCCATATCTTGGCGGACATCATGCTGGTTCATCCTGTCAGAATCGAGCTCGGCGTCAAGCAGATTAGCATAGGGCTTAGGGCGCTGGGCTTCAAGGCAGAAAAAAAAGAGAGAGAAACAGTCAGCACAGAGGTTCATCGTAGAGAGCGTAGAGAGCAAGTCGCATACACTTCAGGGCATCCAGGCTTTCCCGAGCGATCTCCTTGGAGTCGCGATAATCATCCAGCTTCTCATTGTTGCTCAGCTTCTTCACTTTCTCCCGTTCCTTCTTCAGCGCGGCCTCCAGGAGCCGAACATGCTTGCCCAGCGACTCGTGCATCCGCTTGCTGGTCCGAACGTCTCCTTCTAACCTGCCAATGCGAGACTTCATCTCGGCACGCTCAATCTCCCACGCGTTGCGGTCCCGTTCGTGCCGATGCCATTCCGTCTGGAGGAAGCGCATGACCCCTGCCGTAGGCGAAAAACGGTCCCTGTTAGCTCTCGCTCGCAGGGCTAGAAACGTGTTGTTCATCCATGACATACCTTGCAATGTATACTCAGTCCCCTGCGGAAGACCACCATTCATACCGGCATCACCGACTCCTCCCCCTCCTGCTCCTCCTCCTCCTCCATACCCTCCTCCACCCCCAGCCATGGCAGAGGGAGACTGCCACGCCATACAAACCGATGACGCGACACCAGAGTAGGGGGATCAGGGACTCAACCGCGGAAGAAAATTAAAAGATAATGAGGTGAACAGGAATTGAAGCTTTGTCAGCTCGAAGCAGGCAGGCCACAACGTGGGTCTTGCGGGCGGGCGCAGCGGGTTTTTCCAATGCTCGTGGCCGCAGCTCCCTCCGTTTGTCACGATGGGCGGACGAGGGAAGCGATACTGGAGAACAAACAACCCGAAACAAATCCGACCGTAAGATTGAACAGCCTCCAGCTTCGACACGCCGCCAGATAAAAAGAAACCAAGCAGCACCTAGGACTTCAGATCTTTCAGCGACAGAAAGGCAAAAACCACAGCCAACGGTGCTAGGTGAGGCTCTCCGACTTCGTTACAGCAAGCGATCTCCTCGTTGAGGTTCGGGGAATTGGGGGTGTTGGGCGGCGCGCTGGGCGGTGTTATTGGCTGGCCAGCCGCATTGGAGCGACAGCCGCGTTTGGCGCGGGCTTCGCATGGACTCGTTGGCAACAAGCACGAGAGAAAGCTCGTTTAAATATTTTCTTTTCTTTTCTTTTTTTTTTTGATTGGGAACATAAAGGGAGTTTCTAAAATAATAGCGGTGGATTTTTTATGATGCGTGTATGTAGGGTATCGTGCATTATTATACGGTGGTTCCACGTAGACACTTGCAAGTCTCCGTCAAGACAGGCTAGAATTCCAATTCTTCGACTTCCATCCCACAGTCCACACACTTCTTCACTCCGATTCCTGTGTCTGGGTTTTCGACAGACCGTCCCCATTGGTGTACATGGCGGCCACGGCCTAGGTCATCGCCAAAGTTGCCGCCCGCCGCGCCGTGTCGGTTGCGACGGTATGCCTCGACTCGGGTTCGTTTCTTCAGGTCCTGCAGCTTGGTCTTGAACTTGGCCTCGCGACGACGCTTCTTGTCGCTCTCACGGCGCTCGAACTCGGCGTCCAGGGCCTCGGTGGATCCCCATTTCTTCGCCGAGAAGGCGTACTCTTCGACCTGGTACCGAAGAAACAGCATCATGTTATTCCATGTGGATTTGTGGGGGTTCGGGCGTTCGAGGTGAGGGAGGAGTTCTTCGTCTTTGAGCTCGGCTGGAATAAAAAAAAAAAAAAAAGCACATATTAGTGATATTCTGTAAGGGCACCCATCACAACAGCAGGAACTCACGGTCAGTAAGGAGGTAGTCCTCTTTTGCCTCCGTCTTGGTCAGCAGGCTGTATTTCTCTGGGTATTTTTCCTTGCACCCGTTGCATATGCAGCAGTGGAACACCTCTTCCCATTTCCAGTCGATCTCTAAAGTCCCACACTCTCTGCATGTTTTCTGCTGGCTTTTCTCCTCCAAAACACTGATCCCCGGCTCGAAAGGGCCCGCCCGATCTCGCCGCAATGATTTGAGTAGCTGTTGTTTCTCCCATTCCTTCTGTGTCATATTGGCCGGTTTCTGCTCCGCCCGTTCGTCTCGCACATGGAGAGCTCGATTGTGCGGATCATCTTCTTGTGTCAAGAAGCCTCCCTTCGTATCCGTCATCTTGCTAAAGTCGTATTCGACATATCTGGTGAAGTTCTTGGCTGGCTTGATCGCATCCAGCGGTCGATTCGCTGACGCCGCATCCCGCACATTCGCTGGTGTCTCCGAGGTCATCGTACCATAAGAGCGCTTCACGCCCTGTGCGAGGGAGGTAGAGGCTGCCGACGAGGCGTTTCGGGCTTCTTCCGCTTCACGTTGTTCACGAATAGCTTTGGCTTTCATCCGATTGATTTCCTAGATCAAGAGATGAATTAGATCCTAACTCTGTCAAGGACTATCTCCATATCTGCACATACGATTCTCCGCAGCTGCTCGGGAGTCAGAGGGCCTCGTGGAAGAACACCTGGCTGCGCGGCCTCCAGTGGAGGAGTCGAAGGTCGCCCATCAGCCATTTTTTTCAACCAACACACAATGTCAAGAAGAGCTCTATGAGAGAAAAACAACCCGCTTTGTCTGGGATAGTTGCAATCCAGGAAGCGTTTGCCTGTTATCGATGATGCTGCAGGCAACCAGAGAAGCCTAGCGTCGCGTCACGTGATGATAGCGATAGACCGAAGATCGTCGATTACGTGGGAAGGGGCACGACACCGCTTAGTGGAATAGGATCAATCCGTGTGAACCTAAAAGACTTCCATCTGGATCAAGGGCAAAAGTGATCGGGCAGAAGTACAGGCCTCTAGTCTGTCAAGTTGGCGGGCCGCTCGAATAAGTCTTCGTCGTCTCTTTCCTGCCCATAGAGCACTTCACATACTCCACCAACAGGTACGTCCAAAACTGCATCGGTGCCTTCACTCCAGATCTCCCTCCAGCTCACTTTTCGATTCTGGGGACCCATGATCTGGAAGGAAGTGGCCCCGGGCTTCATCTTGGAAGACCCGCCCGGTCGCCGCCGGCCTTTGCCGTCAATGACTGCGACGTTTGCGACCTCGTCCACGATGTTCTTGATACTGTTCATGGGGAGTGTCAGGTAGCCGGTATTGTAGGATGCCAGCGCGACGTAGGTGTAGATGATCGTCATGACGATCCAGGAGGGCATCGCAAGTGACCACCACCGATTAGGATAGTAGTATATTCCTAGCTGGTGAAGAAACGGAGATGGCAGGTAGGACCACAGGATGTACATCACTAAATAGAGGTAGCAGTTAGACTCCGCAGTCAATTTGTTATTGTCAGGGACACTGTCCAAAACCTACAAAACGCGAACGAGGAGGCAAGATATAAGACAAAACCGTAGTATTCATAGGTCGGTACTTTGGGGCTCGCTCTAGGCACCGTCGTGGCTCGGCGAGCCGATTTGGCGACGGCTGCCTCTGTGTCGTTGGGCGTTTCGACATCAGAACTATCCGGGGTGGTCGGGCGGGAGGTGGTAGTGGAAAAGGGAGGTCGGAGGAGCGATGTCAGCGAAGGAGAAGGAGGTAACGGAGTCGGGGGTCGATTGTAAAACGGAGGCGCAAAGGCTTTGAACCCATCGGTCGACTCATGGAAAGGGTGGTGGATGGCAATGCCATCCTCGGGAGACTCGTCGGAGTCGGAGTCGGACGAGACATCCGACAGCGATTGGGTGTCCAGCGAGTAGTGGGATTGGAAGTCTGCATCATCCTCGACCTCAACATCATCATACACCGGCGACATGAGACTCTGCTCGTCGTCATCCGGCGACTGTGGCTGCGAAACCCTCTCGAGCTCATCGACAGGGAATTGCGGAAACGGCTGGTTGGTCTCGAACGACGACATCGCACCAGCGCCCACCGTTGCAGGTGGCCTATACCTGAGACCCTAGTAGAATTCCTGGTAGTCGACTAGCGGATTCATGCCTCCCACACGCTGTGAGCCGTCACGTTTCGTTGTGTTGACATCGTGTGCCTTGTGGTAGCACCCATCGAGCATATATACTGCCGTCTGGCACCGCCTATCCACAAGCACACCGACAACTTACGGAGTGCTTCTTCTTGATACAATTCAGTGGACTGTCGTTGAGGATTTACCATAAATAATTGAGCTAGTGTGTGGGCAAGTTACGTGGTGATTGAGGAAGGTAAGAAGTTGAAAGTAGCCTCGTTCAACAGAGCTGACGTTTTCGAGGATGGCTCAAATATATATAATTAGTTGTTTACCACCAATCTATTGAAAATACAGAATGCCAACCTTTCATATCGACCTATTTCTATACACCGAGTCAATAGCCTGTTGGATTATACAGTCTAGAAAGGGGGTAGACTAGAATTTCTCATGTCTGAATGAAATAATATGGCACACAGCGTCACTAGCGTTGCTGGTACATCGTCCTGGCTCAACTCCAGTTTATTATCACACCAAACCACTGTTTCTTCCATATATTCTCGGAACCATGACTCGCTTGGTATGGAAGCATTCTCTGTGTTCTCAGATCTGATGAGCTAGCAAGACAAATGGACCGAGGAACGGATCCCCAAGGTTGTGTTATCAACCTGATGTAGATGGCAGAAGAGCACCTCTAGACGACGTCAGATAGCTGGGGACAGAAGTTCATAGCACAATTTGGCGTCTTAAACCCTCGCCCTCTCCTGTCCTCCTCCCTAGGGACTGGAGACTCCATATTTCTTTTTCAGTCGGGGGAGTATCATTACGTCTGGTATGACTTAAACACCGCGGATTTATGTATATTCGGGCAATAGACCTGGAGGATATCCTGTGAACAATAGACGAGAAAGGCTATCAGATCTTGAAGATGAAAGTGCTCGAGGCAGTCGAAGATGAGTAAAGGCTGCTCCATCCCCCTTACCCCCTAATTAGCTCTACCTACTACAAGGTAACCGGCATTGCAATGCTATGTATGGCAAGGGTAGAGGTTCTCAATCTGCAAGAACCATAAGACTTCTCGAACAAAAGTACGAGCTACTTGCCTATTCCCTCCACTGCATGTCGTACTCGGTACTTCGCTTCTCTTAACCGGTCTGTTGCGAGCCTGCAGCTCATGTTCGACCAGGCAGCCCAAATGGAAATCTCTGCGAGCCATGCTTTCTCGTGGCCGTCATCTGCGTGGTCATCATGGAGGAAGCGCGAACGCATCTTCACCGCTTGTTGTTTCCCAACTCGACCTCACACGCAAGGAAAGAATCGCGCTTTTGTTCAAAGGTATTCCGTACGGGCTCTTGACCTAGGGAAGCAAGAAGACGTCTGTCTATATTCCGTGACACACTCTAGGACGCAACTTGAAGGTGTGGACAGCCCCTCTTTTCGACTCCTCCTGAACCTCTTCTCCAGGGTTGCTTTTTCCTGCCTGTCCTGGTTATTCACTTGCAGAATCCAATCTTGTCCGATCTGTATGGCTAATTTTATTGATTTCTTGTTAGGCGCCAGGTGTGAAGCCACCGAAGTGCTCATTACGCAACGATCGTTCCCCTCTCGAGCAGGGATCTCCCTGCCCTGACCCTCTGGGTCTATTAAAACGCCAGAAAGGAATCCCCGCATTCCACGCCCTCAAAAGAATAGACAGTGTCAATGGGGGGTCCTTGTCTGTCATCAGATAGCCATCCCTTGCACCGAGTTTCTACGCCTGTTGACACGGGGTACGACGCGCTCGTTACGCGACATCCATACATACTCCGTACGCCGTACGCTGGCCTTTGCTGTGCGACATGGGTGTTGCCCAGTACCAGGAGTCACTCCGGGAGACGAGAACGCACATAAACGATCATATCAACACTAGGAACTACTAGTGGGATGCCCGGCGAGTGATCGGCGATGCGGGTGATCGTTTAGATTTACTCTGTCGAGACGAGCAGGAGGAAATATCAGAGTTGATGCTGTCTTCCAGTACTACATAGTGCGCCGGAGCCAAAGTTCCCCCCGGGGATCTTCCAGGGCGCCCCTGAGGCAGCTGAAGTTTGTTGCAGTTCGAACTGGAAGCGAGTGGAACGCGGTCCATCTGCCAACCGCGACTGGGTGGAGCGCGATAAACCAGTCTCTCATTCCAAATCAATCGATTACTGGTAGGATACTAGTTACTAGTTAATACTACTATCTCAGCTCGCCAATGGTGGCTCGAGTATGTGCACTAGCCTCGATCAATTCTTTAGACATGTCAAGCGCCATAATTCGGATTCCATGCAATGCATGGATAAAAAAAAAGCGCCACAGACAGATAATAAAAAGGATCTCTGGCCCTTCCTCGAGTCCTTATCCCGGACCGACAGGGGAAAACAAAGATAAATAGGCGATGTCAGATCTGTCAGACTTCTTGGCACCATGATGGACCTGAATCTGGTGAGCCTGTTGGGCAAGCGAGATGATATTCTTGTATGGAGAGACCTGAAAAAACCGAAAAAAATAAAAACTAGACACTGGCGAGTAACTGACGCCCTCTGGGGAACTGGCAGAACCCAAACAACGATCCCAACGTGGGCTCTTCTCGCGGCGATGCGTCCACCGATGCGAGCGACGTCATTTCCAGCCTGGGCGTGAGCAGCAGTTCGACGTCGCTGTCGGCACTGGTGACGACTCTGGTGCCCGCCCTGGTCATTGCTACCTTCTGGTTCACTTTGTTCTTGATCTGTCGTCGAACGCAGCAGCGCTGGTATGCGCCGCGAAGTCATCTTCCATGCTTACACCAGCAGTATGTGCCTCCCCCCCCCTCTCAGCTCCCAACAAGAACATTGCTCTGACCACAGTCTCGTCTAGCGAACGGAGTCCTGAGCTGCCATCTGGGTTTGTCAACTGGTTTGGCGCCTTCTTCAAGATCTCCGACTCCCACGTTCTTCATCACTCCTCACTGGACGGCTATCTCTTCCTTCGCTTCCTGAGGGTGCTCTGTGCAACGTGCTTCTTTGGTTGCCTATTGACGTGGCCGATTCTGCTGCCGATTAATATCACTGGAGGCAATGGCAACACGGAGCTGGACGCCCTGAGTTTCAGCAATGTCAAGAGTCCGAAGAGATACTACGCCCATGCAGTGGTGGGATGTGTCTTTTTCAGTGAGCATTCCACGCCCGACCACTCTTGCAGTGTTCTGATCGCTGACACCTCTCGCAACTAAGCCTTTGTCTTTTACGTCGTGACGCGGGAGAGTCTGTTTTATGCCAACCTTCGACAGGCGTATCTCAACTCACCGGCGTACGCTCACCGGGTCTCATCAAGGACGGTGTTGTTCATGTCTGTGCCCGAGGACTACAAGAGCGAAGAAAAGCTGCGGCAGGTGTTTGGCGAGTCATCTGTACGCCGGATCTGGATTACATCGGACTGCAAAAAGCTCATGGAAAAGGTGGACGAGAGAGACGATCTGGCCTACCGTCTCGAGAAGGCCGAGACTCGGCTGATTCGGCGCGCAAACTCGGCGCGGTTGAAGGCCCTGAAAAAGGGCCATCTCAGCGCAGATCCATGTGCGGACTGCGAATTCGGGGAGCATGCGTGGTCCCACAAGCTTCGTCGCCCGATGCATCGCCTAAAGTTCTTCGGAAAGAAAGTGGACACCATCAGTTGGCTCCGCTCAGAGCTGGCCAAGACCATCGAGGAGGTGAACAACCTTCAACAGAAACACCGCAACGGGGATGTCAAGCATCTGTCGGCTGTGTTCATCGAGTTCAAGTCCCAGGCCGACGCCCAGGTCGCTTTGCAGACGCTGTCTCACCATCAACCCATGCACATGACCCCTCGTTTCACCGGTATCGCTCCGAGGGAAGTGGTCTGGTCGGCTCTTAACCTCAGCTGGTGGCAGCGCATCATGCGCAAGTTCATGGTTCAGGGCGGCATTGCTGCCCTGGTGGTGTTTTGGTCGTTTCCCGCGGCCATTGTCGGAACTATATCCAACATCACCTACCTCTCGAGCATCATTCCCTTTTTGGGATGGATAGAAGACCTCCCAGAGATCATCAAGGGCACAATCGCCGGGCTGTTGCCTTCTGCCGCTTTAGTCTTGCTCATGTCCCTGGTTCCTGTCATTTGCCGAAGTAAGTCCATCAATGTACCGCAGGAAAGGAAGCAAAAAGCCTGCTGCTAACTGCTCATAGTTTGTGCTCGGCGTGCTGGTGTACCGTCCCTTGCTCGTGTAGAGCTATTCACGCAAAGTGCACACTTCTGCTTCCAGGTTGTCCAGGTCTTCCTCGTTACGACTTTAACGTCAGCAGCATCTGCTGCTACTGCTCAGATCATCAAGAATCCACTATCGGCCAAGGACCTCCTGGCCGAGAATCTGCCCAAGGCCACGAACTTTTACATCTCTTACTTTCTTCTGCAAGGATTAGCTATGAGTTCTATGGCAATTGTGCAGGTGATGGGTGCCCTCGTTTTCAAATTCATTGCTGCCTTTTTCGACCATTCGCCCCGAAACCTCTACCGAAGGTGGACTGCGCTCAGCGGGCTCGGCTGGGGGAATGTCTTTCCCGTTTTCACCAACATGGGCGTGATAGGTGAGGACTTGAACCTATTCGAGTTGTTGGTAGAGAAACTGACATCCTGCAGCTTTGACCTATTCATGCATTGCTCCCCTTATTCTCGGCTTTGCCTTTGTTGGCCTCTACCTGGTCTACCAAGCGTACCGCTATAATTTTTTCTTCGTCTACGACATCAACATCGATACCAAGGGCCTCGTATACCCACGCGCTCTACAACATCTCCTGACGGGCCTGTATCTTGCGGATATCTGCATGATTGGTCTCTTTGCAATCAAGGGCGCCATCGGTCCGCTCATCATCATGGCTCTCTTCCTCATCCTCACCACCCTCGCCCACATCTCCCTCAACGAGGCCCTCGCCCCCCTGAATTCATTCCTCCCACGCACCCTGGATGCCGAGGAAGAACTCATCCAGGCGAAAGAGGAAGCCCAGCTTCTGGCCCAGCCGCCACGCTCCCGCTGGTCTTCCGTCTTCAAATGGTTCCACCCGGATCTGTACCGTGACTATGCCGCCCTGCGGCGCAAAGTCAACCGACATAATGTCGAAATCCGGTACTCGGAGGAAGAACTTCGCAACGCATACTTTGAGCCGTGCATCAACTCCCCGACGCCCAAGCTGTGGATCCCTCGGGATAAATGGGGGTTCAGTGCCCAGGAGATCATGGAGACGGACCCGACCATCCCCATCACGGACGATGGCGCCCATCTGGATGAAAAGAATAAGATTGTCTGGGACAAATACGATTCGAAAGTACCTTTGTGGGAGTTGAAGGTTCTGTATTGATCGGGACACTTTTGTATATAATTTGTAACGGTAATGATAAATGAGGAAAAGATAAGTAGTGCATATGTTGAAACTTTCAATCAATGTACAGACAGAGCGTCAGTATGTAATAAAACTAATTAGTGCTCCTCCTGAGCACGATATTTGATAAAGTTCCGCGGCGACACCCCCTTCTCGTACAGAGCGTCGATATCATCGACGCTGAGACCCGTCGTCTCAGGAACAACGAAGAAAGCAACAACGAGACAGATAGCTGATAACCCTGCAAACACGAAGCCCGTTTTGGCGCCCAGATCGCCGGATCCGGTGTTATAAAGGTACGGGACGATGAACTGGAAGAACCACGACGAGATGGCTTGTACGAGGTAACTTATCGACTGGGTCTGCTGGCGCAGACGATACGAGGAGATCTCCGGGGCGAGAGTCCAGGAGATGCTGACGATCGAATATACCTGCCAGGAGATGAGGAGGTTCCTAGATAACATTGTTAGAGATAAAAAAGGTAAGTATATATAGAATGGTTTAAGAAGGCTTACATGATGATTGCGATGGCCCAGAGACTGCCCTTGCTTGTGGCAAACCCTAGCCCTCCAACGACCACCATCATCAAGGCGTTACCCGCAACACCGATCAGGAACAGCCGGCGGCGACCGATCGCATCATTGTATACCCAGCCCAGGGCAATCGCGATACATCCGAGGAAGAAGCCACCAATGCCGATGTCGAAGGAGTCGACTGCCGACAGGCCGACCGTCAGCAGGAAGTAGACGTTCTGGGATAGAAACCCGGACCCGACGGCATTACTTGTCATCATCAGGAAAGACGCGGTCAGGGTGCGTTTGAGGTTGGGGCCTTGGAAGCATTCCATGTAGGAGCCTTGATCCCCAGACCGGGCAGCCTTCTCTTCTGCCAGGGTGTGAACCAGAGCTCGGTAGCGGATATCGCAGTCCTTGTTCGGGCCGTAGAGCTGGCGGAGGGATTTGCGCGCATCTTCATCTCTGCCCTTGGAGAGAAGCCAAACTGGTGATCTAGAAGGGTTGTTTGCCTACGAGTTAGCCGGGGTTGACCTTTTTGAATCTTGAAATCGAAGCAGGGGAAAGGTTAAAAAGGAACTAACTCGGGAACAAAAATGGCCAACAGAGGGAGCCCGCCGACCGCCCATTGAATAGCGAAGACGGTCTTCCATGCACTCGGTTGCAGACTGGGCACAAAAGCTCGAATGATGCCCATGCTGGTACCTTGCATCGCGACGGAGAAGAACACCAGGCCCTGAAGGATCAAGCCTCGGAGACGGGTCGGGGCAATCTTAACCCATCACCAATTAGCCATGGTCTCAACCTGTGAATTCTCAGGAGTAGCTAGCACTTACGTCGGAGGCATAGGTGGTTCCCACAGCCAACAGCGCACCGATCGTGAGACCATTGATGATCTTGCCGCCCAGGAGCTGTGCACGACTTGTCGCAGTGAACTGAAGGGCGACTCCAGCAAACGAGATGATGGAGAACACGACAATCGCATATTTACGACCGATCCGTTCGGCCAAGGGGCCGACCAAAAACGCGCCAACTGCCTGGCCCAAATTTGACATAGATGTCCACAATGAGGTCCACACCGACGGGGCGTACCAGGATTCGGTTTCTGCGTCGTAGGCCCCAAAGCTCAGCAAGAAACTGGGCATCGCAACTGTGGTTCCATTGGCGATCGTATCGTATCCGTAGGTCATACCGCAGAGGAAGGAGACCAGCGCTAAAAACGGTCAATCGAAGGTGAAGAACGACCGCGCGGGCTTGATGACACTAACAGATAAGGAGAATTCTCTTATGGTTCTTGACGGCTTCCCATAGTGGCATTTCCTTTTCTGCCCGCAGAAACTCCTCGATCTCATCGAGATTCATCTTCTCATCTTTGGCTGACACACCGGCCCCGTCGAGAGCCTCGACGTGTTGCCGCTCGACTTTTTCCAGATCCATTTAAAAATTGAGCTGACCTTTCGCTGGCTCCAAATGAGTAGGATGGCCGATGAGAATAACACAACAAGCAGGAAACCAGGGCCAGTCTTCTACCCCATATTATAGCTTGCATATATCCTCCCCACAGTAGTGGACGCAAAAACTGATCCCGGTTCTGCCCATGGGGAATTCCGAGCCTTTTTCCGGGGAAGATGCCTGTCAAAACCCGCCAAAATCTTAAATCTTTGTTCCACGTTGTGGAGTGTGGACGTTCCGAGAATTACTGGACGGTCCGTCCACTTTGTCTTTTCTCCGTTTATCCAACTACAGAGTCAGCTCAAACCAACAAAGTCAAGACCACCCACACGGCTCAAAACAGCCAAGGGATAGATGAAGTCAAGGAAGTCATCGTATGTCTCCAAAAGTAGTGTGAATGTGTTCGATGGTGGTGTTAACACGAAGAACTTGCATCAAGCCGAGTCCGGAACAGGGGAATGCGCGTCCACAGTGGACCCAAAGCCTCGGATGTTCCGAAGACGAAGTGTCATGGGACAAAGAAACTTCATTTTTGGGGTTATCGTTGATTGGAGCTCGAAACGACTCTTGAGACGACCTGCGCCCCCATAGACAGGGATACCATATGGAAGCGAGGTCGTTGATTACAGAGAAAGACTCGGGTTACCTCAGGCCGAGAAAAGATCCCATTTCACGCGATAAACCGTCTTAGGATACGTGCGAAGTTGGTGCAGATCCCCCACGAGCCGAACTGCTCAAGGGACTGGCTTGCCTTTTGCAACTGTTCTCGAGGAATAGTAGCCATGATCAGCCTCTGTTCTTACTCGGAGCTCGTCTATTGTAGCCAAAGATAAAGACATACCTGGGCGTCTGCGGTCCCTCTCTCACCCAAGCGATGGTATACCCACAAAAGCAAGCCACCTGTCAGCAGACATACTGCGATCTCGAATCCACATTCGCTCGCATGGCCTTGTTCAATGATATTATAGGCGGCGGCCAGCATTGCGTTCACCCGTTCGATAGTATGTTCAGACCGAGTCCCATCACACCACCGCCGAAGAGACTCTTCTGCGAGGTGGATGTCTTCCTCTAGTCCTGATCGACCAGCAACAAGATGGACATCGGATATATTGGTGTCCACACATATCTCTGCTAGGTAATTTAGAAGCAGCCCCGAAGAGGATGGCTCAGTCCCCATGCTACCCATCTTCCTCCATGTTGGGTCCCCATAATGATAATATCTTCGCCAACAGGCAAGAGCATTGTATAACCAACCTTGTCGCTCTTTGAGGCCATCTCCTGGCTCAAAGAGACCAACCTCTGGAGCACGAGTGAAGCCCTTGTAGACCACAATGCTGACTGTCTGCCGCCATTCGTAGATATGGGCAAAAATAGCATACATCAAAATAGTCTTGCCAAAGGCATCAAGCGGGGCGTACGGCGGCTCTTTTCTGATTGCAGGATAAAGGAGACACGTGTCCATGGAGACCATGAAATACATAGAGGACGGTAGTTCCGCGGGACCAAGCAATACTTTCCAAGCCTCTGGTGAGGCTGCCTCCCAAAACGTAGACGCACAAGGCAGGACCAAATTGATTATTTCGGCCTTTCCAATATAAGGCTGGTTGTTGAACAGTGCAGGGAACTGAAGATCGAATATCTGCCCACGTTAGCGTATTTTGAATGCTGGTAGATATGGATCGGCTGCTGTACATATATCGAAAGGCCGAGTCTTTTACGCTGCTCTAGGTCAATCCAGCTCTTCCAAGTTTCACGTAACCTTGTCCGCTTGGAGCGCGAAGACTGTGGGTCAGAGGGTTGAGTCTTGGGTCGACAGTCTAGCAACCGGCAGCGACGACAGGCTGTAACCAGAATTCCACGAGCTCCTTCTGCAAGTTCAAAGGCTGCCTTCTGACCAGACCATGTACCGGAAACACACAGAAGAAGTAATGTGAAGATATTATCATTGGATCGCAACTGATGAGGCGTCAGACTTTCGAGTCACGTAACGAGCTTGAAAACCATTTGGAAGGACTTACAAATTGGATATCCAAAGACTGCAAACGAAGGAACATTACCATAACAGTATGTAGATACACTACTGAGAACTTGCCACGGTTGGATTTGGTATAGTTGGAACCGGCTAATATCATGGAAAGAAGTAGGAAAGACGGAGAATTGGCAGGAGTGAATGTTGCAGGATGAACAACCGGAAAACGAGGATGTACATGAAATATATAAAGTTGAATAAAGTATTCCAAGGTCTCTGCGGTGGGAAAAGAATTCCCATCAGCGGCAGCTAGACCCTGATCAGCAGCGGAGTTGTCCGACAGGGTTTGGAGGATGCGGTCCCTAACTCCGGCGTCAACCTTGCAGGACCAGTGTTGAGTCTTTTCCCACAAATCGTTGAAGTCTTTGATTTCTTGAGAATCTACCCAAGATCTAGGGTCTGTTATCGTAGTCCAGAGTGGGCCTGAACTTTCGAGGTGAACTTCTTCATCCGGCCAGTTGGTTTGACGTGGATCGGAGAAGGTACAGTTATCTTCATTCTCGTGATCTGATCTGAGATGTGGTAAGTCCTGCGATGTAGCTCCCTGTAAAACTTCTTCTAATGACATGCGCTGCCGCTGTGGGTGGATGAACGGCTCTTCTGCAACCCCGGTGAATGTGCTATCAAAACCCTGATAGTTGATGTCGTTGACTGGAGTGTTATCCAGGATCCAGGCCAGGTCAGTATGGAATGATCCTTCCCCATATATCCCTAGATAGAGGTCTGCAGAGGCAGGCCGGAGACCCAAGTTCGACGCGGTAGTATGCTGTATCATGGAAATCGATGGAATCTCATCGGATAGCCCATCACGGTGAAAAGTATGGCCTGTTTCGAGACCCATGGCGCTGCCTGTACCTACCTCAAGCACGGACTGGGGATCATAATCCTCATTATTAAGGATCTGTGTATGGTTCAAGTTTACCGGCTGAGGGGCAGCCACGACTTGCACGGAGGGGACTGTTGGATTATTGTCTGTCTCTAGCGGAGATATTTGAACCCCAGGTGACCCAGCTTGGCTATGATCATTGTGGGCATCTTCTGAGTCACCCGTTCGTCGACTGTTGGCAGTGTTGCTGCTGCGTTCAGAATCACCATGGATCTTAACATGGCGTTTCAATAGGTCACTAGAAACAGATTAGCGGACCCCATTAGATCAACAACCCTTCGAGAAGACTATGTAGTACCTTCTTGTAAAGCCTCGGCTGCAGATACTGCAGGAGAACCTTGTAGTTTCACGGTCTAGCAGCCCAGTACGCGTTAGTACATACACCTCAATGCATGATATGGCTGTCGATCTTACGGTTTTCGGCGTGCCTGGTGAGATTCTCAATCCTCGAGAAGCTCTTGTGGCACTGACGACACTGAAAGGGCCCCAGCGAATGTCTCGCCTGGGACCTCAGCCGTCTTCTTCCTACGCCAATCGACGATTCGTCCATCAGGAACAGCAAGATGTATTAGCATGCCCCACAGTCAATTGGGATAGGTAGAACAACGTTGACGTGGAGTGAGGAGTGTGAGGAGTGGTTGAGATCCAGGATGGACGTTGAGGTGGACGGCCCAAAGCCTGGCCAATCATCACATGACGAGGATCGTCCACTTTGGAGAGTGGACGGTGGAACGAGGCACCCCCAGCTTTCAATTAGTCGTTTTCCTTTTTAAAAAACCTGGAGTTCCTTCTGTGGAGAGCCGGTGGTTTCTTTCTTTTGTATTTTTAATGAACTTATCGAGGGGCTGCTTGTTTAACAGACTACAACGATGCAGCTTCACGACTTGTCAGAGACCCCCGAAGTCACACCTTCGAAAGATGGTATCTCACACGCAGTGAAAGAGATCACAGCGGAGAACCAGAGCTTCCTCTCGCGGCTACCGAGATTGACATTGGAAGAGAAAGCAGAACTATTATCTGGCTCTACCTTTATCAACTCGTCGGCGATTCCTAGGTTGGATATTCCTGCGATCAAGGTATGCGATCGCTCGCTACTGTTAGATATAAATTCATGCTGACATACGGCCTCTATCTCAATAGCTCGTTGATTCTGTGAATTCTGTCAAAGGCTCCGAAGTTCACCATGGAGTCCCTACGGCGATCTTTCCTAGCTCGACATGCTATGGCGCAACCTGGAACCGGGAGCTGATGGAAGAACTGGGCAAGTCGCTTGCCAACCAAGCAAAGCTCAAGTCGGCACAGGTCATTCTTGGGCCGACCATCAACCTCCATCGCGACCCTCGTGCTGGACGCAACTTTGAGTGCTTTAGCGAAGACCCGCTGCTGTCGGGTCAGCTAGCCGCCGCCATTGTCAACGGTATCCAATCTTGCTCAGTGGCAGCATGCCCAAAACACTTTGCGTGCAACGACAGCGAGTTCAAAAGACGACAGTACGATGTCACCGAGTCACCGAATAGTCGAACGTTGCGCGAATTGTACTTGGCGGCATTCCAGGAGCTGCTTCGAGGGTCGGAACCCATGGCTTTGATGGCTAGGTATGTTTTGTCGGACGGTAATTTGGTGCTCGGAACCATATCTAACGTTCAATTCAAAGTTATAACAAAGTGGACGGGGTATATGCCTCAGAGAACGACTTCCTTAAAGATATCCTCCGAGACGAATGGGCGTATAATGGTTGTTTGGTTTCCGACTGGTTCGCGACAAAGTCCACCGCAAATGCCATCAATGCCGGCCTGGATCTGGAAATGCCAGGTCCATCGGTGTTCCGGGGACAGAGACTTGTGGACCAAGTCAGAAGTGGCCAGATTGAGGAGAGTGCTGTTGATAAGTGTGTCAGTCGGGTTCTGACTCTGCTGGACGATACTCGCGAATGCCATGGAAACCGACCGGAGAGATCCGATATCGATGAGAATACAAACAATCTGGCGAGAAGGATTGCCTCCGAGGGCATTGTCCTTCTGAAGAATGAGAACAAGGCACTCCCTCTTGACATGAGACAGGTTCCCAAAATTGCTGTCATTGGTGTGCCAGCAATGAATCCAACAATATGCGGCGGCGGAAGCGCATCGGCGCCTCCTCAATACATCCAGAGACCACTTGAGTGTTTGCAAAACAGTCATCCTGCCCCTTCGCGCGTCCGCTATGCTCATGGCGTCAACACAAACCGACTTGTTCCGGTTCTATCTTCAAAGCAAACGCAAGCTGAAAATGGGCAACAGGGCTTCGACATTAAATACTTTGACTCAGACAGCCAAGAGCTCGTTCTTAGCGAGTTCCAGAAAGTCCCAGTAGTCGCCATGGTAAGGGACCTCAAGCCCGGCCTTCAGGAAGGACGGTTCCGGTACGAATTGACAACCACATTGACGCCCGAAACTACGGGACACCATACACTGGCAACTCGATCAACGGGGGCATTCGAGCTCTACGTGGACGGCAATCTGGTAAGTTGCATCTTCCGAAGGTCAAGCCTTAGACGTTACTAATTCCTCGCAAAGGTGATGTCTTCTGCCCAGCGGGAACTTTCCATGGAAGATTTCCTTTTCGAGCCTGCTCGCCTTGAGCAAAGAGTCGAAGTTTTCATGGCCGCATCGAGGCCGTATTCAATCCGCCTCGTCACCCAGGCACGGGTGCCCAGGGAAGGAGATTACGAGCCTAACCCGCACGGAACAACGCTCTGCTTCGAGGAGTACGTGGACGAGCGGGCTCAGATATTCGACGCCGTCTCCATCGCTGCAGCCTCAGACGTCAGCATCATCTTTGCTGGCCGAAACAGCGAATACGAATCAGAGGGATTCGACCTGCAGGAGATCTCGATGCCCACGCCGCAAGCCCGGCTCATCAAGGCCGTGGCAGCGGTGTCTAAGAAGACAGTCCTCGTCCTCCACTGCGGCAATCCGATCGACGTTTCCGGCTTTGTTGACGACGTCGACGCCGTGCTCAACGCGCATTTCCCCGGCCAGGAAGGTGGCCAGGCGATCACAGATATTATCACGGGTAAAACCAGCCCCAGCGGCAAGTTAGCAACAACCTGGCCCAAGACGCTGGATGCCGACCACGTCCCCACTGCTGCCCATTTCCCGGCCCGGTGGACTGAAGAGACGGGATACACCATCCAGTACGCTGAGGGTTTGAACATGGGCTACCGCTGGCCAGAATTTGATTCCAGAGCCCGGTGGTCGTTTGGATTTGGTCTCTCGTACACTACCTTTGACTATTCCGCCTTGCATGTCGACGACGGCCTAGCTGTTCCCTTCTCCAATGAAATCAATATCAGCCTGGCAGTCACAAACACTGGCTCATTCCCCGGCCATGAAGTCATCCAGGTATACATCACTCCCTCGGATAGCACTTCCGTGTACCGTCCCGCTCGTGAATTGAAGGGATTCACCAAGGTCTGGATTCTCCCCGGCGAGTCGGAGAGAGTCACAATCACTCTTGATCGGAACCATGCCTGTAGTTTCTGGGACGAAAGCGTCAACAAATGGCGGCTGGAGCCAGGAACGTATGGTGTGCGCGTGGGCAGCCTGGCGGCCACTTTTGAGGTCAAGGAGGGATTGACTTGGAGTGGACGGTAGGCCGCTAAATAATATAGATAGAATAGGATTGTGTGAATTCATTGTATATACGTTGAGTAACTCATATATTGAGCAACCCGCATGGTATCTCTATATACATTGCAGCGTAGCATCATTGAAGTCATAATAAACCCGCAAAGTAAAAAAAGAAAAAGCCAAAAGAATAAGAATAGGGCATCCCGCAAAAAAGTCCAACTACCTATACTCAATGTCCAACTGCTTTTTGAAATACTCCCCAATCCAGAAAGCAGTAGCTGGAAAGGGGTAAGGGGTAATTTATGTAATGCCATCCCTCACATCACTATGCAATCCTTATTTCGGTCATTTGCTTGTTGGGTAATTCCAGGCGCGACCGTCGCTCCCGGTGGTCGCCTTCCGTATTGTTGTTGCCTTGAGTATCGAGTTTCTTGGGCTTGGTATGGACTCGCAGAACTAGTAGAACTCTGCGGTGGAACATAGGGTCTGCTGCTTGCAGCCTGCTCATATGATGGGAGATCTTCATCGTGAGGATCATCCGATTGGGACTGTCTCGAGTATTGTTGGTCTTGCCTTGACGGTCGACGACGATCTGTAGATGGCTGGCTCCAGTTATTATTACCGCTACCTATATCCACTGCGCTAGAAGAACGTGTATGAGTGCTCTGTCGTGACTGACTGCTTGCCGTCAAGGTGTTCATTGGCGTCGAAGCTCTTCTGTTCCGGCTATGAGATTCTCTGTTGTTTTCTCGCTCTTCCTCCTGAAACTGAAGGGATAGAGCATACGCATAATCCGCGTCGCTTTGTTCCTGGGCAGAAAGAGAAGAGCTCGAATGGTCTCTTGGGGCGGAGGTGCGATTTGCACCATTGCTTGAACTTCTGGGACCCACAATATGATGCTGAGCAGGCCCAGGGTCTGCTGATGCTGCGGTTGTATTTCCGACAAGACGAAAATCGCCAGCGAAAAACTCTGCGTTGAACCCACTCACATCAGCCAGACACTCCCAGACAACTTCTGCATGACTGGAGTAGCCCGCATCGGTGACGAGAGTGAAAAGCCGATGGGTCTGAGGGTGTTTGTATAGCGTCGAGAAATGATCATTGCGGAAGAGTATGGATACAGATCCCGGAGAAAGTGTCTGAGCGAGTTGGTCAAGACCGAAGCTACTCAGTTGGGTGGCGTTTTCGACGTCAACAAACTCTTGTATCGTGTGGATATCTCTTATAAGCTTTTGTTCTTCCGGGGTAAGTGCGCCTCCTCGAAACACCCTTTCTTCGAGCTCATCTTTGCGGAATTGCAACAACTGGATGTCTTCATGGTACTGCGCCACCCGCACCAGTGCATGATGAGACTCTGAGGATGGGGATGCTATCCAACCATGTACCAAAGGCACACCAAACGTACCATAAAGGCGAGTATCGTTCGTTTGGAGGAAAGAACCAACAGTTCCTGGGGGTTCCTAGTACTGGATTAGAATTTCAAGCAAAAACCCGCTAATAAAACTTACCAGAGTAAGCCGAGGATTGACGTTCATCCCGGTATGCAGCATGGTGAGGAATCGGCTGAGAGCTTCAATATCTGGTAGCTGATCGTCGGGTCCGAGACAACTGGTCAGCTCATCGAATAGAGCTTGGATCAAAAGCCCAAGGGATATCTGCTCTCTCGTCTTCAAAGCCTTGACGATCGGCGGTTGTGTGTTTTCGGCAGAGCACAAAATGAGAGCATTAACCAGAGCCAGCAGAGGACACGGGCCGTTCTTGTTCTGCACGAGAATCGGGGAGTGGCGTAATCTTCCGGTAACATCCGTCCAGTCAACTTGTCTGATAAAATATGTCTCAGATCTCTGCTCCTGTTGTCGCTTCTCTTCAGCTTCAGATAATTTAGGTAGTGGCGCTATGGCCGGTTGTTCCGGATGAGAACTACCACTAGGTCCCAAATCATTCAGCGTCCGCGACACTGGTAGAATAGAATCTGGTTGGGTCTGTTGAGCGCTGCCCAGGGCAGATGTGTCGTAAGCTGTAGTTAGATATGCAGGTGATGGAGCTCGAGACGATTCAGCGTGAGAGCTCGACTTTTCGGGAAAATCCAACTCCAGGAGATCCGAAGAAGAACTGGGGGTCGCACTGGATAAGGTGACTGAAGGGGTACGAATTCCATTTTCGAGATGAGACTGTCCAGTTGCAGATTGTTGGCTTGGAAAACTAAAGGATTCTTCCGAGGCAGATCTGGGATGTTGTAATACTATAGCTGGAGGTAGCTGCGCCTGTGTATCCGCTTGAGGCTCACTGATTTGCCCGTTGTCAATGTAGATCGACAATGGGATGTTTTCAAAGTTCGAGGAACCGGCGACTTGTTGGCTCGCCGGTTGCTGCTGGGCTTGCGAAGTAGTGATCGAGTGTTCGTCAGCCCAGGGCGATTCGGGAACTGGGTCATCGAGAAGAGATAGCCGTGCGGTCATGGGAATATAGCCCTCGTCTATGAATACTAGTTAGTGATACCCTTAGAAATCGATCTTTCTCATCTGAGCATACTTTGACTCAGCTGCTCGCTAGCATCGTCTCTTAAAAATGAAGACGCAGCTCGTGTGCCATCTTGATGTGGACCTGAAACCTGGTCATTGTCCCATGGGTTGGAATCTGACAGACGGGCCTTCAGAAACGGATTGTTGGACTGCAGCTGCACAGCCGGTATCTCCGGCTGCTCCCATACAGCACCGCCATCTGCCGCATGTGCTGTTTTCCACTCGTTTGCAGCCATCCTCCGTTGTGTGCCTGCCACCAAAATGGACGGCACCCTTGGCACTGATCGAGCCTCGGAATATATCTCCGCTTGTGTATGTTTAGGAGGGACTGGAGGTGGGATGGACGAATCTGACAGCCTCGAAGGTTCGGATCTCTCATCGTTATCATCCGTCCACGGATTCTGAGTATCATTAAACGAGGACGCCACCGGAGATCTTTGCGCTTCTTGCAGAGACATCAAGTCGAAGGCTGGAGATTTGTTAAGATCTGGGGAGAAGACAGGATCCTGCGTTGGAAAGCGAGGGGATTTGGGGGAACTCAGAGCTCGCGTAGGGCGAGTAAGACGAGACGGACTGGGCGTAGCAGCGGTGGGCGAGCGAAGGTCCGAACGACCGTCGCCTTTATCGCAGTTCTCGAGATGTGGCGGAGGTTGCTTTCTCAGAACCATTAAGACCGCTGTATCCAAGAATTATCTATGGAAGAAACAGGCTGCACTGTCCAATAATGGGAAAAATGTACAGGGTGGACTGGGGCGTGCAACCCTCGCGGAGGCGTAGGATAGGTAACAGGTATGTATCAGGTAGTAGAATTACCGATCGGAAGCGTAGAATAAGAAAACCAAGACAAGATAACGCGAGATAAATCAGTGTTCCTTCTTAGGTGGCTGAAATTTCATGGCAGGGACAACCGTGTAATCTGGCCAAGCAAGGCGTTGTACGTGACTAGGTGTTGACAAGGCTCTCTCTCCCACGCTGCAAACGGGATAACGACACTCTCAATGGTGAAACCACTGGTGGATTTGAAAACAAGAACATGCAAAAAGCTGTGGTGAGACAAGTACTATAATGCTATAATGCAGGGCAAAATGCCATCGTAAGGATATTTCCAGGTGAGCATCAAATGAGCAGATGGCAGGAAGAAGACCGACAGACTGCAGGCTGCCAGATTCCCGGGGGCCTCCAGCAGGAAACCAAATACGGCGCAGAGGCAGTGGCAGTGCGGCGGCTGAGTGCAGATCATGTGCAATACAATACCAAAACACAGCTACTCTCAAAATATGCGTATTATACTACCATTTCACGTATTCAAATTACCAAATACCAGCCGTCATCACATGCATCCCCGCCCAGCCACACTCCGCATCTGCTGCCAATCAAGCGATGACGTAGTCGCGGAGCTCTATGTAGTAAGAGTCGGAGATACTGTTGTTCCGTTCCCGGTCATTGGGAGGAGCTTTGTGGTCCGTGCCCTGCCAGAAAAAGGCAGGAGCGATAAAAGATAAAAAAAAAAAAAAAAAAAGAAGAAAATTGGGCTCGATTGAACACCTCAGAGCAATTATTTTGCTGCCTGCCTTGTCTTTGCTGCCATCTGAGAGTGGCGAACTAAGCTGCAGCCTGTTCCAGTCCATTATGCACTCCTATATTCGCCCAAACGATTATGTCGGTGTTCGGTTGCCTTCGGAGGGTACCAGGATCATCCGACCTGTGCCAAATACGTGAGTTGGTTGAGTGCCTGGCAATGCTAGGGAGCCTGTGGTATTCTGGTGGCGCTAATGTCTTCCTCGCAGTACGGTTTCGCTAGGAAAATACGGCAGCTTCCCTGCGAATCAGATTATCGGGCGACCGTACCACCTCACCTTCGAGATCACCGAGACCCCCGACGAAGATGGGAACATCTTGCGCGTTGTGTCTGCTGCTGAGCTCCATGCAGAATCCTTGATTAGTGATGGCTCCGGAGAGGCAGATGGAGAGGGGGAAGAGCTGGAGATGTATGGTGATGGCGATGCTCCCATGCGCACGAACCGCGAAATCGTTGACGACTCGTCCACGCAGAAGATGACGCTGGAGGAGATTGAGGCGTTGAAGAAGGAGGCAGGTGGTGCAGGGCGGGAGATCATCGCAAAGTTGCTTGAATCACACACAGCCCTGGATCAGAAGACCGCGTTCTCCCTCGCCAAGTACACTTTGCGCAAGCGGAAGAAGTACATGAGGCGATTTACCCCGATTCCTCTGGATGTCGGTTTCCTTACCAACTACATGCTCGGTGAAAAGGATGCGGCAAAAATCATGGAGCTGAGAGATGAGGCAATCGGGCTGATTGGGTGTTGGGGGAATGTTCATCATGGTGGAAATACGCCCATTGAGGATGCCATGGGGTCAAGGCCCAACAGTCGTTATTTCGTTGTCGACGAAACTGGTGGTCTCATCGTTGCCGCGATGGCTGAGCGAATGGGCATTTTATTCTCTGAAGATGGCGATGATGAAGCAACCTCTACAGTACCTGAACCATCGCAGCATCCGGCCAACGAAGATGGCCAGACTGAAGCAGACCAGACAGAGCCCGGTGCGGAAGATTCCGTACCGTCCCGCTCACCACATCAGCAGCCCATGTCTGCTTCTGGAAATACAATCACCCTCCTTCATGCCCATACACGACCCAATCTTTCTCTCCTGAAGTACTTTGGCTTCGACTATGATAATCCAGACGAGTCTCACCCGCTTTTCAAGCATTTGAAAACGGTGTCCTGGCTGCAACTCGTTGACCCTAGCACAGATCCTATATACTCAAATGAGCCAGAGGAACCGTCGCAGGAGACACTGTCAACGATGAAGGCCAGCAAACGCAATGCATTTTATCGCAAGCGGAATCGCTGGGCGCGGACTCGAAATGTTGTGGATGAGGCCCGAGCGGGGGGCTTTGATGGTCTTATCGTCGCCAGTTTGATGGAACCTGCCACGATCATGAAATACGCTGTGCCATTACTTACCGGCTCTGCCTCTGTAGTGGCATTTTCACCCACCGTTGAACCGCTGTCCGAACTCGTCGATCTGTATTCCACACATCGCAAAACAGCCTTCATCACCCAAAAACGGCAAATTAGAGAGCAGGATGAAGAAGACCAGGTACAGGGCTTGGCTGAACTCGAGGCCGAATTCATAGTCGACCCCTCGCTTCTCGTCGCGGCGTCAGTCCAGACCTCCCGAGTGCGCTCATGGCAGGTTCTCCCCGGTCGTACACATCCATTAATGTCCAGCCGTGGCGGGCCCGAGGGTTACATATTTCATGCCATCCGTGTTCTGCCGGCGCAAGACCATATCCAGGCAGCTGGCAATCAAAGCCGAAAGAGAAGGAAAGTCTCGCAGAAGGAAACCACAGCTCCTGCAACTACTGCTACCGACAGTGGTGACGCCAATACCGATATCCAAATGAGATTATAGTCAGTTACATGGGGAAATATAGAGAACAGCCTACCGCAGATTTTTGTATGGTTATTTTGGCATCAACATCAGGTCCTTACGAGTGCCTTAAAGGTTTATATAAATGTAATTACAGGGCCTCGGAACAAGTCACTATAGATGGAAATCTGCCGCTAGTTGCCAAGATGCGAAAATACTTTCGCTTCCATGTGACGATGGAAATCATTATACAAAATTTTGTGCTCGGAATATATCTTTACTTAATATTCATTACTTCACATCCATCCCGTACAACACCCACTAACCCGCCGGTTTGGACAGCTTCCGACCCGCCTCCAGAGAGACGCCACTCGATTTCCGCCAGACCTTCCAGCCATGTGATTCTCGTCTGCGCGGGAACTTCTATCCTCTGCAACTGCTCTCCCAGCGCGGTGAGAATGTCTGCTAGGGCGAGACCTCGATTGGCCTTGAGAGTGTTGAGAGTTGACAGGCAGGAAGTGACATCGCTCGTGGAAAGTAAAGTATTCATGATTTCGTGGATATCAGAGGGATGAGGAGCAGCAATACAATCATAAATTGTCTCGTTGGTGATAACTTCTGGTTCGGGGAGAGGTTGATCTTTCGGGGCATTCCTTAGGGGTAACGGTTTGCCTGCAAGAGAAAGATTAACGAGTAGACCAAAAGGAGCCTACTAAGAAAGGATATTCTTACTGCTTGCACGGCATGCTTGTAGCACATTCAATGCTCGGCGCATATCGCCCTTGCTCAACTTAACCAGACTCTGGATTGCCTCAGGCCGAATCTGCACCTTCTCCTTCTCAATGACTTGATCAACTAGGACCTTGATATCTGCCTCTTTCAGAGGACTAAAGCGGAAACGAGTACACCTAGAAAGAAGTGCTGGCGACAGTTTATGCGTGTAGTTTGCTATAATGCAGAATCGGGTGTTAGCGGTGTATTTCTCCATGATTCGGCGGAGAGCCATCTGTGCTGTTGATGTCATAGCGTCCGCTTCGTCAAGGATGATCAACTTGAAGGCGCCAAGAGAGGAGCTATTGGCGGTTGTTGAGGGAGCCATAGAAAAGATTTGCTTGGTGCCTAGTGGCTCTTAGTTCCCATTATATAGTTCCGCCATGAATGGTAAGACTGACTAGCAAATGTCTTGATCTGCTCTCGTACGACATCAATGCCTCGATCGTCACTGGCATTGAGCTCCAACACCATCTGTCGCATATTTTTGCCGCCGTATATCCGTCTGGCAAGCGCGAGAATCGTAGATGTTTTTCCTGTTCCGGGGGGCCCGTATAGGAGGAGATGCGGTAAACGCTGCCAAAAGAGCTTAGCTATAGCCTCAAAGGTAGGAATGGGATTGGAGCCTATACATTTGCGTCAATAAATTTATTGATTGTAGCGAGGATATCCTGATGCCCGGAGACATCATCGAGTGTGTTGGGTCGATATTTTTCTACCCTTTTTAATATCAGAATGTGTCATACGTCTAGAAAGATTTATAATAACAGTCACTTACCATGGTAAATTATCTTGGGCCTCAACCGGCAGGTCTGCTGCTGGTCTCTTAGCTTTTGAGTTCGTGTTGTCAGAGCTGAACTGGACAGTCCCTTTGGAGGGCACGTCCACGTCCATTTCGTCCTCAAAATCCGACATGATAGAGGCAGGATTGAGAAAAGCCGGGTCTGGAAAAACCGATCAAGCAGCTCAATGAATAATTCACAGTTTCACTGGAGACAATACTTGCTGGTCTCAAGCCGACGCGTGAAGCTTCTCGAGGCGCGTAAAGAGGTTCGGGACCGGAAAAATAACCTGCAACAGCCGCGCGGGCGGTGAGCGATGACATGCGGACCTCCCGCTGCAACCCAAACGAACAACCATCACATCGCAACCCTCATTAGACAGGCTCTAGGAGGCGTTGACTATTCTTCCGACTTGCAAGATGCCTGTATGTGACATTATGCTTCATATGAGTGTTATAAATCAGCCATTCCTCATTGACGATGTTTTAGGCCTACCACTCCATCTTCCTCGAGGACCGGGATGTCCCCGTAATTGGTATGCCTACATGCACAACCCCCCCCCTCCGCCTCAATGCATCACGGGCAAATTGACCAAGGTCAAGCCTTTGACGCCAGGAGAATGCATTCCAGAGATGGCTAACTCTGCTTCTTACGATCAATGTAGGAAACTTCCCCATTCTCCCCCTCCGCACTCGCACGCGCGGCCCCGCATACACGCTTCCCCCGCTACCGCCTAATACCGCCGATATCGACGTACCCGCGGACAGCGAATCGTACGACTGCATCGACGAGGTCTTGTCTCTGTTTCGAGCCAATGTCTTATTCCGGAACTTTGAGATCAATGGACCGGCGGATCGGATGCTTATCTACGGCATCCTCTTCATCAGCGAGTGTCTGGGCAAGGTCAAGCCGACGATGACAGCTCGGGAGGCCGAGAAGGTATATACCCTGCTTCAGAGTCAATGTCTCGCCATATGATTGTGATTGTATATCTAACCGCATCTTCTTCCTTTGGCCAGGCTCTTATTAACGCCTCCCTCGAGAACTTCGCCATTCCCGGTGACGTGTCGTTCCCTCTCAATCAGGCGTTCGAGGCACCTCACGATCGCCAAGATGCAGAGACCCTCAGAGCGTACGTTGTGAAAAGGAAGGATCGGGGAATCGATAGTGTTACAATGGCTAACAATTTAAACTTAGATATATCTCCCAAGTGAGACAGGAGATTGCGCTTCGTCTTCATGCGAGGTTATACGCTGACGGTCCTAGTCCATCCAAGGCAAGTTCCCTATCTCTGTTTGCCACGTACACGCCGCGTCTAACATGGAATTAAAACAGTGGTGGCTCAGTTTCGCGAAGAGGAAGTTCATGGGCAAGAGCCTGTAGATGGAATGAAGCGGAGGATTGAGCAGCTGTTTTCTTTTCTTAGTATTATATTGATCTCTCCAGCGTACAAAGAGCACCTGTAGCCTCTTTTTCATTTCAAGGAGCAGCCATTGCCGTGGTTATATGTACAGTATTGTAGGAAGTGACCCAGTTGCAATGCATCTGGTTCTGGTAGGGATGGACTTATCAATCTAAGAAACCAATATCATTTCTGATCCTGCTTGTATATAATAATGGTACTGAATGCGCCACACTATGACTAACCCTGCGCAATTGGCCAACTCTTACCGACTACTAGAATATTCTGTCCGAGGGAAACATCAAAGTATGAAAGCCATAGTTGCTGCCTTCATAATCTTCTTTCACCTAATGAGAAGTGTAGGACCGGTCCATCATCCAGTGCTGCCAATGACTCTCAATGGTATCATCTATGCAAACTGCTGGAGAAAGAAAAGACACCCGAGCGCTCGACAGACGAAGCATTTGAGGTAGTTCTTCTGAATGCGATGTCTTCAAACCTCTTTCCTGGAGGACTGTTACTGATAGGCAGCAATACGGAGTTTAAGGCATTCGACCTACCAAGTACGTTGATGCTGATCGACGTGGATCTCGTTCCGGTCTCCGAACGGATTGTTCTCATCGTCATCCTCTTCTTCTGATTCGGATTCTGAATCGCTGGGGTAAACTCTGTGGCGGGATGCCAACGAAGAAATGGAAAGGTTTGCAGGCCGTGGCGGTCTCGGTGGCTTGGGGGGATTGACGGCAAGGCCAGAAAAGCTTTCTCTGATGTCTTGCTCTCGATATGGCCACTTGCCCTCGAGAACATCCTGGTCACTGTCGCTATCGTAGTCGACACTCTTGTCAAGGACCTCAAATGCCGTGAGAGCCGTGACAAGCTCTTCATTTGCATGGATAAGACTTCCAAGAAACTCCTCGCTCTCGATGTGCTGGATGTATCGAAGAATCTGGTGCCGGAGCTTCTTGCATGTCTCGAATCTATTGATCACTTCTGCATCCTCGCTCACACGTTTAGTCTCTCGGTTGACAAGCTTAAGGGCGTTGAGGAGATTGGTGCTTGCCACCGAGCAGGAGGCCAGACTCTGTAGAATTTCTGGGCGTTCTTTATCCAGACTAAACTTCCTTTCGTGGGTCTTCTTCTCTTTCTTCTTCGATTTGCTAGAAGAATATTTGTGTTTAGGACTACTGAGAACCGTGGCTGGTCCATCTCCAGCAGATATAGAGACCGAATGCCCCAGTGGCAGTTCACTCGACTCCCCCGCATCGCGCAAAACCTTTGCTTTGGCCAAGTTTGCGGGTTGTTTTCTCTTAGGCAGTTGCTTGTAGAGGGCGGCGATCTGTTCCATTCCATGTGTATTCTTGTAACTCACCGCCCATTGGCCGAAAAGTTCCTTGCATTTTTGTTTGACCAGGGGATCCGAAATAGGATCAGTCGCAGCAATTCGTAATCTCTCTAGAAGGGTCTCGTCGGCGAATTCCCTCAGAAATCGATCTCCGGCGTTTTGAATGAGAAAGTCGAGAATGGTGAGTGCTCTTAACTGCCGGTGGAGGTTACCATATTTGCTATGTAATTGTTAGAAAATTAAAAGTACGCTCTCGACGTGGCGGATGTCTACTCACAGCTTCTTGCGTAACGCACGGCTTGCTTCTTTCGGGCCACTAGCTTGGATGCGAATGACTTCGATGAGATCAATAATTCCACTCGAGTCCTCGATCTCGTACTGTTCACTCGTGAGGACCTCGATCTGCACTGTCACTGCAGAGTACGGCTTCTTCAAGCCGCATATTTTTTCAGCGACCAGACATTCGTTTTAGGTTGTGGTGGTGCAGAATAATAAACATACCGAGCTGTGAAACATGGTGGAGGAAGGCTTGCTTTGGAGACCTGCTGTCAGCAATTCTAGACGTCGAACTCAGCTAAAAGCCGAATGAATGCTTCTAACCTATTTTCTCCCTTGTATTCCAATCTCAATTCATCCAAATCTTCAATAGCCAGCCCTGGGGCGTTGAAAATCGTGGTAGGATGCGCGACTCGACACCGATGACGTCTGGAGGGGCCGTGCGTCAATCTAAGCCCTCGTAGGGATTATTCGAGCGCCGTTTCAGGTATATCTCGGCCTCGGTATTATGCGAGAGGCGTTTCCAGGATGTTGGAAGAGAGAGGAACTTGTCAGTTGCCAAGAATCGCAGATACTATCGTCGTCAAAACTCCCGTGCTATCCGGTGGGCTGATTAACCAAGTGATAACGACTCGGGCGTCGTTGAAGAAGTTGATAGGGATATGTTGCAAAAATAAGGATACCAGGCTGGTCTGATCTCAAGTGAGATGTCTGTCAAACCCCCAAACTGGTGAAGAAGGGGTGTTGTACAGACTTTCAAGGCAAACTTTTGTGACAAAACATCTCACATGCTGGTCTGGCTCGTGACTGCCCCTCGCCTGTCGTCCGGGGTGGCCCAAAGAGGACTAGGGCGGGACCAGGTTGAGGGAGCAACGTGAAAGCGCTGCCGGGAATCGGTTGACTGGCATTATTATTGTTACAATTGCATTCTGGTCCATCAACCATTGTTTGTGTGTTGTTGAGGCTCTGCTACCTGCCAGAGCAGATCTGTCATTTCTGATTCTATGCCAGTGCCCTGGAAAACCCACTCGACAATCAATCCGAAGCGCTTCCTCCTACAGCTGATCGTCTGCTCCACTTTCGTCCTGGCCCTGAGCGTCGTCATCCATTTCCGATCCCGCCTCACCCATCTTATCGCCGACATTACCCCTCCTCCACGAATTTTTTCTACCACCTCCCTGTCATCAAATATGTCTTACCAGCAGGAGCGGCTCATTGCCGAACTCGCCGTTCAGCGCGCCAGCCTTTTGACCCAGAAGGTCTTCTTCGAGAAGGCCAAGGGCACCGTTTCGAAAGATGACAAGTCTCCTGTTACCATTGGCGATTTTGGGGCACAAGCTCTGATTATTCAGGCCATCCGCAAGAACTTCCCCAACGATGAAATTGTTGCTGAGGAAGAAGCCAGCTCTCTAAGAGAGGATAAGGCTCTGAGCTCTGAGATCTGGCGCTTGGTCAAGGATATCAAACTGGAGGATGAGGAGAGCAACAATTTGCTGGGCGGTCAATTGCCAAGTGAGGAGGCCATGCTGGACATTATTGATCAGGGAAAGAGCGCCGGTGGTGCTCAGGGACGTATCTGGGCGCTGGACCCCATTGACGGCACCAAGGGCTTCCTTCGGGGTGGGCAATACGCCGTTTGTCTCGGTTTGATCGTGGACGGCGATGTCCAAGTCGGGGCAATTGGATGCCCCAATCTGCCCGTCGACGACTCTGTGACTATCTCCTCCCAGACCGGTGCCCAGCAGACCAGTGATGCCGGTAAGGGCGTCCTCTTCTCCGCAGTCAAGGGCACCGGAGCCACCAGTCGCCCTCTTTCCAACGGCACTCTCGCTGCCAGCAAGCCGATTTCCATGCGTCCCGTTCCCGATCTTTCGCAGGCCGTCTTCTGCGAGGGTGTTGAGGCAGGTCACTCCGCCCAGGGCGACAACGCCGCTGTCGCCGAACTCCTGGGTATCACTAAGCCCAGCGTGCGTTTGGACTCCCAGGCCAAATACTGCTCCATTGCCCGTGGAGCCGGTGACATTTACCTGCGTCTGCCGGTCAAGAAGGACTACCAGGAGAAGATCTGGGATCACGCTGCTGGGGATCTCATCGTGCGGGAGGCTGGCGGCCAGGTGACTGATATCTACGGCAACCGACTGGATTTCAGCAAAGGCAGGACCCTGGCTGCCAACAAGGGCGTGGTCGCGGCTCCCAAGGCCATTCAGGATCAGGTCATTAATGCGGTTAAAACTGTGTTGAAGCTATAGAAGAACAATGTTGTACATAAAGTGTGGAGGCAGAAATGTGTATCTAGAATACAATTGGTAGGTACTGAGGATATAGAAAGCAACAGCGCCTAAATATACACAAGCCCAAACAGAATGAGACCGACCCCCTGAACAAATAATTGCCATCCTTTATTTGATCTTCTTTGCCTTGAGCTTGATGGTCTCCCCGTTGACGAAGATACCCTTGCCCTTGTACGGCTCCGGCTGCCTCCACGCTCTGATTCTAGCAGCAAACTGCGTCACGGCCACCTTGTCAACGCTCTCCAGTAGGATACGCGTAGGCTGGGGAGTGCTAGCTTTGACCCCCTTGGGAATTCCCAATTCGATGGGGTGCGAGAATCCGAGCTTGAGAGACACGAACTGCTGGCCAGGGAACTCGGGTTTGATAGTGGTCGCGGTGGACTCGATCATGGCTCGGTAACCCACACCAACCAGACTGAGAATACAGATGTGTCCTTCCGAGACTCCAAGGATATGGTTCTGCAGTTGTGCGCGGGCCGTTCCTACAAGGTGATGAATCATCGGTTAGAACAAAACTCTTCTGTCTTCATCTTCGTAGCAAATCCATACCCCACATGGCACGCTGGTGCGGAATCAACGGATCCAAAATCGAGACAGAAGCCTTGTGCGTGGCCTCGTCGTGGGCGACATCAACAAAGGGAGGAAGTTTCATGGTTATTTCGCCTAAGGGTAGAAATTGTGAGTTAGCCCGAGGGGATCAACATGGCAGTGGGAAAAAAAGGGCAATGATGAGTCCTGTCTCTCTTACCCAATGGCCCCTTGATTTCAATAGCAGTATTTGGGATCTCTTTTCCCCGGCCTCGCACTTTAGGATTCCGGATATTGATGAATTGAAGAGACACTTCCGGTGGTACTGAGACCGGAGCGCCGCCAATACGGGACTGGGCCGGCGACGTCGACGAGAAGCATTGCGCTCGAAGAGGGCGGGAGAAAGCCGGTGCCAGGAACACAGGGAGCGAGCTCCCTCTCAGAGGGTCCCGTGTCAGCTGCTTCAAGCAGCTTCGCGATATAGAGCACGACATGGCGATGTTGGGTGGTTGGCTGCTTTATTGACTTGGCAGCTCCGATCTCAGATGGAATTTGTCCGCAGGCCGTGGTTTCTGAAATAGGTTTAGCGTGTGCTATACCACGTGACTACTATATACTAAACGATTTATTAAGGCAATATTATTTCTCTTTTCTTTCTTTTAACTTAAAAGAAATTCCCAGGCAAATTCTGTGAGGAAGAAAGTTGCTTCTGGCATGCGTACAGAGTCATGTGAGAGTCCGTCTGAGCTCTTGAAATGCTTCAATTCCTCATTCCCGTCTCTTCCACGCTTTCCTTCTCCCATCAGATCATGACTTGTTGCCCACTCTTTGCCAGATGACCCTGTCTTATAATTATTTCCTTGATTAGGGGATCGATATTTTGCGCGTTTAGCTATACGGATCCCCAGCACTGTCATTTCTTTTCTTTGCTTTACAGACCAATCGGGCTGTACGCCCTGAAGACCGTGAAGATGGGTTTCATTCATTTCCTTTCCTCATTCTTACTTCTATTTGTCTTTTCTCCCCTGGCCTTCGGAAAATCGGATATAATACAGCATGGTGAGTTTCCGATAGGGGAAATGAAGACCGCGTGTCCTACTGATGGCAGCGCCAGACCTTTCTACTCAGATTGAGAGCTCGTTCGAGAACGTGGACCTCGCTTCATTCCTCAACACTAGGTCTCGACAGCATGATACCATTATGACCGAGGCTCTAGACCTCCTGGAATCGATGAAGGCGTCTCCTTCCTGTAACCGGATTGCAGCAACAAAACTAGTTACCTCGTGTCAATCTATCGGGGAGGCTGCAGAGAAGGCCACTCCAGATGTACACCTAGCCTTGGATTATGTCAAGTCTTTGTACGCTGCGAGACTTGCCCTCTGCGAACTGAAAGGGGCGGGGGCCTCGATTCCAACTTCGTGTATTCCGATCACAGTCAATAAAAAACAACGGAAGGGGCTTTTTGGTCTCTCTACAAAGTCAAATTTTCAAATTGACTTCTCGGAATCCACAACACCTGTGGCGCTCGAGTCGTGTCTCAAAGCAATGGAATCTCGACCACAATGGTGGACTTCTTACAGTAATAGCAGGCAGAATGCTATGATCATTTGCCAGGCAGCTAGAATCGAGACTGAGAAGGATGAACTGCTGGAACTACATAGATCGATCGTGGACAGTACAATCAAGTTGAATCAGGGGCTTCAGGATGCCCTACAGAGAGCAGCTGCCGAGTCTGCTCAACATGACGCCTTTGCCAAAGCTGTCGCATCAATGCGATCGAACCTGAGTCGTGAAATGGGTGAGACGGAGTCTCAATTGCAACGTGCGATGAGTTCTTTCATCCATGATTTGGAATCTACTGTGGGTTCTCTGGTTTCAAGCGTGGCTGCAGTGCTGAGGGTAGTGGATCTGGAGGCTGTCGTTCTACAGAATGTAGGTCAGGAACTGTATAGGGCTTGGAAGATTAGTTCTAACGTTACCTAGGACATCCGAAATGCAACTTACGAGCTGGCATTTCTCTCAGATACACTGAGAGATATTAACAAAGCTGAATTGGAAAGAAATGAGGCCCTGATGTCTGTGCATCAGGAAGGCTTCGAGGCGAACAACCAACTCACTACAGCATTACGGTCTTCTATACAATCTATATTGGAGAGAGACGTCACTCGACTTACCCAGGAATTGGGAAGTTTTGATACAGCATTGGTAAGCGATTTTGCTGAGACAAATGTCTCTGAAACGTTATCCACTGACTGCACCCAGGACTGGCTCGGTGGAAAACTGAATCTCGTTATACAACAGGAAGTTATGATATCTCAGGTTTGATTGTCTGCCCCTGAAGATACAAGAGAAAGGCTCTAATTCTTTCCAGCGTCTTCAAAATGTGCAGACAGCTCTGGAAGAATCGGAGACAAAAGCCGGAAGCCTCCTGAAAGCACAGTCACTTCAGTCGGAGGCTATAGCTGCACAATCTCACGCGCAAGATACCCTTCGACTGAACACACAGATTATACAGTCACTCCTTGACAAAGCCATGGCCACGGCGGCGAATATGCAGGCCATCGTAGAGGAATCTACCTCGAAGTTCCACAACGCGCCAGGTCTACAAGGCCTGGTAGGCAAATTCTCCGTTTGGACTCTCTGTGCTCTTCTTTCCGGCCTTGTTGGGGCACAGAATCCACGCTCCAGCATGCTCGTACTCCTTATTAGCTCTAGTGAGTATGATTCCGATGCAGTTTACTATCTACTGACATTTATAGTACATTTCGTACTCATGAATATATTATGATCAACGACTGACGACCTGACGACTTTTTTCCTTGATCCCATGCTATTTATTTTCATCGCCAATATTTAATCTCATTTCGCTTCCCTACCTGCTCTTCGCTTTCTCGGTGCATTGATGACTGTGTGCGACACATGTTGTCGCGCTCACTTGCATTTTTCGTCTTCGTTTACTCGGCGTTTTGATTTTCATCCGTCTGTGCTTTCAGTTACAGGTCCATCAAGGAGAAAGATATCAAGATGGATAGCTTTAGGTAGATATGCCTGAGCATTTGAGTTTAACTTAAAAGTCAACTTGTTTGTTTCAACTGCCAATGATACCCTAGCAAAAGCCTACTACTACTAAGCAATGCCCAGAGTAGGCGTGAAGCTCTAGTCATCCTTGATATTCGGGTCCTTACGGGCTCTCGGCACGAACCGGCCTCTGCTTCTGGATTCACTAGAGCAGGAATGCAGTCACTACAGCTTGCTCCAGTCGTTTCAGTCAGTAGCAGGTTCATTCACTGGCGTGTTGAGACTTGACACATTGCCTCGAACAGGCAGATAGCCAGTATTCATTCCCTTGTACCTTTGTCACTCAGACCCGGTTGATGACATACCAAATGCCCTGGAATCAAAGAATAGCCGCCCCCACCAGGCTAGATATGTTCCTTGAACATACTCTGTAATATCCAGGTGAGGTCGGCTTTTGAAAACGGGCTGAAGGACTTTGGGGGTCGATACCATTACCCAGTGCCTAGTGCCCACTCTCACACACCCATGGTGTTGGGCACACATTCCCACTCCACTCGTGTGGAGTACCCCATCTTTATCCCTGATTATCAGGATGCTAAGTGACGAAGTCGCCCTGGTTCTTGTGGAGAAATTACTAGCAGTTCCAGCATTGTCAGCATGGGAACCCAACCGCGTCATACGGCGTATACCTCCCCGAGAGTTACCTTTAATGTTGATCTTCCATCCTGTAGTTTTGATATCAGAATAGTACACAACGAAGATATTCCTCAGAAGTACTCCGAAGACTGCCACTGGATACTACCTATTGGTAATTGAGGCTTCCAAAAGGCCCAGTCTGAGACTCTTGGACTCTTCACACAGTGTTGACCGCCTCCAGCCGAGGGACAGCGAATACCGAGCGTATGATTGGTGCAGCCCCTGGACTAGGCCCAAAAAAGAAACTACCGGTGGACCTTTCGGGAACCGTGTTCCGACTCTTTCTTGGTGCCTCTCCGAACAGTTCCTTTGCTACTCGTCAACTTCTGTTGTGTATCAACCACGACTGGGGATGAAACGAGCGGCTGTTCCACAATGGATTGACTGGCTGGTTATTCGCTTCCCTCTGGGGACCGTACTCGACGGCCAGGACTCTATATGAGAGGCTTGAACCCTGTCTAGAGCGCCGAGATCTGCTCTACAGCAAAAGCACGGCCAGCACCGCGGATTCTGGTTCCCGAACAACTCGCCGCTCGTCCATCGGCCTCTCGAATTAAGGTTACTGACCATGGCTATAGAGGCCAACCAGATGATGCGAATTACGTCGTGTCCGCTGGCCCGGTCTGGGGTACTCCATGGGGCATTGGGGTTGAGCGGAGAAGCTCCTAGACCAGATACGGGCTCTGAGAAACAATACGAAGTCCCCCATCACACCGAGTATAAATGGGGCCCCGGTACTCGATGAATTTGATCAGCGGATAGGGATCATTCCTTTTTTTTAATTTTCCTTATTGCTTATCTGATCTGACCATGGCGGCGGGCAAGAATGAGCGCGATATGTTGGAGGTCCAGGAAGCCGGACTGGGGACATCCACAGACTTCGCCTCCTCCAAGGACGCCATGATCCTGCTCGAAAGTGCGAGAAAGGCCACCGAGGCTGAGCACAACATGACCCTCTGGCAGGGGCTGAAGCTGTACCCGAAGGCCGTCTTCTGGAGTGTGATCATCTCGACGTGTATCGTCATGGAAGGCTACGACGTGTGTCTGCTCTCGACCTTCTACACGCTTCCGGCCTTCAATCGGAAGTATGGCGTCCGCCTCGCGGACGGTGATTACCAGGTTTCGGCCCCGTGGCAGTCTGGACTCAGCAACGGGGTCAACGTGGGCGAGGTCATCGGCCTGTTGCTGAATGGCTGGCTCTCGGAGCGGATCGGGTACAAGAAGACCGTGCTGGGGTGTCTGCTCAGCTTGGCGGGGCTCATCGCCATCTTCTTCACGGCCCCGAACGTCGAGGCGCTCCTCGTGGGTGAGATCCTCTGCGGAATCCCGTGGGGGGTCTTTCAAACTCTCTGTGTGACATATGCAAGCGAGGTTAGTTATGGATGACAGTGTTGTTGTCTTTCTCTCTTTTCTTCCTCAGAATTCTAATACCTTTTGTTATCTTTCTAGGTCTGCCCTATTGCTCTTCGCGGATACTTGACTACCTATGTCAACTTTTGTTGGGGATTTGGTCAAGCCCTCGGACTCGGGGTGATCAAGGCCTTGCTGAACCGCGATGATCAGTGGTCATACCGCATCCCGTACGCTCTGCAGTGGATGTGGCCTGTGCCCCTTATGGTGTGTCTCCTTTTCGCTCCCGAGTCGCCTTGGTGGCTGGTACGGAAAGAAAGGCTCGAAGACGCGAAGAAAGCGCTGCTGCGGTTGACCAGCTTGAACCGTGAAACGAACTTCAACGTCGACGAGACGATCGCCATGATGGTGCACACCAACCATCTGGAGGAATCCATCTCCCATGGCGCCTCATATCTGGATTGCTTCAAGGGAACCGACCTCCGTCGCACCGAGATCGTCTGCATGGTCTGGGCCATCCAGAACCTCAGCGGGAATTCCTTCTCTAGCTATTCTAGTTATTTCCTGCAGCAGGCTGGCTTGCCGACTAGCACCGCCTATTCCTTTGCCATCGGACAATACGGCATCAACATGCTGGGCGTGGTTGGGTCTTGGTTCCTCATGACGCTGGGCGTTGGGCGCCGGGCGCTGTACCTATACGGCCTATGTGCGTTGTTCATCATGCTGCTCGGCATGGGGCTTTTAGGTCTTGCGCCCGCGTCGGCCAAAAACGCAAGTTCAATGGCCACAGGATCCATGATGCTGGGCTGGGCCCTCTGCTACCAGCTCACCGTGGGCACGGTCTGCTTCTCGCTGGTGTCCGAGATCTCCACCCGCCGCCTACAGATCAAGACCGTCGTGCTGGGCCGCGCGCTCTACATCGTCGCCAACATCCTCTGCAGCGTCGTCACCCCCTACATGCTGAACCCTTCCGCCTGGAACTGGGGCAACTACGCCGGTCTGTTCTGGGCCGGCCTGTGCGCCTGCAGTATCGTGTACGTGTACTTCCGGGTCCCTGAACCGGCTGGCCGCACCTTTGCCGAGCTCGACATGCTCTTCGAACGCCGCATCAGCGCCAGGAAGTTCAAGTCCGCCAAGATCGACGTCTTCACCGACAACGGCCGGCCGGAACCCGATGAAGAGAAGCCAGACGTCGTTCATGTTGAATGAATACCATCAATCTCTAATTATATTCTATGTATATCTTTATTGGTCAATGCGAATAGCATATAATACCTAGAGTCAACCGTAAGGATCTTCATATACGAGCTTTTCCCATTTGGACACGGAGTCTCCGTATCTAAACAATCAACCGGATAAATAACTTAGGCGATCTTACAATCCTGCTAATGATAGCCGATCTATTTATTAACTACAACCCATCGATAAATACCCAAAACGAGAGAAATTCAAGCTTAAGCTCAGCATGTCTTATCCCCAAGAAACCTTCCACCGCACCCATTTCACCCCCGGCTCGTTCTGGGCCAAACGCCGCGCTGTAGCATGGCAGACCACCCTGCCCGCCCAGCTGGCCATCCTCAAGTCGACAGGCCGATACGACGCCTTCAGGATGAAATGGCATCCTGTCTATGCAGAGGGCCATCGCGCGCTCTTCTGGGACTCCGACGTCGGGAAATGGTTGGAGAGTGCGTGCTACTTCCTCGCTGAGCGGGCGCAGGACCCAGATTACAGTCGAATGGATAAAGAGGGGGATGGGCTTATCGATGAGGCTGTCAGGGAACTCACGGCGATGATCGGCACCGCGCAGTGTAGAGATGGGTATTTGAATATTCGCTTCACGGTCGTCGAGCCGGGGAAGCGGTTCACGAATATCCGCGATTTACACGAGTTGTAAGTTCAATTTCTCACCAAGAAATAGTGGTCCAAGTGTTAATGCTTATAGGTACAATGCTGGCCATCTGCTCGAGGCAGCGCTCATTCACCACCAGCATTACCAGAACGACCTTCTGCTGAGCCCGATGCTCAAGTACGTGGACCTCTTGTGTGAGACGTTCGGCCCCGGTCCAGATCAGATCCATGGGTATCCGGGTCATCCAGAGATCGAGCTGGCTTTGCTTCGGCTATACGAACGTACGGGGCACAAGAATGCCTTGAAACTAGCCCAGTTCTTCATCACCGAACGGGGGAACCCCAACGGGCCTCAGGGCCAGCATTTCTACCTCACCGAGGCAGAGCAACGCGGCGAACATCCTGCCGAGCGCCCGTGGAAGGATGCCTCGGAGTTGAGGCTTCCGTACTGGTACCAGCAGGCACACCAGCCGATTCTGGAACAGCAGACCATCGAAGGCCATTCGGTGCGAGCCATGTACCTTCTGACGGCCGTGGCAGACCTGGTTCGGATTTCGCGCAGCAGCACAGACGTAAGGGATTGTGAAGGTTACAAGACGGCCTGTGAGCGTCTCTGGAACAACATGGTCGATAAAAAGATGTACCTCACCGGAGGCATCGGCTCCAGATCGGAGTGGGAGGGGTTCGGTGTCGATTACCTCCTTCCCCAGGGTTGGGACGAAGGAGGGTGCTACGCCGAAACCTGCGCCAGTATCGGGGTCATGATGATGGCCGAGCGGATGCTGCAGCTGGATCTTGACGGGAAATACGCCGATATCATGGAGCTAGCGCTGTACAATACCGTTCTGGGCAACATGAGCCAGGATGGCAAGGAGTTCCTCTATGAGAACCATCTGGCTAGCTGCCCGCGGCGCCCGATGAAGCGAGAATCCTGGTTCGACTGTGCCTGTTGTCCACCGAACGTTGCTCGAACCATGGGGATGCTGGGTGGGTATATGTGGTCAACGGAGGTGAAGGGAAAGGACGTGACTATTAACGTGCATCTGTTCAACCCGGCAACATTGAAGTTCCAGGTGGGCGAGCATACAGTCACACTGCAGCAAAGAACCAACTGGCCCTGGAACGGCACCGTTGTCTTTGTTCTCGACGCTCCATCTTCCCTCAATATCACCATTCGCCTGCGAGTTCCGGCTTGGACTGTTCCGTTCGAAGATGGAAGTCGTGTCCAGGTATATTTGACTGTGTATGGTTTGTGCTATAGATTGGCTAACCTTGCTAGATCCGCCCTGAGTTGCCAGCACAATCTATTTCAAAGTCTTATCTCATGCTGCCGCCCGAATACACCTCCCAGCATGTCAAGAAAGAGATCGAAGTCTCATTCAGCAAGCAAAGCATGGCTCCTCGCCTTGTACGTCCACATCCGTACACCAGTCTCGACACGGTAGCCGTCGCTCGAGGACCCCTGATCTATTGTGCCGAGGATGTGGATAACGACTGGGTGAACGACCACTTCAAGTCCACTGCCATCTCGAGGAATGCCCATCTGCAAGAAATCGTTCAACATAATGATTTCCTTGACGAAGACTTCCTCATGATCAAGACCACAGGCGTGAAGTTGAACGAGGAACAGTATTCCAATCGGTCGAACGGAGTGTTTCCTGGATTTGCCGTGACCCAGCCAGTAGAGCCGCAGGGAGAGCAGGTCCCTCTTATTCTTGTCCCGTATTACTACCGGGGCAACAGAGGAGGACGAGGCCATATGAGAGTAGGATTCAAGAGATCTGATTAGTTTAGAAAATAAGTAGCTAGTAGCTAGTGACTAGTTCGCGAGTCGCTATCTTCAATGAATCAACTCATGCCTGCTATAACCCTGGTCAAGGAGTCATATCATGCTCGTTCGAGAGAGAGGATAAAGGTCAAGAGGTTCAGGGGAGGAGGATTGCTGTAGAGCACTACCTAGATAACCACCATGGAGAAAACCCAGGAATGGGTTCTTTCTACATTAAACCCGTTGACGGATTTCCCTCAGCATCGCATCAGCTTCTGACGCCCCAGCCTGGGTGTCGATCCTGACAGGCTCTCCATGCATATTTAGCAGACTCACCCCCCCTGCCTGCATCGTCACAAATCGAGCCAGGTTCCCGATGGCGATAATCCCAAATAACTCGCCTTCTCCGAGCTCCCCTGCCTCACCCCTCCATCTCTCCATCGCTCCTTTGAGCCGATTCCTCGTGTCAACCCAGAAATTCTCGTCAAGCTCACAGTTGCTGGGTAGTGGCTGTTTGCATTCGACGAAGAGGAACTTTCTCAGGGCATTCCCGCAGAGGACCAAGACAACAGTATTTGGTCGAGTGGCCAGTTCTAGATCATCAGACACCTCATACTCAAGGCAGAAGTTGTCTTCCAGTAGGAAATAGCCTCGAAGAATCTGGTACCACAGGTTGTTGACGTCTCTTCCCTCAGCATCATCACTCCCCGCCTGGTCAATATAGCGCCGAATAATAGGAAGATCAAGATACTATTCAGTTAGTAGATAGGTCAGTGAGCAGTCTTGCTAATGATAGTCTGGTGGGCTTACTGTTGCCATTGTGGAGGATTGTTGGAGGGGAGGTAGAGAAGAGTAGGAAGTGGAAGGGATTACAGCCATGGCCTTGATTATATAGGACCTGCATTTACGTAAGTTTATATCAATGATTTCAGAGTTACTGCTGCACTATAGTCACAATAGTCATTATAGTCACTGCTATACTATTCACTGCTATACTATTCACTAATACTGTAGTGACTAGTATAGCAGTGACTAGTATAGTGTACCTTACATAGAAAGCTTCGTTTTTTATGGAGGGTTCAAGGATCCTTAGTAGTTATAATTGAACCATAAGTATATGAAGTAATTAGCTACACTAAGAGAAGCCCCTTTTTTTCCATTTTATTTTCAAGCCATTGACCTCACTTGCCAACCTTCCAGCGACGCCGATTTCCAGACAAATCATTTTGCAATACTGACTATTGTTAAGACCTTTACTGTATGGAGTTATTCCGGGGGGTATCAGGTACTCACATCGAAAGTTCCTGCAATAACCTTGATTCGAGTTGAGAGGAGTTCCACGTTTCCCGTATCTTCCAGACGCCCTACCCAATCTAGCTTTTTGTTAGTAACCGGACGTAGGGCATGGATGCCTCGAGGGCCCGTGTTGACGATAAATCCTCGCAATTGGTGAGCCTGAAGGTCGATTGTCTCTTGTCGAGACGTTTGATATCCAATAGCAACAGGTGTTGTACTGTCTTTCTGGATGAGTTCTAACCCTGTAATAAAAGTCTTCTCTGCCTCATGGAGTATCGAGACTATAATCTTGACAACAGAGGAGATGCGGATGCTCTGGGTGAACTCATTAATGCTGAACAAGTGACGACAGAAATTACAATCGCCACAACACTTTCCGTTGCTGCGACATTGATGCCTCTGCGCTGTCTCCCAATGTAGTCTTTTTTTAGAACGCATTTGATGACTGATATCTGGTGCCCTGGCCATCGAATATCTGTCCTGAAACCAGGTGTTGGTCTTCCATTGCCTTCGCATTGCTTTCCAGGCAGGATTATATCGATTTACGCGGTTTGTGCGGTGATATATCAATCTCCAACCTGTAGATGACAGACCATTTGGTTGATTATCTGCAAGATAGGCGAAAAAGCCACGCTCTCGATGGACTAGAAATCGTGTCTTCCAGAATGCCTCATTGTTGAAAACAGCTGCCATCGCCCGTGAACAATAGCGAAGACCAAGGTAATCCATTGTTGAGAGATGAGCTGCAATTTCCACTCTTAGCTCCAGGGGTAAGAGGGCAAAGCAGTCATATGGCGATATTATATTCATTGAGTCACAAATTGCTTGGCTGGGTGTTGGAAATTCCTCCTTTACTTCTCGGCATGTTGTAACACTGGGCAGCTGGTCGGGATTTACGTATCGAAGGGTCTCCAATCTTTCTAATCATGCTTAGCCTCGGTATATGCATTTTAATGGAAAGCTTGGGTAAAGCAAACTAACCTGTATACATTGCAGAAGGCATATACTTGAACACTTCAAAGAGTCTGTCGAGCGAGATTTGATCGAAATGTGCCAAAAGACGGCTCCAGCAGAGTTCATGAATAAGGTATTTGTCCCTCGCAAGCTCCATGGTGCCTCCTTCTTCATAATGATAAGAATAGTCTTTGTGCCTTTCATCACTATACGTGACGACATCAGATAGATGAGCACCTCTAGAAGTCTTATAGACTACTCGGTATTTAGCAAGCCAAGGCTTCCGAGTAATAATTTTGAATCCACACGAGATACAACTCATCTTGTGATAGCTTCATGAAGTGTATCATGGAGTGTAGAATTGCAGGGAGGAGAGAATGATTTCAACAGTCGTGTCAAAATTACGACTTGAGCTTTTGCTAGGCCGTTCCATGTCACGGTTTTTCGCTTCCATATCTCGAACCATGTCCTAGGTTCTTGTGAACCATGGACCTGCTGACGAAGGGAGGAATTTTATCAAGAGACAGTATTTCAATCGTCCTTCTTTTCCCGCAGAAGGAGATGTCGGCTTCCGATCGTCTTGTGAATGTCGTTCTGTAGCGAGGAATAGGAGTCAGTAGGAGTCTCTTGGGATATGGGGATAAATTCAACTCACCAGACTGCTATAGACAACAGAGAGCAGTTCAATCAGAGTGGGATAGCAGAAAAAAAAGAACTTTTTGGAAATGAGATGAGAAGGGTGTTCCCAGTTGGGCTTAGTGTCGCCTTCACAGAACATCCATATAACGTCTACTCATCAATTGTTTATTATCATTATCTCCCTTGACTGGATTGAAAACCGCTCGCAGTACCTCTGGCTTTGCAGTTTGGTATGATCAAATCAAGCTCTCTGCCTCTGAGCGCCATTCCTAGCGCTTCTTCGGCTTCGGCTTCGGCTTCGACCCCAATTAGGACCCCTCTACGCAGACCTCCGCCATGAGAGCCTACTACGTAAGTCAGTACTTGCCCGTTGAACGCTTCTGTGCGACCAATCTCGGCGGTAGGGACTGAGAGCCGGCTCATCCGCAACGCCATCCGTCCCCTCAACACCCACAAGACACTCTAGCCCTTGTCCTAGACATCCTGGAGGAACAGATCTCACTGGCAGTGTGCAGGATGTCTGCACCGAGCCTGACAATGAGGCTGACTATTCTGCATGACCCGTGGACTTTGCTCCTTGAAGTGTCGACCGGAGTGATTGGAAGGTAATGTCTTTTAATAACACCTTCAACCATATGATATATATAATATATCTGATACTCATATCTCATCTTAATCATCTAGCCCTCGCATGAAATCAACACCCGGCTGGGAAGTCATACTTATGTGTCCTATTCATGCAAGAAGAGAAATTGTACTTGACGGTATACTACAATTCCAAGGTCTGAGTCAGTCTTTACCTTGGTAGCAGAATCTTTCTCTTTGTATTTTGCAATATTTTCGAGATAGGGATGGTCCAAAGTTGTCACATGCCGATACACCAATCAACATCAACAACTGAAGGTTGATATACATCTGTCGATGCCTAGAATTCTAATCTCTGAAGCAGTCTCGCCGTCGCGGGTGAAGAAAGAAGCAACTACCTGGTTGAGAAAGACCAGATCAGAAGATAGGATCAAGGAGTCTGTATACTGCAGATCGGAAGATATATTGCCGGTCCTGATAAAGCAAATGTATTTGTTATATGTATGTGCTTTGCTTTAGCTATTTACATGCTAATTCGACCATACAAACTTGCTATAGACTTGATTTTATCAGTTGGTGTACTTAAAACACTCCAATATAACCCTTGAATTGCCTACTGCCACCGCCCTGGATATACTACATAGAGTCTGCGCTATCCATATAAGGACTAGTCATATGCCAAGATTCCCATGTCACGTGGACTACTCCGCACGACTCACGACTGTCCCTGGGGAGACAACAATTCACCAGATTTCATGGACATTATCTAGCTATTATTGCAAGCGTAGTATCAATTCATTGAGGCAAGGTGCCTCTAATCTGATATGAGGCCTATGCTAAGCATTCTCATGTTTTGAACTGCTCGACGTCATCGGGAACTGCACCGCAACATTTGCTGTTGGCGACTATAAAAGACAGGCGGTGAGAATTCTGGCAGAAGCAAGCGGTATGAACGTGCAGAAAACAAGTCGCAGTTTTGAGAATCGACAGCAACAAGAGTCCTGAAGTATTCATGCTCTATTATCTAGCTGCCTACAGTCAGTCTTGAGAATAGCTCTATGCGACAGCATAAGTCTGAGGCTTTATCCAAAAAGAATAGAAAGAAAACGCAGTCGGAATGGCTTCTCGTCGACCCCTCCATAAAACCCCTTGAGCACAGACCGCCATGTGGAGACACGGTTCGTCCAAGGCTGCGCGCCACTGCCTTTTACTGCGCCCACCTTCTTTCTCCCTTGAATGCTTCCTATTTGGAAAGAGGCCGTGTGTTATTGAGATTTGGATTTCGAACGCGGTTTGAGAGTGCGACGCTGTTGGACTCTGGACGTCTCCGAAATTCTGTTCATCTGGATCCGTGGTGGACGCAGGGAGTCAAAGCGAAGGGACGCCTTGATTTGAGCTGAGAGTTGCCAGATTGTACTGTGGGCTTCCATCGAGGGCTACGAGAAATATCTGGATCTAGAGAAGGAATAGCTAGTCGCATTGGATTCGACATCAAGGGGCACTTCTCGCCTCAATATCTGGATCAGAGAGGTCTCAAAACACGATGGACCCCGCAATGGACGAATTTGCGCAGACAAGAGGCGCCGACGACTTGTTCGATGATGAGATTGTCCCTGTCGCTACAGAGGCGCAAGCACCCCCCGAACCGGAGCCGGTCGAGGTGGTGGCAGTTGAGGTAAAGCCTGAACCCGAGGTCCAAGTGCCGACACCGCGAGCAAGCACCCCGCAGCGTCCGCGTGGAGGTGAGAGAGGGAGAGGCCGCGGTAGAGGCCGAGGCGGCCGTGGCTCACATGCTGGAGGACAACGACGGGGCGACACGGTACCGAAACCGACTCCGGAGGCAGAACCCAAGGGCGCAGAAGAGCCGACACAAGAGAAGCCGGCAGAAGATATCAAGTCTTCAAACGGCGATGAGACGTCTGCGGAAGCAGCCCGCGTCCCAGCAGTACGTGGGGACCGTAGCGCCACAGGAGGATTAAAGAAGGTATGGTTCGTACCTGGATGGTGAAAATCAAGACTGAGGCTAACCAGCTCAGCCAAAACTGACAGAAGAAGAGCTTGCGCAGCGGATAGCAGCCGCGAAAGAGAACGCTGCCCGCAAGGCGGCTGCCCACGCTCGTGCAGAGGCCGACCAAGCGTCTTTCATGGAGCGCGAGAAGGTAGCCGCAGAGAAAAGGCGCCAGGAGGTTCAGAATCGCCGTGCAATGGACTCGGAGCGCGAGCGCAACCGACTACGGAAACTGAATGCGTTGGGTGGACGCGAGTGGGATGCCACCAAGCGCGAAGAGGACTACAACCCGCGCGGAGGTGGGAGCCAGTTTCGCCGTGGCATGCATGGAGGTGTTTCGGGCTATACACGACGAGACCATGATGAAGGTCGCCCTGGCGAAGAGACGGCCGGTCGTGGACGTGGTGGACGCGGCGGACGAGGTCGTGGTGCCCACCGTGGCCGCCGTGGAGAGGCCAGTGGCTCTCACGAACCAGCTACCTCACCCGCACCCAGTGCTGAGCCCAAAGCCCCTGCCCTCGTCGTTACGAACGAGGCCGAGTTCCCTGCTCTCCCTGCAGGCACCAACGCAAAGCTTGTCGCTCTGCCAGACTTGGACAGCCCGTCGCATTCCATTTCGCCCGGTGCCACATGGGCCGACCAAGTCGAGTCCAGCCGAGAATAACAGCATACTTGCAATGTTTTATTGATACCTTGCTTATTGTTGCGCCTAATTTTGTGATACGCCTATTGTAACGAGTCATACGAGGATATAGCTAGAACTGACATCATATCTAAAGTCAAGCAGAATTACTCCACACTCCATGTAGGACATCCCCAGAGCTGACTCAGCGCCGATCCTGAATCACCATGAGGTCATTCCAGAGTATGCCTCGAGCGAACCTACAAGTAGTCTGCTGTCCATCATCTTATCTGAATTCAACTTTCCATTGTAAATCTGTGCTTAATACTGAACACTCAACTTCGAATTATCAAGATGGCCACCCCCTCTACACCAAGCCACCGAGCAGACAGCCGTCAACCGTCGTCCACGCAAGGCGGTGCCTCGTCGCAACCAACGCCTGCGAACAATTCCGGCGGGGGATCCGGATGGGGAGACCCTGGGTTTTTCAAGGGGGGAAGTAACGGGCATGAAGGGGCAGGTCATGCTCCGGTGAGCATATAAACAGTCATTTCTATACCTGTACCTATACCTATACTTATACTTATACTAGGCCCTCAATGCCCGGTCCACGATCGGCGGATTCCTAGGTCTTACAGATCAAAAAACGGAAGCAGAGAAACACTACCAGGGCCGGTTCGACCAGGCGACTGGCGTCAGGGAGAAGACGAAGAGCGGGGCCCCAACCTGCGAGAGCGAGGATCACAGCTTCATGGAGCATCGGCCTGGGTGTTCTGCTACCTTGCCGGGATGGGATGCTGCCAAGTCGGTTGTTAATACGTAAGTTGCCAAAGGTCTTGGGACTTCATTTTTGCTAATTGTGATTGTATAGATTGCATGGACAGGGTAGATAGTGTATTAGGATGGTAGTGGTGAAGTTAGTGTATTATTTATTCAGTCTTAGTCTTCCGTTTAACTCTATCCCGTAAAGACAATAATCCCTTGCCGATTCTCCCCTTTAGTGTCTGCGATCCTAATGCCTCGGCTTGCTCGGCAGCCACGAAGCGACGAGTAAGCAGGTTGAAGATGCTGCCAAAGGCAAGGGCGATCACCGTGCTGGTCAGGATGATCACGTTGTAGGGCATGCTGAAATCGGGCGTGGGGAGCGGCAGCAGCAGGCTCGTCGTGCGCAGGTAGGCGTGGTTGTTCGAGGCGGCGAGCTTGATCACCGCGGGGGCGACGTTGAACCCGCGGTTCGCGTCCGGCGGGTACTCTGTGTATCGGAGGATGGCCTTTTCAAAGTCGTAGGTCAGCGTGACCCGGGACGCGGGGGGCACCGACAGTGCGAGCTCGAGTTGGGTGCCGCGCTGGCGGTCAATCGCGGGTCGGTAGAAGGATTCCTTGATGATCTGCGCCGTGGGGATAGACCGGGGGATGCGGTCGTTGTGGCCCGTCACGGTGGCCTGCAGGGTGTGCAGGTACGGCCGCAGGAACCAGGGCAGGGCCTCGAAGTAGATGAAATCCACCGAGTCAGTGGCAGACGGGTTGTCGAAGATGATTCGCATCCCGCCGCGTTCCTGGCCGTGGCCGATCATGGTGCGTTCCGCGCTCAACACGGGCGTCTCGAGGGCTGAGTGGCGGTGGTGGTTCTCGTCTTGCTCGGAGAGGACGAGATCAAATGTACCGGAAGGCTGAAGAGTAAAGCAGCGGGATGTTTCCTCAAGGTTTTTCTTCTCTACCGCACCGGGGGAAATAAATACGTCCCGTTCATGGGGCACATGCAGACACACCGACCCTTCCTCCTCCTCGTCGCTAGAATCCGCGTCGTGCGCAGGAGAACAGACGCCATTCAGACTGCGGCCAAACACTTCGGTCAGGCTCCAGCTCTTGTCCGTGGTTTTGTCAAGCGGGTAGCAGGTATCGTGAGAATGGTAGGGCTTCGAAGTGTCGCACAGCAGTTGATCGTCAGGGACGGGTCTAGGAATAGGGTTGTCTGTGATGTTAGCAGAGAGTTGTTGCTGTTGCAGATGGTAATACATACCCCTAGGCCGCTTCGAGCGATCTATATCCAACACCATGTCTACTGCCTGCTCGATCTGCACGACACACTCGCTCCCGTCATCCGGGCAGAGGGGCCGGATATCCACCGACATGCTCTGCCACGACGCATCAAACAGCTTGTGTCCATCAAACAGGCTAGAAATGCCTGCCTTCCCCTTACACGGAAGTAGCTTAAGGAACGGCGTCAGATTCTCCGTACAGACCACCTCACCAGGCAAAGTGCCGTGTAGGAGATGGAGGGGTAGGCTGCCATCCGCATCGGAGGCGTGATGATCCCCCTCCGGTTCAAAGGTGGCCACGGGGCGCGTAGTGCGCGTCGAGTCGATGAAGTTCAACGAGGCACAGAAGAGACCCGAGAGGGACTGCGTCAAGGTGATCCAGTGGGCGAAGGCGTCTTCAGCGTTCGCCGCATCGATCCACGCCCACAGCTCGACACCCGTGCCCCCCTCCCTGGTCCCGTTCCATGGCCGTGTGCCCCAGCTTTCAGCGTCCCATCTGCCGGTGGTAAAACGGAGGTGCAGCTCCTTGGTATGCGCGTGTTGCAGGATCTGACCGAGGGAGCGGGGGAAGTAGCGGAAGTGCTGCTGGTCGAAGGACTGCTGGGACGCGTTGCTGCGGAAGTTGAACGATGCGAGCAGCGAGCCGGCCGGCAGCGGTTGCAGCTCGAGGCGTTCGTGGTAGTCGGAGGCCGCGACGAGGCAGATGAGCGACAGGAAGAGCGTGAAAAGGAGCGTCATACCGGCATGCTGGCAGCCCTCAGGTCTGTTCCAAGTCTGTGTAGCGGATGGCAGATAAGGACACGGGTACCATGCAGTATGTTGTAATGCTTAACTTACTATATAAACCTCTGATCATATACTACTAGCACATACGACCACAGGGTGTGGAAAACAGGGCTTCCCGTCCGCTCAGCCGTACTTAAGCCACACGCCGGTAGGTTAGTAGTTGGGTGGGTGACCACCAGCGAATCCCTACTGTTGTATGTTTTTTTTCATACTTGGCCGTTGATTGAGTCTATTTATTATACTTGCTCGTTGAAAGTAGTCGTTGACCTGCTATTTTTCTATTGGTAAAATAATATTCCACACTTCTAGAGTTGTATTTGATCTTTATTCGTATTTCTCTTCCATTGTTGGCGAATCTAGGCGAGACTGACTGACAACATGGCTACGCGCAAGGCATGAAAGAGTATTCAAATCTCCGCTCCCAAGGTACGGACTATGATTCCAAAATAACAGTTCATAAAGAAAGATATCACTATTAGGTACATTAAAAGTCTTCCAGCTTGACATGAATGGGTATGAAGTATGTCTCAACCAGAATAATCACGGCAACTCCCGCGCTGGAACAGTAGGAGGCAGTTCAACCGGCGGCATCTCATGTTTCGTCGAGTTTGGCGACAAGAGCTCCGACATCTGCTTGGATCGGTAATATGGATCGTAGTAGGGTGGTGCCTGTTCCATCTGCTGCTGCTGCTGCTGCTGCTGGTACCCTTGTGTCCCAGGGGCTTCTGCTGGTGTTTTTCGGTTCCGCCGACGAAGATACCACCATGCTCCGAGGGCCAGTAGGGCGACACCACACACACTACCAATGACAGGACCGGCAATCCATGCTTTGGATGACGAGGATGAAGAGGAGGTGGTAGAGCTAGTTGTTGTAGCGGCTGCTGTAGCTGTAGCTGTTGCTGTGGCGGTTGACGTAGCGGTTGCGGACGCCGAGGCAGGAAGTTTGGAGAGACCGGCAGTGAGTGTCAAGATATCATAGGCAAACTCATTCGCGCTGAGGGAAAAGAGATAGGCTGTATTGATGGGAACCGTCGCGGGCGCGGTGGGTGAAATGCCAGTGTAGGAGCCTTGGTCGGAGACCGGCCACTCCGAGTAGAGACAGATGGCGCTGAGGGCGGAGGAGGTGATCTCGCAGGTTTGCGATAAGGAGTACCATTCCGTCAAGTCATCGTCGACGATGCTGTCCAGGTGATTGAATGCGATGGTTGAGGGGCCCTGCGTGATGGTCAACGTGCCGTTGTAGACCGGGTTATTTCCGCCGATTGCGATGGTCGTCAGGTCGTTGGCGGTGTCGACAGCGACCACGCTGCCGTAGATAGCGCTCGGGTCTAATACGATCTGCTCGACGACATCCAGGACCTTGACCAGCGTCGTATCCGCAGTCGCGCTCGCGCTCGTGGTCGTGCTCATCGTTGTGGGCGTGGTTCTCGTCGCGGACATGGTGGTGGGTGGTGCATCGACAGACAGAGGAGATCCGGAATCCAGACAGGCAGAGGAGGAGGAAATCGGCAGCTTAAAACGCCGTCTCTAGGCGAGTCTGCTAATAAAGTTAGTCCCTGTGCTAATAGTCTTGGTAAATTGGACGTGTTTCGAGAGTTCTACTACATACCATATTCTCTGTGCTTTCCCTGCGGCATTGTAGATTCCGTTCTGTGTGCATCTCTATAATCTAAATGATTCTATCCCTCTCTCCCCAATAGATATTCTCCTCTTCAAAGCGCCAGACTAAGAGTATTCAGTTCTTAGAACAAGGCACCAGATCATCGCCAGATCTCAGATCCTGCTACAACTCAGCTACTACTTTGGGTCTAGCGTGGTTGGACGTTTACTGCAAGGATCTGCTTATTCTAAGGGTTTAATAAAGTACATATGAAAGGTGATATTTACATAATCTATTGTAAGTGGCAGATGGTAGTCATATATACTACTGATTCCTTCAATACTCTATAGAATAGATTGTAGACAGAATGTTGTGTATCCACTAGGTTTTAGGTAGTATGTGTATTGATTATTGAGACTAGGGACATCCTTGATATATAGATCTGATCTTCTTTCTAGACGCATATCTAGAGTGACCTAGCGTAATTGTGCTAGTTGAGGTAACCTGCGAGAATTTTCACCTTAGAAATGACTGAATATGGAATGGTTGTTAAGTAAGATGCATATTCAGATGTTTATATGTTTTTTAGCGGAACAATACTTTGAAAACAGGACCACAGAATGATATATCACCAAGACAGAAGCCACTAGATCATGCCTTGAATAAAAGTTCCTCTTGAGCCAATAGCTCAAGCATTCTTATCCGAACGGCGGCGTGTATCGTCGATTGCTGACGAGGGAGAGGAGGGAGTTGTAGAACTAATCAAGAACGAGGTAAGCAGCGCTTTTTCTCTAGGTATGTTTCATTAGGACAAAGTGGTATTTGGCTTGATACCCAGGTAATCCACTGCCCATGTGCTGCCTGGGCCATGGTCACCTCGCCATCTTCATACACCGCGGCTTCTGTTTGCGGTCCTGAAAGAGTATCATCTCGCTGTCCAGCTGGCTGATCTGGTCTTCTGACGAGCATCGAGGATATCATCAGCCAAGAGGCTTCAGAAATCGGGTGGTAGATACTTGAAATATGCAGTAGCAGCCGGTGAGTCACAGAGGGAGTGGGATAGACTTGCAAGTAATCTGTGGTTTGAGAGCAGTAGACAAGAGATTTTCTTCTCAGACATCTACTTTATACCCGAGATAATAGAGTGAATAGAATAAACCATAGGGTTGAGTGACTGGGATGATGAAATTGTCGGAGACAAGAATCTTTGGTTAACAGTACTGTTGGTTGGCTATTTTGTTGTTGCTGCTCTCGGCGAGCTGCCAATTTCCCTCTCACCATGAAACCCAGTTCGCGATTGAGGTCAATTCAACTCTCAGACAGAGCCATTCATAAGGGATTATATCTATTTTTCGAAAGAGTTTAACTAATATCTGATTTCTTTGCTAGATGCATGTCCCTGCGGAATTTGATCGAAGTATGGTGTAGCGTTTTGATGGGGGCAACAAGCAGGGTGGATCGATCTGTCAGACGTCTCGCTCCGGATATGAAACGGTAAGCAGATGCTTATTTATCACTTCCTACGGATGGACAGTCAACTGTATCGCTGCAGATCATCAGATTAGGGATGTGGTGGATTATCGTCAGGAGGGAGCCGTATTGATGCTCCCCATTCGCGCGAAATCATTCCGCGAGAAGTCGAAGAATAATGCCAGAATTTGGACAAGGTCTATCAACGATTCCCCGAACGGTACAGCTTCATGGCCAATCTCTTGGCTGCCGTGTCGACTACAGAAAGCTGCAGCGTCATTCAGGGAAAAGGAGCCCCGGTCAAGGACACTCAAAAGCTGGTAGAAGTATGGGTCTTTTTCGGACAGGAGATTGTGCGCACTCCTCAGCTTTATATTACAGATGATGGATGCCTACCTGATCATTCAGACCGGGAAAGATGGTCTCTACAACAGTATTTATACAGTGGTTTAACGGTATCTTCCTATTCTTGCTGCTCTGAACAGCACGCTGACGGGGGGAAGGATGAAGGATTGTCCCCGCGCAGAGCAGCGCAAGCAAGACTGGCCACAGCTCAAGCCACGATGGAAAAGCCCTCAACCTTTAAGATTATACTTTCCAAGCTTTGTCTCGAAACCCAATCTGGTAAGACAAGTAGCCTCGCATCTATCCACGAACATATCTCTCTGCCGTTGTAGATACCGCCTCGGTGTGGGTGAACAATTCGACTCATTATACCTGGGGTGTCTCTGAAGAATTCAGCGCCCAGTGCATGGACTCAGATGCCGGAGAGAAAGCAAAGACAATGTACACCAATCTTGGCGAGAGGTGTCAGAAAGCGCAGGATAACGTACAAAGAACTACCAGCGATATAAGAATCCCTCATCTATCAAAATAAGTTCTGACTTGGAGAAAAAACAAATGGCAGGACCCTATCTGGCATGTAATCCCGACTTGAACGTTTGAAGGTAGCAACTAGGCATCTTCCACTATTTGCTTCACGCGAGACCAGCGGGGCAGCTGTTAAAATGATGGAAGCGGGAAAAGAGTGATAGCACGAGCATATCTTGACAATCAGATAGTATGAAATCAGTAGGGTAAGAAGCCAGAAACACTAAAACTTGGGAGATTGAAGATGGATATGGAAATTAGCCATGAAACTCAGTCAATATAGTAAAAAACCCATTGTCTATGGGGGAAAGACATGTAATGAAACGTTGAAATATGGTGCTGTTTGTATATCTCATCTTATCACCATCAAAGAGAATAAGGTATACCAAGTCCAAACCGAGAAGGCTGTTAGATTCTAGAATTATAGCGATATATAGATGAAAACGCAATGCTAAAGATGAGATAAATAGACCACATGTATATACTACCAAATCAAAGTCGTCATAACTTAGCACGAGTAAAAACCTGAAGAGGTCGCCAGAGGTTGGCAGGCTTACCTGTACCAATTAGAATGAACCATGCTTCGTCTAAGGTGGGAGAGATATAAACGTACTCATTTGTTCGCGCCAGTGGGCGAGAATACCATTTATCCTAGCGGCGAGCAACAAGGCGGTGATGATCTCCGGCTTGAACCCCATGGCGGAGAACACAAAGCAGCCGTACAGATCAGCGTTGACGTTCAAGTTCCTCGAGCGGAAATACTCGTCCTGCGAAGCCAGACGCTCGATCTCCATGGCGACCGAGACGTGCGGATCCGCCTCGACGTTGTGGGAGAGTTCGGCGAGAGAGCGTTTGAGGTGCTTGACGCGCGGGTCGACGGTTTTGTAGATCCGGTGGCCGTAGCCGAAGAGGCGGAACTTGCCCTGCTTCACCTCCTCGATGGCCTGGCCCACGTTCTCTTTGCACCCGATGCGCTCAAACATCTTGTATGCCAGGTCGATGGCTCCGCCATGCAGCGGGCCCGAGAGGGCACACGCCGCGGCGCTGACGCAGGTCATAGGGTCGGCCAGCCCGGAGCCGACATGCAGGCTGGCAGCGGTGGAATTGGTCATCTCGTGGTCTGCATAGACGATCCAGAGCCGGTTGAGGATGCGCAGCATGGTGGGATCTGGCCGGGAGGTCTTGAGGTCGACAACCCCCATCATCAGCAGGATGTTCTCAGCCATCGAGGCGGTTGGATCCGGGGCCGTGAAGGGCACGCCGCGGTAGTGGCAGAAAATCAGCGCAATGACCGTCATGGATGCGGCGATGGTCCGCTTCACTCCCTCATCGACGGCGTCCATTTTCCCCAGGTAAATCTCTTGTCCGGTGTAGATGGGGACGGTGGTCGGGTCTGTGGCTGCCCACGCACTCAGGCCAGCGGTAAAGATGAGATGGTATGGAGTGTCGCGGCTAAAATTATCAGTCAGTACTCCTTCAATTTGTTGGTTCACTTGACACTCTTTAAGGTGTATTACGGAAAGCATTTGACGGTGTCGATAACGGCTTGGGGCGGGTTTGCCCTGGCGGCGAGGCTGCGTCGGTAGTTGAGTTTCTCTTGCTGCGACGGCAGATGGTTCCAGATCAAGAGAAAGGAGACATCTTCAAAGTCGTGTTTTTCGATCAACTCGTCCATCGGATAGTCTCGATACTGGATGGTTCCTTTGATCCCGTCTCTTCTCCGTCAGCAGAGTTCTAGCTCACAGTCTTCTATCGACGTCTTTGGAATATCTCACATGTAGGTAATCTCTGACTCGGCCACGGCAGTATTCTGGAAGCCAGGATCCATGATCTTCAGCCCTGACGATATTCGCTTGAACTCGGTTGCCTTGACGGAATTGTGAACGATAGGGATCTCGTAGGACTTGGCCGTTCGATTATCCGTCACCGTGAGGGTGTCTTTCGTAGTTTCCATGTCGATAGAAGATAAAGCAGAGAACAGATAGAACAAAGAGCAGATATAACAGAGAACAGAGAACAGAATAGAAAAGAGAGACGAGCGTCCAGCCTCTTAATAGAGGTCTCAGGGACTGGGCTTAGTCTCGCCTCGCAGGACCTCCACCTCCATAGCCGAAGAAGTAATAGTAGCTTCGGCAGTTAGTTAGCACCTAGCAGCTAACCAGCTAACCAGATAAGCAGATAACCAGCCAACCAGTTAGCCAGATAACTAGGCCAGGGAATTGCCTGATCCCCATCTCTTCTGTCTTGCTGTGGGAGAAGTGACAGCTTCTAGTTCGGGCTAACCGAAAAGGTCCATCCCAGCTAGCAGTTTCCCTTACCAGATACGGACTAACGCGGTCATGTGGCTTGGACCAGCCCAAACTCTCGGGAATCGCTTCAAACCGACAATTGGACAGGGATTGGAATCTTCGTAACGCTTCAGCCAGCCCCCGCCATCGTCAGGGAAACAATACCCGACTGCCAACAAGCCGGGATCCACAGTTCAGCTGCAAGGTGAGGAAATGGGGAGACACAGGGCAGACAGACGACGCTGTGGTCGTTATTATGACGGGTCTCTCTCCCTGGGTTGTGCCGTGTCTTTCCCACGCAACGATCCTTCCGGACAGCAGCGGAAAGAGGATGGCTGAATACGATCCCATCATCCGAGACATCGTCGAGTACGTCTACCATGGACAAATCACCGAGGAGCACGTCTATCAAAGGGCGCGAGTGGCCTTGCTAGACGCTCTAGGCTGCGCGATTGAGACCCTCCACCTCAGCCCAGACTGTCGAGCTCTCGTCGGGCCTGTTGTGTCTGGGACAGTGGTTCCGGGCGGGGTGCGCGTGACTGGGACAGACCACGTTGTTGATCCGCTCAAGGGAGCCTTTGATCTCGGGGCGTTGATCAGGTATCTCGATCATAACGATGCGTATGCCGGGGCTGAATGGGGGCATCCATCTGATAATCTGGGGGCGATCCTGAGTGTGGCGGACTGGTTAAGCCAGCAGGATACAAAGTAAGCAGTGACCCGACTCTCTTTTTTATATTGATTTGAAATCCTTCTGAACAATAAGAATCCCCCTCCGGACGATCCTCACGGCGCAAATCAAAGCGTATGAGATCCAAGGCATCCTCCAGCAGACGAATGCCTTCAACGCCCATGGCCTCGACCATGTTATCCTCGTCAAAGTGGCCTCGACCGCCGTGGCGGCCTGGTTACTCGGTCTGTCCGAGTCTGCGGCTCTGGCTGCTGTCTCCCACGCCTGGGTTGATGGCCACCCGCTGCGTACCTACCGCCAGGCCCCGAATGCCGGGCCCCGGAAGGGATGGGCGGCGGGCGATGCGTGCATGCGGGCTGTCCATCTCGCATTGCTCACGCAACGCAGCCAGAAGGCAAACGAACCCTTCTGCTCCTCGTTTTCTGGAGGCGCCACGGTAGGAATCCGCACCGCCATTTCGGCACCCAGATGGGGATTCAGCGATGCGCTGTATGCCGGACAGGAGGTCACACGGGCGTTCCCCTACGGTAGTCGGGTGATGGAGACGGTGCTCTTCAAACTCATCACCGCCGAGGGCCATGGGATCTCTGCCGTGGAAGCCGCCGTGCAGGCGGGAGAAGTCCTGAGACAGCGCGGCGTGGCGCAGGAGAACATCGCGGACAGCATCCGGGCCATTCGCATCCGGACGCAACAGTCCGCGGTGACGATCATCGACAAGACGGGTCCCCTGCGCAACGCCGCCGACCGCGACCATTCCCTGCAATACATGGTTGCCGTCGCCCTGCTCAAGGGGTCCGTGGTAGAAACAGCAGACTATCTCGACGACTCGCCCTGGGCGACAGATGCGCGGGTCGACGCCTTGCGGGAGAAGATCACAGTCACCGAAGACCTCGGCTTCACTGCCGACTACTACGACCCACAGATCCGGAGCGTGGCCAATGCAATCACACTCGAACTGGCAGACGGCGAGGTGCTAGAAGAGGTAGTCGTCGAGTTCCCCGTCGGGCATCACAAGCGACCCGAGACTCTCGACGGGGTGATGCATAAGTTTCGCCGCAACATGAGCGTCATGTTTGGCTCGGAGGAGGTCGAGAGCATCATCCAGGCAGCTCATAACGATGAGACGCCAGTTGACGAGTTTATGGCTTTTTTCGTTCGCCGTTCGTAGTTCCTAGATCTATATACAAGAGTGAATAACGACTTATTATGATTGGAGATCAATTCGGCTATTCATGCCAATCTAGAATTTAACTATTTAATTATTTGCTTCTACTTTATTTTGATTATTGTTATCATTCCAGTATATAATGTCATTCCCCTCACTTCACTTGCATTTACCTCAACCATCTACTTGACAACATCTACTCCGTGCTAAATATCATTAATACCCTCTGCCAATTCTCGTTAAATTCTGTTCACAATGGAATCGGCCACTGAAGAACTATGCCACTGGATCTCCAACCTCAAGCTGGCCGACATCCCCCCCGAGCAAGTGACGCGAGCGAAATACCTGGTTCTCGATGGGCTGGCCTGCGCCCTCATCGGCGCCCAACTGCCCTGGTCGCAAGACGCCGTTCACGGCGTTCTCTCCATGGAAGCAGGGGGGGCGTGTGAGATTATCGGATGGGAGAGGGTATTATCCATTCACCTCGTACATTATTCATATATATTCTAAATGTTCTGTACAGAGAATTGGCCCGCTTTCCGCCGCTCTGCTGAATAGCACCTTCATCCAAGGCTTCGAGCTGGACGATTACCACCGCGACGCCCCTATCCATTCCAACGCCATCGTGCTTCCGATCCTACTGGCAGTACTGGAACATAATGGATCAGCAGCAGAGGAAACACCATATCAGTCACCGACAGGAGCAGAGTTCCTCTTGGCAGCGATAGCAGGGTACGAGACCGGCCCCCGCGTCGGACTAGGCGTGTACGGGGTCGAAGTGCTGTCTCGCGGGTGGCATTCGGGGGCGATCTTCGGCCCCGCGGCGGCGGCAGCAGCGGCGACGAAGCTGCTGGGCCTGTCGGCGACGCAGACGGAGGAGGCGATGGGGATGGCATGCACGCAGGCGGGCGGGCTGATGGCTGCGCAGTACGAGAGCAACGTGAAGCGGATGCAGCATGGTTTTGCGGCGCGGAATGGCTTGTTTGCTGCCCTGATGGCGCGCAGCGGGTACACGGGGATCAAGCGGGTGCTGGAACGGCCGTACGGCGGCTTTCTCAGCACGTTCAGTCTGGGGAACGGGCGGGAGCCGCGCTATCGTCCTGAACGGGTGGTCGAGGCGTTGGGATCGAGCTGGGAGATGGATCGGATCGTGGTGAAGCCGTATGCGTCCATGGCGGCCACGCACAGCACCATCGACGGGCTGATTGCCCTGCAGGTCCGTCACCCGGGTGAAATGAAAGACGTGAATCGCATCCGTCGCATCACAATCGAGATGTCGGAGCCGGCGTTCAAGAAGGGCGGCTGGAAGCCCGAGAAACCGCTCACCCCGACGGGCGCCCAGATGACTGCCGTCTACGCGGCGGCCATGCAGTTGCTGGACGGCCAAGTGCAGCCGGCGCAGTTTGCTCCGGCTCAGCTGGAACGAGTGGAGGTGTGGGAGCTGATGGAGAGGATCGTCTGTGTGCACAACCCGGCCCTGGACACATACCAGCAGCGGATCCATGTCGAGATCGGGCTGGATGATGAGACCGTTGCATTGACGACTCTGACGCAGTTTGTCGACGCCCCGCGCGGAAACAAAATCCCTCTTTCCAACGAGGAGATCCTCGACAAATGGAGGGTCGTCACCGCCGGGGTCATCACCGCACACCGACGGGCTGCCATTGAGGAGATAGTGTTGAATCTAGACACGGAGCAGGACGTGCGTCCACTGGCTGAATTGCTCTATGGACGGACGGAGGATATATTCAGTTAGACAGACCACAAACCTAGATAACCAAGGGATACTACTATCGTTAAACTTTCTATATTCCACTACTGAATCGGCCACTCCTTGTCCTCTCCCTGACCCTCCAACCAAGGCAAACAAGCCGTATACAGGGCCCTGAACTCCCCCTCGCCAAGAGACAGAAACTTCTCCAGCAGCTCGTCATCGAACCGCCCAATAAACGCCAGCTGGCACGCGACCAGCAGATCCGCATACCCGGCCGTTTCGCCCTCGAAGAAGGGCCCCTTTTTGATCCCCTCCCTCCCCTTGAGCATACCAAGCAGCACTGCCGACTCTGTCTCGGCGAGCTTCCACAGTTCGTCTATTTCCCGCTGCTCCGTCGGTCGTAGCTGGTCCAACGGCTTCCCAAGCGCTGCAGACCGCGTCTCGTGGAAATACCTCCGTCCACGCGGGTCGAGATGCTCAGCTACCCGCGGGAGAATCATGGTTCGAAACGCCGGCGCCAGGACAGTCACGAGTTTATTCACTGCTAGAAAGAGCGCGTAGCTGGCGTCTCCGGACGGGAAGAGCGGCGGGGAGGGAAACACGCGGTCGAGATGGAGGGCGATGGGCAGCGAATCCATCAGCGCGCCGTTCGGGTTCGAATCGGGTGAGGCCAGGGAGGTCTTGTGGATGATCGTGGGGAGCGTGTACGGTCTGCCCTCTTTATTGGGGGGGATGCCCAGGCTGGAAACCAGCGGTTTGACGTCTGGGTAGGAGGTGAAGCTCTGCGTGTAGGGGATTCCCTTGAAGTTGAGCACTGCTCGGGTTTTCAGCGTGTTGGGGGACCATGATTTGAGGGGTCCTATATTTTCAATTAATTGTTTATTAATCAATCTTCTGTTGGCTAACCTGGGAAATCGGAGTAGAGGTCGAAGAAATGAACGGGTTCTGAGGCCATTGTATATCACGTATAGCAGTATTCCTAGTATTTAAGACGGTATACTCAAGATACTTATTGTGGGAGAGTGAAGAACTGAGAATTAAGTTCATAAGATGACTCTATACGCGAAAGAGGGGTTGTTGACCGAGGGAATCGTCCAGTAGGGCGCGATTGGTGGCTGCAATATAAATACATCAGCAAGCTTATAACCTCATCAATCCTTGTAAAATCTATGATATGAATACTATCCTTCTATAATGATAATCTTTTCTTGTAAACCATGTTTTATAGACAGTCCTCAAGATACGCATGAATGTACTTGAAGCACTATGCAGCCTCAATAATGAGGCATCAACCTTAGTCCAGAAATGGTTAGATAGCATTCAAGTTATGACAGCATAAATGAGGTCTTTTATTGGCCAGGCATGTGGGGCACTTTGCCTTCCAAAATGGGATCTCACCTGATCCATGCCTTAATTGTCAGGCATCAAATGACAGGCAGATATAATGCTGCTTACACTGACATAAAAAAGTCTTTATTCACTCTACTGGCCATTCACTTAATAAAAGACAAGACAATCTCTAGACTACACTATATAGCTGAAAAAGTACTTAATTGCACCTTCCTAATCTCTATTCTTAAATATTTCCATCCTTCATCCACAAGTTTGGAGTTGTCGATGTCTATAGTTCTTCTTCATGCTGATAATATTTATGTCATAATAAACCATCGACGAATCTCTTTACGCAGTGCAAGCGGATGACTTGAGTGGCGGCAGCCTAGCCTGTATACCAAAGACTAGCATCAACTAATCTGTCGATCCATGGGGAAATAAAAGACCAGCAGAAAAATCCCAGGATGCCAGCAGGGTAGCATTGTCGAACAGTACCTCTAGCCCATCTGGTCCAATATTGGAACCCATGTGGAACTGCCAAAGCTTCTCACTATTCATAGTGTCAACCTTGATTCGTCCACTTGCCTGCTATATGGTTTCTTCACTCTTCTTCTTGGCATTGTATTCCTTTCCTAGCCTCCCAAACTGTTTCTTCTTCTATCATAGTTAGTTCGTAGACGGAAAATGCATGAATCCAATGATAATACCTAAGAAAGCTTTGTAGTGTCTGAATGAGTAGACATCATTGTTATCCTTAGTAGGTGCAGAGAAACTTCCTTCCTGTTTGGGATAGATTTGCACATGATCGTAAGGTTTTTTACTGCCTCAGGCAGCAATAATCTACATACTAACTAACCCATCCAGGCCTAGTCACTCCTCGAACTGCCGTGTTGTTATCCGAACTTCGACTTGGGAGAATCACCAAAGCTCCAACTGGGTCTGTCAACAGGCTGACTGCGGGGTTCAATTGTACTAAATTATTGGAGAAAGTCTGGAGAAAGGATCTCGAGTATCCACTATATATAAAGCCACACTCAATTGTCCCGATCTGTTCCCCAAATCGCCATGGCTGTCCCTTCACAATACCCTGACATTCCGATCCCACCGACAGATATATGGAGCTTTCTGTTCCAGCGCCCCGACCGGCCGTTTCTCAACTCCCAGGGTGAGTGGATCGTTTTCTGGTATAATTAAGCTATAGTTAGTATACTGACTGCCTCAGTGATCCTCGCAGACGTGTATTCCGGTCGCTCGTTCACGTTCCATGACTTGCAGAGAAGATCTCTCCATGTCGGACACATTCTCCGCCGCAGGTTCGGGTGGCACAAGGGCGACGTGCTCTCACTGGTCTGCGGCAATTCCATCGACACGCCCGCCATCATCTGGGGCGTCTTGGCCATTGGAGGCATCGCCAGCCCGTTAAACCCAAATCTGCCGGCAGACCAGCTCGCCTTCTACCTGCAAGACTCGGGCGCCAAAGCCGTCGTCACCCAGAAGGCACAATACCCGGCCGTTCTCCAGGCTTGCCAGAAGGTCGGGCTGGCGACCGACAGGATCATTGTGATCGACGATCCGACGCAAGCGTCTCTGTTTCAGTGTGCTGCAAGTGCTCTTCCAGATGCTGCAGCAGTAGCAGCACATCGACCGCCGGTGGAAGATCCCCAGAAAGAAGTCGCCGTCTTGGTGTACTCGTCAGGGACGACAGGTCTGCCCAAAGGCGTGATGCTCTCCCACACCAACATCGTGATCAACCTGCTCCAGCTGGCGGCCGTCGACGATGGATATCTGACACACCGGGACAGCGCCCTGGCCTTCCTGCCCTTCTTCCACATCTACGGCGTCACTTGCCTGATCAATTCGGGCCTGTACCTCGGTCTGACCACCTACGTGATGCCCCGGTTCGAGCTCGAGACCGCCTGCCGGGCAATCCAAGATCACCGCATCACATACGTCTACACCGTCCCGCCGGTGATCCTGCAGTTCGTGCAGAACCCGCTCGTCGAGCAATTCGATCTGTCTTCCCTCCGGCTGTTCAACTCTGCCGCCGCCCCGCTCTCCGTCGAGCTAATCCAGGCGCTGTGGGAGAAGCGCCGTATCATTGTTCGCCAGCAGTATGGTATGAGCGAGTGTTCTCCATGTCTTCATTCTCAGGTATTCCATCTTTCACCACTTCCCATATATTTCACACTTCCCTATGACTCTGACCATCAGACATGGCAAGAAGGAAGAGACCACCCAGGCAGCGTAGGCCGCCTCGTCGCCAACATGCAAGCCAAGTACGTGCCCATCCCAGGCGAGGAAGTGCGATCCGACGGGAAGAAAGAAGGCGAGCTGTGGGTGAAAGGACCGAACGTGTTCCTGGGCTACCTGAATAATCCGCAAGCCACGCACGACTCCTTCTCAGAAGACGGGTACTACAAAACAGGCGACGTCGGGTACGAAGACCACCGAGGCAGCTTCGTGGTCACAGACCGCATCAAGGAACTGATCAAATATAATGGGTTCCAGGTTGCCCCTGCCGAACTCGAAAACATCCTCCTGGGTCACCCTGCCGTTGCCGATGTCGCTGTCGTGGGTATCCCGAGCGGACAGGCTGGCTCGGAGCTGCCGCGCGCATACGTCCAGGTCGCTGGTCCCGGGCTGGATACCCCGACCACAGCTGCTGGGCTTGTCGCGTTCGTGAAACGCAGGGCTGGCGCCTCGTATAAAGAATTGAGGGGGGGGGTCCTGTTCGTGGATGCCATTCCGCGCAATCCGGCGGGGAAGATCTTACGTAGGGAGTTGAAGAAGAAGTACGCTGTTAGCAAGATGTAATATATATACACTCTATACATATAGAATCAGAGCAGAAGGGGTTGGAGAGTATATACTAGTCTTCATATGACTGGGTATGAATGATATTAACAGTTCTTGCAAATACTAACACTTCATTATGCTCATACTCTATACTTATACATTACATGAATCATAATACTCTATTCTAGGATACAATAAAGAAATGCATCATGGGATCGATTTCGCAGGAATGGGTTCCGGGCTCGGCGATAGAAACAGGCTCGGCGTGCGGCAAAAGGCCGCGTCGACGAAATCCTCCTCGTCGACCAGCGTGAGCGGGATCTCGTCTGGTCCGGTATCGTTGCTGGCTGCGCCTGCTGCCCCGGAGCCTGCCCGACAGTGGCGGGAGGGATACGAAGAGCCGGGCTGGCGGGAGCGAGGTTGTCGCGGAAACATGAGCTGCAGGATGGGGCGGAGCATGGGGAGACACGAGTTGGAGACGGCGACGACGGGCTCGGTGACGCTCCAGAAGACGGCCCAAGTCATTGACTCGGAGAGATTGTTGACGTTGATGTTGGTGATGACGTCGATGCGGATGGCGGAGATGGCAGAGACACTATGACTAGTTTTAGAGAGAGGGTTGGTTGGAAGAGTTTTCTGTATTACTTACAAGAACCCGACACCGAAGATAGCGTAGATGCCAAGCTTGGCCGCCTTGCTCATGTGTAATCGATAGACGAAATTGAGGGGCAGCGCGAGGATCATCACGTCGGTGACCAGATTGCACACGCCGATCGCGGTGAATGCGACTTCGATGCTGGCGCAGTGGCCATTCGGGATGGAGCGGTCCCAGATGAAGGAGAAGGGCTTGCAGAGCAGGAAGACCTGCAGCATGCTGCCGAGCCAGTAACAGATGGCGCAGCCCACGCACACCCACGAGGCGATGCGGAACGCGCGGGTGACGAAGATGCGGATGTATAGCAGGAGGTAGGCGAGCTTGGCGAGCAGCGTGGCGCCGTAGTAGAGGATTTCATAGAGGACCATAAGCTACTTTTGTCAGCCTCGGCTCACCAATTCTTTCTTTCCTTTCCTTTCTCTCTCTCTCCATTGAGTAGTACCTTGAAGATGAGAGAGATGTTTTGCACCGGAATATCAAGCACATCACGGTCCATTCCGATGCGGGCATACACGAATTCCAGAGCCAGCAAGCCGTACGTGTGGATCTGGATCAAGCATTACCATTGTGTGAGCGTATGGGCTGCAGGAGATGGGTTTCTCGTACACATCACTCACCAGACAGGCAATGGCACAGACGTCGTCCCACCAGATGGCACTGTGCTGCATTCGGCGCGAGACACAACGCAACCCGACCATGATGGTGGCCATGGCCACCAGCACAGTATTGGCAATCAGCTGATTGCGTAGGGTGGGCGTGGCAAAGACGCCGAACACCTCGATGGCCATGCTGGGCAACCCGAACAGACAGGAAGAACAAGAAGACTCGGCGCCATGTGTCTCTGTTCGGCGAACAAAAAAAGAAAAAATCAACTGACAGCTACACAGGCCATGCTAGATAAGGAGAAAGCGGGAGTGGAATTGTTTTTCCTCCATTTGTTTCCATCTTTTCCCCTTCATGGCTCGTGGGAAAGAGAGCTAGGATAAATTGCAGTGGAGAGCGTCGAACGCGAATGCGAACCGTGGCTCCATCTGCCCTCGTCTGAATGGCAGGAGAGCGCCCAGGGCCTCGAACGCTCAATTTTGAGATTCTCTCGATTCTCTCCACTGAGATATTATCGTGCTGCCAGCAACGGCCTGCAGTGGAGACTGACAGCTATCGGAGCAGTCTGAATCTCGTCTCGTCTCGGTGGTGGAAAGCGTGGAAAGCGAGTACCTCCTGTTGCCGTTAGCGAGTTAGCATGCGGTTATTATCTTGTCTTCTTTCTCTTTCTTCTCTTCTTTCAATAGTAAATCAAGGAAAGAAGAGAAAACCGTTGGTTAAGTCGAGACAGGAGATAAGGTGAGACAAAGATCTGCACGGCGAAATGCGAGGAAGTCAGCACGTGCTGCCCCTTATCTGGACACGCAGTTTTCCTACCAGAATATCGATTGATCTGGATGTCTTTTAGCTTGATTTAAGCTTGATTTAAGCTTGATTGATTCTTCTACTTATTTATTGACATGTTCTCAAGTCGGAATTGCCGTTGTTCCAGGGAGCAGAGCAGCAACTCTCATATTCCTCACCTAATCCTCGCCGATTTCCTCCTCGCGATGAATAACGATCGATCTGTTCGTTATCCTGTTCCGGCAAAGTGGAAGACGATGGTGACGTCTCGAGGCGAAACTGGTCTGTGCCATCCTGGACACTTGCATGGAATGGGGTATCTTCGCCATCGCAGCATCGAATTCGCATGAATAGGGGAGGCCGGAAGTTCCTATCCTGGAGAGATGTATCGATTAGTTGGTTCCAAGACGGTATCTACAATAATTACATAACTAGATAAATAACTGGCAAGGAGGAATTGAATCCACTGATCTGCACTGGCATTGTCTCAGGATTATTGGCCTATGAAACACTGTTAATTATCTTGACTTGAGTGCCGAGTCGTCAAGCGCCCTATAATTCTGAGATATATTAATACTATTAATAAGAAACTGACTCATGAGGATAGTTTATTATACTGTCACTGATTTATAGCATGCAAAAGCAATAGTTTTAGTTATAGTGATTAATAGATAATATAAAATATCGCTCTTACTACTACTGTTGCTATACGTATGTCTACTCTAGAGTCTAATAACCCGGAGGCCTCTAGAAGAGAAATCGAAAGATGACAAGAATACAAATATAAGATAAACAGTATTCTTCTTGAATTCCTTCTTAAATTAGGCGTCCTTCCAAGAGAAAAATAGAGGTTACACAACATTAGGTAGAAAGTGATTGGGTATCTTAGCGACGTGTGTTGTACAATAGGACAAGTTACTCCATCCTTTCTGTCATTGACCTTTCAATCAGTCATCTATTCTACACTGACAATGGCCATCTTCATTACAGGAGCCACCGGCTTCATCGGGGCGGCAACCGCCCTCGAAGCCGTCAAGACAGGGTATCGTGTGCGCCTCGCCATCCGCCGGGAATCCCAGATCGAGAAGCTCCAACATCTTCTAGCTGCCTACGCTGACCGAGTCGAGTTCGTGGTTGTTCCCGATATCACTGCAGAAGACGCGTATGCGGGAAAGTTGGACGGGGTGGAGTATGTCATCCACATTGCATCACCGTTGCTGCCTTCCATCGACAAGAAGATCTCCTTCCAGCCTGCCGTCGAGGGAACATTGAGCATTCTGAATGAAGCCGTCAGGGTGTCGAGTGTTAAGAAAGTGGTCATCACCTCCTCAGTCTCTGCCTTGGTCCCCTTTGCGGGCGTTCCCAGGGGCGGCATCGTCACAGGTATATCCTAGAGTGTTATCCTAGAGTGTTCTTCAATATATTTATATTCACTGTTGATATTTATAGAGGAGCCAGCCTGGGATTTGAGCGTTGATACCGACGCAGACTTCACCGGTCCCAACGACACCATCACTTCCTTCCTGCTGTACCGTGTCTCCAAGATGCTCGCAAACGACGCCACATGGGATTTTCACAGACGACACAGCCCCCCTTTCAGCCTGGTGGTCATCTACCCGACGTTCGTGTACGGTCACGACATCTTGCAGACCGGGGCGGATGGTGGAAAGATCGGCATCACGAACGGTATGCTCTTGGATGCCTTGCGGACAGGCCAGCCATGGCATGAATTCACCTATGTGCACATCCGCGACGTGGTTTCTGCGCATCTCCGAGCCTTGGATGCAGCCATTCCCGACGGATCCAAGTATATCCTTGCGGGGAGGAGGACGTCGTGGAGAGAGATCGCCCGGTATCTGAAAGAGAACTATGATGGCGTGGTGAAGTTCGGTCTGTCGGAAGATAATGAGCTGGCAAAGGAGTTCCTGGATAAATCGCTGCCTACGGATGCCTCGAAAGCAGAGAGAGAACTGGGCATTCGGTGGACTTTGGCCGAGGAGGTGATCAGGGAGGTTGTCGAGCAGAATCTGGCATTGTTGAAGACTGCTGATAGGCATTCTCAGTGAACAGGATCGAGTTATTCTTTCTGTAGCAGGCATTCAGTGAACAATTCTATCTCTGATGGCCTATTCACCATCTCAACTGCCTTTAACTCTGAGAAGATCAAGACTATCATTTCAGATGAGATTGCATTTACTGATTTCTGGAACGGAATTTGATCTCTTCAAGTACAGATGATCACAAGGTAAATCTGAGCCTTCCATTGGCAAGATTTCTGCCTTCCCTGTATTTCCAGCACAGCAATTCCAAGTCCTTTATAATCCCCCGCAGGCGCTTCTCTCGCGACCTCCCGCTCGTTTTGATGAAGTAGCTCAGACCTGCAACCCTGGAATCGCGATTGGAAACAGCCGCGTTAATATGCTCGTCCTTTACCTCCCTCGTCGTTCTGATTGCCGTTATTTGGCATTCGTACTCGAGGTAGTAAAAAGTTGGTGAGCGCCTGTTCAACTCGAAGATTGCCTGTATATCTTGTTAGATATTATTAACCACTGACTTCTGAAAGACAGAAGCCATACCTCGTGGTCCTCTCTTGCGACCATGTCCACGACCTTTGAAAACGCCCAGAGGCATCGAAACCTGGCTAGAACCAACACTTGATGTTGACATCCGCTAATCTTCGGCTTCAGGTAGATTATCCGGTAAAGTCCGCCGACTACATCGGCGTGATCTGGCCATTATTTAGCCGGTGCTGCCAGTGCTGCCGATACTCTTTATCTGTTGGATCCCTTCGGCGTGGGCTCTCTCCCTTATCGCGCAGTCTCTGTCGTCTGTCGTCCAGCGTAATCTTTGAGCTCGAATTCTATGAAGTAATCGAGGTTGGCTGTGAAACAGACCAGTCTGGGATCGCTTGCTCGGTGAATACTAGTAGTAGACATCGTGTAGAAGCAGTATATCCACTGGAACAAGACAATTAGCAGTGCTTTATAGGGTACCCAGTATCCCATAATGATAATTGTAGAAGTAGGGGTAATATTCATACCTCTTCTGAGTACTCAAGAGCGACGACAGCATGGATGAAGTTACCTATCTAAATAGAGGCAGCAGCAGGAGTGACATTAACCAGTGCCTTAGGCAGCCATATCAACAGTGACATCAGAGCCAGTCATAACAAGGATACATCTACCATCATCTGTAAATTTAATTGAATGTAGTCATAGTTAATATACAGTAGCAATAATAGCAGATCGTCCTATTTCCCTATGGACTTGTGCGGAATACTTCGGGCCTCGCTGAGCATAATATTATGTGATATTATGCGAGTTATGCAATGCATACACATGCTGTTGCTTACTCAGCCGCTTACCCAGGACAGCCAATCAGAAGCTTGTCCATCCTTTCTCACCGGGACAGGAACAGGACACCCACGTGATTCTCGTACCTGACGTGGGAGAAGGAAAAGCAGACGCTCTTCGTTCCTCTTTCACGACAACGACAATACCAGAGTGCAGCAGAATGAACCTCTTCTGATCCCTGGTATATGCGGTCTCTCTCTACATATTTCTGGTCAGAAAGAAGCCATCACTGGCCCCTGCCCTCGGATGACGTCTGTGCCGCTCTATGGTGGGTCACTGCTGGAGTTCTTTGTGAAGTCTGTCGAGTTGACTGGTTGGAAGGAAGCAGGCAGACGATCAAGCCTTTCCAGTGCGTTTCAGAGTAGGATCCCGCGCATGGTAGCTACTATCATTGGGCTGACTGGGTGTATAGACGAACATCAACGGAGCACTCTACGCGTACTCCGTGCGGACGCCGGAAAGCGATCGGGACCAACGGCTCTTCGTTTTACAAATCACCACAGCGTCCACCAACTAGTTACCGAATATCACTTCAGGTCCCAGGATGGGTGGGCTCAGTGGAGCCCTGGTCGTGGATTCGATCGGCAGCCACCAAATGGCCCGGCGTCATGGCTTTCTTCCCTGATTGAGGGCCAACCTGCCGTATGCCGATTGCCGATTGTGCTCGTTGTGGGTGGCTGCTGGCTACTACCTACTACCTTTCTATGGAGTAGCACCTCCTAATCATTCTCCTATCTGGGTCCACTGGTCAGATCCTGGCAATGAAGAAACCTTTGGTCATTGCGTCAGGTCGGGTCATATTGTTTGCGCTAAGGCCGCTGGGATAAAGGGAGAAATTTCTTTCCCTCCCTCTTTCTCTCAGTGACTGTCTATCTCTTGATTTGCAGTTTCTCTGATACTTAACTGTCTGACTTTGAAGACCTTCGATATCTCAAGATGGAGGAGAAAGAGCCTGTAAGCCCGAGGGCAAGGGTGAGCTCAGACCCCGGCATGAAAAAAAGAAACAACCTCTCAATGGCTGACATTGATCTAGCCCAACTCCCCTCGTGGCCCCGAGTCGCCCAGCAGGTCCTCATACGTTTCGCCAACCAGGAGGATTGCCACAGGACTGGATGAGTCCGGGGATAACGACGATGGAAGCCTCCGACGACGCAGTTCAGTGGCCTCCAGAAATCGAGTGCCCAGTCTTGCACCCCGGACCACTCTCGCCCAGAGGACACAGGGCAATTTCACCATGGCCGGGCCGGACGAGACGCCGCAGCTGCGTCTGGCCCACGAGCCCTTTGTCCAGCCGGGCTACGCGGAGCTCAACCCATCATACGAGCAGCCGGCCAACGCAAAGCCTGTCTGGGGGTTGGCCAAACCGCTGCCGCGCGTGGTGCGGCCGGGCATGGTGCCCACCAGGGAGGAGCTGCTGGAGGCCCGCCAGAACGCCCAGCTGCCCGCCGAAAACTCCCAGAAGTTGGGGCTGGATGTCGATCCCAACGACCTGGAGAAGGGTCGCATCGACAAGACCACCCTGTCGCCCGCCAAGATGGCCGCCCAGGTCGAGGATGCCCGCCTGCAGCGCGAGGCCAACTTTCTGGACAAGCTGCTGACCAGCGATGCCAAGTCCACGCGCCTGTCGTCGCGCGTGTCGCGGACCTCCTCCCTCCGTCGGCCACGCGACTCGGCGCTGGGCCCCGACGTCGACAAGTTGTCCACTGTCGAGGAAGGTTCGGATCAGGCCACCACTACCCCTGCAGCCCCGAGTCATGAAAACTTACACTTTGAGGACGTCCAGCACGACGCGCCCCTGTCCCCCGTGCCCGAGGAGGCGGATGGTGGCGGCGATGGTGGCAGCGATGGTGGCGGCGGCGACGATCTGGCGATGAACATTCCCGCCCTGGACGAGGCGGCGTACCCGGAAGACCTGCACCCGCTGATCCAGGAGCTGGTGGAGGAGGAGGTGCACAATAACCATACGACGTGGTCAGTGATCCGCACGCATCACCGCGAAGCGCTGGCCGAAGCGCTGGCCGTCTTCGTGCAGCTGACGGTAGGCTTCTGCGCGGACCTGGCCGTCACCATCGCCGATGCCGGCAACCCGAACACCACCGACTGGGCGTGGGGATTTGCGACGATGATGGCCATCTACATCTCCGGTGGCGTGTCCGGTGCCCACCTCAACCCGGCCATCACGATCATGCTGTGGTTCTACCGCGGGTTTCCCAAGCGTCTGATGCCCGAGTACTTTGCGGCGCAGTTCATCGGCGCCTTCTGCGCGGCGCTGGTCTCGTACGGGCTCTACCACAGCTCGATCCAACACTACCTGGCGAGCAATGCCAGCACTGACATCGTCAACAGCTTCGTGACGAACCAGCGCGAGGCGTGGATCGGCCCTGCCACGGCCTTCTTCACCGAGTTCGTGGGCACGGTCATCCTGACGGTGACGGTGCTGGCGCTGGGCGACGACCAGAACGCCCCCCCGGGCGCAGGCATGAACTCGCTGATCATCGGCCTGGTGGTCACCTGCACGTCCATCTCGTTTGCCTACCAGACGGGTGCGGCGCTGAATCCGAGCCGGGACTTTGGCCCACGCCTCGCCCTGCTGGCCCTGGGGTACGGCAGCGAGCTGTTCACGAACCCGTACTGGTTCTACGGCCCGTGGGCGGGGGCCATCTCCGGGGCGATGATCGGCGCCTTCCTGTACGACTTTATGATCTTCACGGGCGGCGAGTCGCCGGTCAATTACCCGCTCGAGCGGACGCAGCGGGCCCTGCGCAAGAGCCGGGCCAAGTGGTCGCGCCGGTTGCATTTGAAGGGGAGGGAGAACGAGAAGATATATGCATAGAGTAAAGCGAGAAGAATATGCAGAGTAGAGCATACAGTACGGAGTACTCTGTACAGCACAGATTAAGGAGAATTGTTTTCACCTGACAGGGATAGATACCTATGATGTACATTACTACTACATACCCCTTGCAGCATGCATATCCATAGCTATAAAAGCACCAAGGCTTGCTCGAAATATCAACCTCTATCCATACAGTGATATATACTTGACCTACATCTACCATGCAACTCCGCCTCCTCATCTCCATGGCTCTGGCCTCCCTCGCTCTCGCCAGAGGTATATCTCCTCCCATCCACCTCAGAATCAGTACTAACTATACATCCCATAGAATACCCGATCAAACTCTCCCTCGAGATCGACACGCAACACATGCACATCGCTGACGGGGATGGGCCGTACGACAGCCCGTGTGGGAGTTACAAGACTTGTCTGGAGATCTGTCCCAACAAGGATTTCCATGTCGTGGTGGATGACTGTGAGGAGGGGCAGTGTTATGCCAATTTCTGGTGTGCATAGATTAGTATAGCTTAGTTGAGGGATCTATGTGCTTATCCTGGTTCTTTCGATGTTTTATTAATACTCATACATAAACACCCACCAGATCCCTGTACCTTCCCTCCGACACTACATAAATAGGACCTCGGCGCTGTTTCTCGGTGCATACAAGGCCATACTGATGGTATAGCTGCTGGTTAGCTGATGGGATCCCCTTGACCCTCAAGCCGACTGTCCATCGCAGTTGATCATGGCTCGCTTTGATCCCGAAGCCATCCTCTTGTTTGGCCTCACCCTGCGATAGCAGCCACTTCCACCACTAACGATGCAATGAGCCAACGGGGCTCATGAAGATAGCCGCCGGTTACGCCGACAGAGTGCATTTCATCCCAACCAACGTGGCGGTCCCTGCCTCTGTCCTCCATCTGTTCAAAGCAGTATACGGTGTCCATGGCCGCGTGGACCATGCGGGCATTTCCGAGTAGAGTAATTGGTTCCATCCAATTTGGACCTGGAGAGATCGAAAGGGTCAGTTCAACAGTTCAACAGTTGTGAAATGAATACTGGCTAAGCTGGTAGGCCCCCGAACCTTGGACGCTCAACGGCGACCTCCTCGGCACCCTCTATTTTGCGCGTATCGCCGCTGTCTTCCTGCGTCAGGATGCTTCCCGGGAAGCCGACAGGTCTTTGGTGCTGGTCAGCTCCATTGCGGGCTTTACTGGATCCCCGGGCCTGCCCTTGTACTCTGCCTCGAAGCACGGTGTTCTGGGACTGATGTGCGCCCTGCGCACCTCCCTGCCCGACACGCACAAGATCAGCGTCAGTGCCGTGTGTCCCTGGACGTCGGCCAAAGGCATGGAGGACGAGATTGCCGGGCTGGCCGCCTGGGGGAGGAGGGCAACGCGGAAGACCATCTACGTGGAGGGAGGGAGGCCGGGGCTGGGATGTCGAGGCGGGGTTAGATCAGACCCGGGAGCTGCAGAATGCCAACTGGATGGAGGGTCAGCAGCTGCTGCGGTCTCTTCCAGGGTCGGCGGAATTGGTCTGTTCAAACCGATGGATGAGGATGGATCATAAAGTAGATAATATCAATGCAAGTTCATTCTATACAAAAAGCTTGAAGACAAAGTAGAAGCTATACACACCCGCCACTAAGAACGGATGGATGACCGGTTCGAGCACTGGATGACAGTCGTACGCTGCGCGCGCAACAACCCATCTCGCGATACTCGTTCTGGGCGCCCTCTCGGTGAAGTACATGCACTGCATCATCTTCCGGGTCAGGGTCTGCGCCTTGAGTGCGCGCTGGAACATGGCCGTCTCGTACCGCGCAATCTGCTCGTCCAACGCATCTGCCTGCTGCTGCTGCTGCTGCTGCTGGTGCTGCTGGTGCCCTGCGACAATCGCCTCGGCAAGTCTCATGGCGTCTTCCAGAGCGAGGTTGACCCCCTCACCGGCAAACGGGGTCATGAGATGGGCGGCATCGCCCATCAAGGTCATTCCGCGCCGGTGCGGCCACTTGAAGTCCACAGGAAGCATATACAACGCACTGATGCGCATCTCCCCGCGCGACTGGCGGATCAAGTCCAGCAGCTCTGGCGCCCAGCCTGTATACTCGCCACACACCTCCTCTGGCGACTGCGGGGGGTTCTCTCTCATCTGCGTCGCCCAGTCTTCGGCATGTCGGCCCCAGACCGAGACTTGGATGCTCCCGTCACCCATCTGCTGGCCCATAATGGACTGGCCGTCCGAAAAGGCAAACAGATTGCCGCCTTTCACCAACTCCCAGCTGTGTCGTGGCCCCTCCCGGGCATTGGCATTGGGAATCGAAAGGTCGTACCCTGCAATCCCGGAATACTGTGGTTTCACGCTGGGCGCGAGCACGGCGCGCACGCAACTCCACGCGCCATCGGCACCCACCACCAGGTGGAAGTCGCCTTCCGTGGCCCCGTGGGCAAAGACCAGCTCTGTGCTGCCGTTACCGGCACCGGTACCGGCACCGGCACCGGCTTCTTTGATATCGATCAAGCGGTGGTTCCAGCGGACGCAGCCCCCCGGGAGCGAACGCAGGAGCAGCGAGCGCAGCTGCACGCGGTCAATCTCAGGATTCGTCGCCAGAGCGGCAGGCAGTTGGAAGTAAGGCTGGTTCTGCTTGTCGGTGATGGTCAGACCGGCGCTGTCCACGCGAGCCAGACGGCAAAACTCCTCGTAGAGGCCTGCTGTCCTGAGCGCGGCGATGCCCGTCTTGGGGTGCAGGTCGAGAGTGCCGCCCTGGCTGCGCGCGTTGGGAGACGCTTCGGCCTCGAAGACGGTCACCTCGATCTGCTTGATATGCAGCAGCCGTGCGAGAAGACAGCCGGCAGGGCCAGCCCCGATGATGGCGACTTTGAAGGTGGACATGAGTGGATGGAAGTGGAACAAAGAAAGGAAAACAAATGTCAGATACGGCGGGATTTAAAGCTCGGAGGTCCGACTCATGCAAGATCCCTGCATATGTCATGTCAGCCTGGCTGGAGTCAGTAGTACTATTATTATAGATTAAATCTAAAAGAACTAGAGAATTATTACTGAGTCTGTTATAGAATATACTATTAAACTATTACTACCTCTTTTCTAATTCCTACCACCTATTCATCTCTTTCTCTTACTTTGATCTATATAAGAGAATGAAAAGACTTGATCTCTCTCCTAGATCAAGGGTCTTACCTAGAGCAGAAGGTCCTATGTTTTATCTATAATAAAATCTAGTAGTTTATATAGCAGAATACTACTTTTATTACATATAATATAATTTCTATTGATTTTAACAAGGTTGTCTTATTAAAATTACTGATTACTTAGTCTATACTCTGTACTCATCTGCCACGGGGTCCTGGTAGAAGCTGAAATGTAATTGAAACAGCCGTTGCATCCACTCGACGGGCTTGGTTTGGCCTTGGGCTCTACCACTTAGGCTTAAGCCTCATTAATTAGGCTTTAAGCCCGATAACTTAGGCTTTAAGCCCGATAACTTAGGCTTAGAGCCCCATCACTTAGGCTTAGAGCCCCATCACTTAGGCTTAGAGCCCCATCACTTAGGCTTGGAGCCCCATCACTTAGGCTTGGAGCCCCATCACTTAGGCTTACTCAGGCCCCCGTCTCCTGCCAGTGGTGTCGGACACTTCAGCGGCGAAAAGACTGGCAGTGTCTGGCCCTGCAGGCCGGCAGACCATTCGCCACTCGGGGGAGGCAAGAAGGACAACGGGCAGTGGAAGGGTCTTTGTCTTGGGCATCCAGAAACAGCAGATCAAACTGGTCCCATCTCCGCGGGCTTCTCCGTTGGGGCGGGCGTCAGAAGGTCCCCGGGCTGGTTCAGGGCGTCGGGCTCCAGGCTCTGCAGGCCTACCGCGCCCCCGGGGGCCCCTGGGGCCCCTGGGGCCCCCGAGGCCAGCCGCTGAGTGCCCCGAGTGCTGGTGGGTGGTCGGGAGAGGGGACGCTTCCTCCTCTGCTTCACAGGCACCGAGACCTTTCGGGACACTGTAGGGAAGCTGTAGACACAGGCTGCATCGACCCGCTGGCACCGAATGCATGCTCCGTGGAGGATTGCGATCCCGCAGACGGAGTATCGTGTCTGGGAATGATATTGAATCCCTGCCTTGGGATTCTGGAAGTGGATCAACATAATCTATGCTTATAGATGGATAATCGGGAAGAAATACTGACTTAAGCCGAGTGTGGAATCCCATGGCTGCGCGCATATGAGCGCATTGAATGAAACCCTAGATAGAGAAAGCAATCCCTGCCTAGAACTCCCCCAATCACACCAGCTGCTCAAGACCCTGGTGGTGTGATTACCAGTACTACTGCAGCCTGTCTTTGATACCGAGTTATTGCCCTGAATAGGCATGATCATTGTAGATCTTAGGGTTTCTGTATTGCTGTAGCCTAGCTCTAGATATGTTATACTACACCAGCTCCTTTTATAATAGCAATATTGCTTGAGCTGGAGAGTCTACTCAAGCTAGAGCTAGAGAGGATTCTTATCATTTTATTGCTAGTGGAAATGGACAAGCCCATCTTTAAAGACATGATGGTAAACCAGCTGGCAGCTGTTAAGACCCTTATTAAATATATATACAACTTACTCTAGATCACATAGGGCTGCAATAGTGAGCTGTTAATATAACTATTAGCTTAGGATGCTTACTTAGCTATAAGCAGCATAGGCTATAGCTGCAGTTTCTCAATATTAATGCTAAGGTCACTACTATATAGGTAGCCAGCATATTGCTCCGCCTGTATGTTATAGATCTATAGCTAAACAACTCTTAGATACTCTGGTTGACGGAGCCGAAGTGTGAGTGGGAAAGAAACAGCTCATCCCAAGAATATATGAGCACCAGGCGGAGAGCAATCAATATACCTCATGCAGATGGCCAACCCTAAACGTAGATCTGGAGACAGCCAGGGTGGTAAGTCTGGCTTTAGGCTGATTGAACGGCGAGGGAAGCAAACCCTAGGGTTGGGAGAACTTAACCATAGAGTTGAACAATCGACTAGAACTTCCTAACCCTAACCCTGACCCTAGGGTTGTGTAAAACCCTAGGGTTATGTTATTGCCTCCTGCTCTCGTCCATCAAAGTCGCCAGCCGCTTCAAGTTCCTTTCTATAAGCCTCCTTCTCTAACCCTCCCTCTAACCCAACTACAGGGACATCACTGACAAACCATCACTGCTCCGCGTCTACCAAGACATCTGTCGAACTCTCCCCACCATCGCCGCCATGGTGCTATAGAGACGTCATCTGTTGGTATAGACATCAGCGTCGGTTGAAGACACATCGTTCGTACCCAGTACAGTTCTTTGCTGATTATCCAGAGGTAGGATGTTTTCTTTAGATAAAAAGCAGGGGATTAGATTTAACCAATCTAATCTATAAGTAGATTCTAGTTATTAACTTGTTATTTATATCATGATAATCTACTATAATTCTACTCTTCTATCATATTATTATTGACCTAGAAAAGTCACATTGTAGCATAAAAAGCCCTAAATACTAGTATACTAGTTAGTAGTTATATATATAAGCCTGATGAAGAGTTAAGGAATTATCTAGGAACTAGCTGAAGTGAGTATATATACTCTATTAAAAGCTTAATTAAATAAGAAGAAAAGAAGAGAGAAAATAATAGAATTAGATTATACTTACAAAAATATTGACCTTTCTTTCTAGGTAGGAATAGCTTATTGTCATCAAGAAATTGGTATTTCTATAACAGAGAGTGGGAGTAATATCAGTAGACGCTATTAGAGGCAGATGACTTTAAACCATGCAAACTACTCTATCTCTTATAGGGCATTAGATTACTATAAGATTTCAATAATATATTAGCATTATAATAGCATTATATTAGCATTATAGTAATTATGAGCACCTTCATGAATGAGCCAATCAAAGACAGCAGAGTGGAAACGCCTGAAGAATCAATCTGATTGGAGAACAAGGGCTAAGCGCAGCCGCGCCTAGCGCCAGCCGACAAACGCGCCCGATCGAGAAGAGAATCTGGAGCTGTCGTCGGACGTCTTTTGTTGTCGCTCGTTCACCAAGAAGCGAATTCCAGGACGCATCATGGCAGCCGAACAGAGGAAGCTGCTCGAGCAGCTTATGGGAGGTAGTTCACCCCCTTTTTCATCCCTTTTTTCTGTCTGCGAAGCTCTCTAACGTGACATTCTAGCGGACCAAATGGTTGGCCTTGGAGCCACCTCGCGCAACGCCCAGCTGTCCATCACCGACGCCAAAGTCTGCCGCTCGTACCTGGCGGGGACCTGTCCGCATGACCTCTTCACAAATACCAAGCAGGATCTCGGCCCCTGCCCCAAGGTACACAGCGAGGGCTTGAAGACTGAGTACGAGACGGCCTCGCCCGCGGAAAGGGCGAAATGGGGGTTCGACTATGACTACATGCGCGACATGCAGAAATACATCGACGACTGTGATCGGCGGATCGACTCGGCGCAGCGGCGACTGGAGAAGACACCGGACGAGATCCGCCAGACAAATAACTTGGTACCCCCCCCCACAGAGAGAGAGAGAGAGAGAGAGAGAGAGAGAGAGAGAGAGAGAGAGAAACTAACGATTTAGTTGAAACAAATCTCGGACCTCAGCAAGACGATCAACACCGGTCTTTTGGAAGTGTCTGTGCTTGGCGAAACGGGCTCGGTGGCTCTGGCGCTGGGCGAGCTGCACAAGGTCCGCACCGCCAAACACCAAAAGGAGCAGTGCGAACGCGAGCTGAAGAACCTGCAAGACACCTCCGGCCCGTCAGGCCACCAGAAACTCCAGGTGTGCGACGTCTGCGGGGCGTACCTGAGTCGTCTGGACAACGACCGCCGGCTGGCAGACCACTTCTTCGGCAAGATGCACATGGGATACTCGGATATGCGCAAGACGTTCAGGAAGCTCAGCGAGGAGCTCAAGGGCCGCGCACCCCCCGTGCGACATCACGACGATGACGAAGGGGGTGGCGGTTGGGGGGGTCGCGCCGGCGGTGGTCGCGGGCCTCGGTATGGTGGTGGTGGTGGTGGCGGCGGCGGGGGTTACAGAAAACGAGGAGGGCGGTGGTGATGGAAAATCTCGCTATAGTACTCGCTAGGTGCACCCTTGCTTGCCTGGTTCTTGTGTTGTCCTTTTGGTTGTTGCATAGCGCAGGAGTTTGATGTTTCTCAGGTTATGATGCAGTTCCAATCGACGTGTCAGACTCATTTCCAATTTCAAGTAGGGCAGGTCAATCAATGATGATAGACAGTAGGTCTAGTCAATCTCCTACCACTGGTCTATAGATACGTAGGAGCCAGTGGTGCTACTCTATGTTCAAGGAAAATGATATTTGCTAATCAGCTGCATTGAAGATAAGATGCTCTCCTATCATAATAAGACTTGACCTCAACATGAATACCCTCTTGTTCGCCGGTAACCAGTCCTCTCGGCACAAAAATACACTCACAACAAAATAAAAAGAACAACTCATCAATCACCTAGGATCTGCACTGGACCCGAGGCCTGATACTGTACAGTGAAAGACACAATTTCTTTTCCCTCTCCTTTCCCCTTTACTTCCTATTCTGCTGCTCATTGACAGTGGTGGCCTGATACAAAGCTTGCATCAGCAAAGTATAGTCCGCAGCGGCCTCAGGTCTTTGGACGAGAATGTCGCGGACAACATTAAGCTGTATAATGTCTGCGTTGGGGGCCTGCTGGAGCAGCTGTTGGATGGCGGGAGAGTTGGCCTGCGCGCCGAGAACTTGCACCGCAGCCGCCATTCCAATCGGCGCCTGAGACGGTGAAGGCGGTTGCTGGTAACCTCCGGATGGCTGAGAGGTCGACGACGGTCGCTGTTGCTGGATGGAGTTGTTGTAAGAAGACGGATGAGCAGGTGTTGGCGTGGCGACTGAGGAAGGCCCGGACGGGGTGGGCGCAACCTGTGCTACAGGTCGGGGACCAGGCGTCGAAAACGCGACATTATTGTTGGCCGCATTCGCTGACAAGGGAGTCCCAGCACTGCCGGGCTCCATGCTTGAGTGCTGCGATGGAGGGTTCGATTCGCCGGTCTTGACGACAAAGACGACCAGGAGCACCCGTCCGGGCAGATGGTCTTCGAGCGAGTTGTTCTCTAGCAGCTCGATGAACTCGGGCTTCTTGGTCGCTCCAGCCTCAACAGGGATGAGGTAGACATCCTTGACGGCCGCCAGGGGATGTTTGCCGACAACACCGTACCGCTTGCGATCTGCAAAGTAGTTGAACAGTTTGTCGAACCCGGCGCGGTCTGTCGTCGATTCGGGACAGCGGACGGAAATCACCGTCACGTCCGTCGACGTGCTGAACCGCAGTCCGCAGAGATAGTTGCTGGCCAGCTGGATATCGATGCGACCGTCGACTAACAACGTGGACGGTGCCAGTTGGCTCCAGGGGATCCTCCCACTCAAGTCCGCGCCTCCCACATGCTTCGCAAATGAGGCAAACTCGGCAATGGGATTCATCACCACCTTTCCACGCCAGACAGTTCCTTCGTCTGCGAATTCTCTCGGCGAGTAAGGCGGCGAATCCGGCTCGTCGTCGCGCAGCAGTTTATCGATCTCTGCGTCGGCCTGGACCTTGCCGTGGTGCACCGGTTCACGAATTTGAGTCGAAACCTCAGGGAACATTTGATCGTCGAGAGAGCCTCTAGGGGAGTGTCCACCAGGCGGAAGGGTGTGATCATGGTCCATCCCATCCGCTGCCTTTGCTTTGGCTGACTTTGCCTGAAGCTCGGAGGAGGAGGCATCGGTGTTGTTCTGCTGGATTGTCGGGCTGACAGGGCTCTGGACAGAGGGACTACCGTCCGCTTCGACGATGCTGAGACGCGTCGGGACGGTCGAGAATACTGGCTCCGAAGTAGCTGTATGAGTTTCGTCTTCGACCAGTTCTTCACCCTTGTGGGTTCTCCTAATCCGGGGCCCTTGCTCTTGCACGATGATATGCTGCCGGTCTGCCTCCCGCTTGATCTCAGCATCCTTTTGCTGCAGTTCTTCACTCGCCATGTCCTGAGAACTCATCTTAGAGATGGCCTCTGCGGACAGGCTGCCTACGAGCAGACGATCACGCAAAGAAGGGTTTTTCTTGACGTTGAATAAAATCGTCCGCAGTTGCAACTTATACGGCTCTGTTGTTTCTCCTGACCCCCCGCAGATATTTTGATACATAGCATTCTCGATTGAAAGACCGAGCCGCCGTGCAACCTCCTCCCCCAACTTATTGTGAGGCAGTTTGAAGGATCCTCGCTTCCGGGCCTCAGAAATCTGGTCTACAAACAGCTTGACTAAGGCATTGGCCACGCTCTTCCGAGCCGGGTTTTTGGGATCCTCAAGGGGAGTCACTGCCTCAGGCGTAGCCTTCTCTATGACCGATGATTGACGAGAAGCCGGCGTGGTCGAGGCTCTCTTACCTGGGGTTGCTTTCGTATCGGACACAATGGGAGCGGTGATGGTGCTAGGAGCAGGCGGCGAAACTTTCTGTTGTTTCATCTTCGGGCCCTGGTGTTGAACATGGTCAGCGTTCGAGCGAGAGAAATAATAATAATGATGATAATAATAAAGAAAAGAATCGATCACTTACTGCTCCAGCCTGGTGTTCTTGCTGATCTTCATCAAACTTGCGCTTCTGATTGCTCGCCGGACGAGGCTCATCCTTCTCCTCCTCCTTGTGGCCATTTTGTTCTTCAGGCTCGGGCGTGGCAGCAGCAGGTGGCGCTGGAACTGGCGTAATCGAGGTTGTGGAAGGGGTTGCCTGTGCAGGAACAGGCCCTGGTGTTGAAGGAGGTTCTGGTCTTCCTTCGGCAGCCTTGCTCTTGCGCCCGCCTCTTCTTCCCTTCTTTCGACGTGAAGCCTTCTTCTCCTCAATATCTCGGCGCCGCCGTTCCGCTGCCTCCTCCCAGGGTTTCTCGCCACGAGCCATCTTCTCAAGTAGAACCACATGGTTCTCAGGTTTGCACTGTTCGCAGAAGTACTCGTCGGGCTCCTGCCCCTTGGCAAAGGTCAGCCCCATGCAGTCATTATGTTGCCACGCGGAGCACCGATCGCAGCAGATCATATCACGCTCAACATCCTCCTCCTCTTCGTATTCGCCGCAGATACACCGGATGATTTCTTCTTCTTCGCTAGGCGCTGGTGTCGGTTCGGCGGAGGGCTTCGCATGCTTGTCTTTCGTCTGGGGTTTTCCCTTGGACTTCTTGGACGGAGCTTCCGTTACCATGTCGAGGTTCTTGTGCTGGCCCTTGGTAGAGCGACCGGACCGTCTCGGTTCGTCTGGGTTTGGCTGTTAGCTTGCCTGCAGTGGGTTGGGAGGCATCGTAAGGCCCAAATCGAGCTCTCACTCTCAACACACTTGGGAAAACTTCTGGTATACAAGAGCTTACCGGCCATATTCGTCAATGCAAACTGCAATAGGAACACTGGTATAATTCTACAATAGTTGTGTGGCGTTGTGGTTAACAGAACCACCGAAGACGTAGGAGTTGCCCACGCGATCCGATCACGACAGTGGGTATCTCTACAATATCAGGGTGGGGGGTGTGCCTAAGGTAATACAGGAGCAAAGACGCGAAACCACAGCGAGTGTGCCTCTAGAGCCCACAGCACCGTATTGCTTTTTATCTTCAAGGACTGGCAATCTCCGCCGACAAGTTGGTGTCGGCGGGCAGGCAAGACGGTCGGTTGATAATAGCAACCTTGCCACGCGCAGTCCGGCACCTGGCGCTTCGCGGGGTCGTCTGGAAGAACAGGGCCTGCCTTGTCAGAATAAAGCGCCGCCGATAAGACAACCGATCACGGTGATGTGATGGCTAGATGGCTATCAAGATGATGCGTTGGGATGGCAGAGGAAAAAAAGAAAGGCGGGGGGGGGCAGCAAGACGGAATGAGATGAGCCAAGATACTTACGCGACCGCGACCGGCTCTAACCCGGCTTGGAGCGCACGTGATATGTGGCTCGTGCATGCGGCGCTGTGGCTGAGGCATTCGCCACCAGCCACCAGCTACCAGCCTCTGCGGCGCGAGCGCGTCTCGCCCCCAGGCACGTAAAAAGCGCAGCTGGCGTCTCGCACCTTTTCTCCAGGTCCCCACATGATTAGAGGATTGCGACAAACATTTCACGATCGATCCAGCCCTACGGTCTACGAGTTTAATTCCAGACATTCCTCCAGCGCCGCTGATTTCTAGACGTGATGGCTGACGTCCGGTCATTACTACGAAGCGAGCTTGCGTCCCGGCAAGCCCCTGCCCAAAGTGGGAGTGGGAGTCGGGTGACGAAGAAGAGAAAAGTCGAGAGCGGCGACGGGGTTGTGCGGAAGAAGCTGAAGCCTACGGAGACACAAGAGGAATTGCCGGCCTCCGAGGAGCGAGTGCAGCCGCCAGGTGCACAAGAAGCAAGCCGGGAGGAAGAAGAGGAAGAAGAGGAGGATGTCGACGACTCCGAGAAAGACGTCGCGGGTCCGGACCTTCCGTCAGAGCTGGAACATGAGCAGACTGCCGTGTCGCCGAGGGGAGCAGAGGCTACGAAACCAATAGCACAGACAGCTGAGGCTGTTGCCGAGACGACACAGCCCATCGACGAGGATGAATGGGCTGCGTTTGAACGTGAAGTGGCGGCGCCGACGCGTGCTCCGCAGGCCCCGGCTGCTGTTACGGCCGCCGCTACGATCTCCGCCGCCCCCGTGTCAGCAGAGGAACTGGCTACACAACAGCAGAACGACAAGGAGAACATGATCCGAGCTCGCGAGGCCGAGGCCGAGGGGGAGCGAGAGGATGCCGCACGGTTCCTAGAGGAAGAGTTTGACGAGATGGAAGAGCTGGAGCAGCGGGTACGACGACTAAAACAGCTTCGCGAAGATCTGAGGACCAAAGGGGCGGAAATCGGTTCGACAGATTCAGCCGTTCAGCCGTCGAGAAAAGACGCCAAGCCAGACAGCGACAAACGTACCCCTGACGAAGAGGACGATGACAACGACGACGACGACGATGATGACGATGATGATGGTGATTGGGACGATTGGAGATTCAAGTGAACTTTTGCATGGACTGTAATACGGCCGGAAAGCATCGGATTGATAAAATCGGGAGATCTTGGGACTTTTTTCTCATCTACTTTGATACCCCCCCCTCCCATAAACTGCATGGAGTCTTGAGAAACAAAATCAAAACATGAAACGATATCAGGAATAACTGATGATAGTTAATGTATGTATTATACAAATTAGTTCACCAGAGGAAGATCTTATTCGCAGAAAATCCTACCCGCAACTTGTATACACCGTATGTTATCAATCCTTGATTTGTGCGTCGATCTCCATGTAGCTCCGGAGACCATCATTTCGAACTCTCATGGCTTCCTCAATTTCGGCCTCGCCCTCTTTCAGGAGATGCTTGCCGCGCAAAAGGTCGCCTTTTCGCCGGCGTTTTTCCTCTTCTACCCGCTTCTCTCGATCTACAAGGGCACGTTCGCGCCGTTCTCGCTCGGCTCGCTTCTGTACAACAGCCTCCTGCTCTTCGGCTGTCATGTCATCCTGCTCTGGTGCGGCTGGTAAGGTGGAAATGTAGGCCTCAATCAGCGGGTCGCGAGTCTTGGGCGCGAGAGAGATGTACCGAAGATCGGTGAGGATAGCTGGCGGCAGAGCGGCCAGATCAGAGGAACGATTCAAGGACTGTAGCGGAATAGACTTGAGCAAGGCAGAAAGATCGGATTTTCTAGTGCTCTCCGGAAGCTTGAGACGGGAGATATGGTCGCGATAGAACTTTTCACGGTCCTTGTCTGATAGTTTGGTGTCTTTCATCTCCGGTTCCCTGCGGTACTTGCGTTTGAATTCCGGCCAATAAAGCTTCGGCGTCGCGTGTTCCTGGAGGAAACCGATATATCGAATGCGAGGGTCTTTGGTTTCTTCTCTTTCCTTTCGTTCCTTGTGCTGCTTCACGCGATCACGGCTCCAGTTGGAGAATGCCTCGCGGCGAGCTTTCATGTTAGGCAGTACTGTGTATCTGCTGTCCTCTATTATATGGCCCTCCTCGACGATCTTCTCCCAGGTTGTGTAGGGGCTGATGTGGAAATCATCGAGAAGATCACGGAACAGAGCCGCTGCATCTTCTTCTGTCAATGGCAGCCCTTCTGCGCCTTCCTCCCAGCCTTCTTCACCTGGTTCTCCATATTCGCCTGGATCAAGCCCGTACTCCTCGCCCATGTTCGCCAGTTGGTACTCGATGTCCTCCTCGGTGAAATCGACATGCTGCGGCGGTTGATCTGCGTCGTCTTCGTCGGTCCTCAATCGCTTTGTCGCTTGTCCGTCCTCTTCCTCTGCGTCGTCGTCATCAGTAACCTCGACCTCTTCGTATTCATCACTGTCTTCCCCGTCACCGATCGCAGGGACTTCAGATGGGTGTGTTGGCTTTGGTTTTTCCAACGGCACACGACCTGCAGGTTCATCTGCGGCCTTTTCTTCACCTTCCTCCTCAACCTCCCCACGTTCCTGTCTTTCCTTCTTCTCTCTCTCCACGCGATCGTATTCAACCACACCCTTCAGCACTTCAGAGGGGAATTTCCAGAAGCTCTCGTTCGTTGAGGGATTATGCACGAATCTCCTCCCAAGCTTCGTCTTCACCAGAACCCACGGCGCGCAGCCAGGTATCGGGTGTTTTGACTTGGGTCGGTCCGCGGGTTCGCGATGTCTGCGCTCCTGATAACTCTTCCCGCCACGGAAATCACCACGCCCATAGCCTTGATGAGCTGACCGGAAAGAGTCTCCTGGCGGTCCGTATGGTGTCGTCGAGAAGGGAGGAAGCGTGTCGGGCGTGTAGTGTAAAGGAGTCTGCGCAGGCCTTGGAGGCAGAGGCGCGGGCGCTTGGGGTCTCGTATAGGTAGACTGCTTCGTTTCTGCATTGTAGTAATACAGGTGCCCTAGATACCTCGTCAGACAGACACCAAGCCAAACCACACAATAAATCACGCACCTGAAGGCGCTCTATGCTCCGTCCAGCCCGGTGGTAACGGAGGCGGCGCTGTATAAGTAGACTTGAGCATTGTCGACAACAGCTACTCCCAGGAAAAAAGAAAAGAGACAAAAGGAATACTCTCCCTCTGTTGATTTGATTGATATCAAAAATGAAACCAACAGCTTTGTTCCACTCTGAAGCTTTTCTTTTTCATGACGGGGGGGTCCTCTCAAGTGGTCCGAGCTTGGCGGCCGGGACTGACGCGCCAGAGCGAGTTGCCTGGTGAAGCTCACTTGCCCACTCCACATCAAAGCTCCCTCGTTGAACGACCGTTTCTCATCGACGCCCGTCTGCGAGTTCTGGCAGCTTCTTTTTACTGTGAAAACATCTGATCACTCTTGCATTTTCGACTTGTGATTTATCCTTGAGCGTCAAGATGTCGCGGAGATACGATTCAAGGGTACGTTGGTCTCGTCGGTGTGTGTCAGCTCCGGGACGGTCCAGCTAACGATCTGGGTTTTGTTCTACAGACCACCATCTTCTCGCCCGAAGGCCGACTGTACCAGGTAGAATATGCACTCGAGGCTATCTCACATGCCGGGACAGCCCTGGGGATCCTCGCCAAGGACGGTATTGTCCTGGCTGCCGAAAAGAAGGTGACCAGCAAGCTGCTGGAACAGGACACTTCTGCCGAGAAGCTTTATATCTTGAACGAGTAGGTGGACCCGATGGATGAAGGTACTGTGTACTAACCGTGGCTATTTAGTAACATGATCTGTGCGGTGGCCGGGATGACTGCCGATGCCAATATTCTCATCAACTACGCCCGCCAAGCGGCCCAGCGTTATCTCCTCACCTATAACGAAGAGATCCCCTGCGAGCAATTGGTCCGCCGACTGTGCGATCTGAAGCAAGGATATACTCAGCATGGTGGTCTCCGGCCGTTTGGTGTCTCCTTCATCTATGCGGGCTACGACCCTCTCCGGCAATTCCAGCTGTACCAGAGCAACCCCAGTGGAAACTACGGGGGCTGGAAGGCGACGAGTGTGGGCGCCAACAACGCAAGTGCCCAAAGTCTTCTCAAGCAGGACTACAAGGAGGACTGCACCCTGCAAGAGGCCTGTGCCATGGCTGTCAAGGTGCTGAGTAAGACTATGGATTCGACAAAACTAAGCAGCGAGAAGAGTACGTTGTCCCCCTTGCTTTTAACTCCAATCAGCATGTCACTGATTCCTCCGCGTTTTCTCTAGTCGAGTTCGCCACGGTGGGGAAGACCAAGGAAGGCAAGATCTATCACCACCTGTGGAACGCAGATGAGATCGACGCCCTCTTGAAGGAGCAAGGCCTGGCCAAGGTGGATGACGAGCCCGAGTCTGGTGATATAAAATAGACGAGTTAATGCCCAACGTTGTTTTATTTCCCGCTGCAAACAATAATAGAACCCGCAGTCCTCAGGCTGTCCGCGTGACAGGGCATTTATGAGATATTACTGGCTTTCATTCCTCAAGCCCTGAAAGACACCTCTTCCAGTAGACGCGTCCGTAGAGTATAGTATGCTTGAGAGGGAAGGACTCCGCCGATAGCTGCATATGAGAGGGATAAAAAAAAAGCGCAACTGATGCTGTCCACTAGTGACGTGGCAACCGGTGATGTCAAAACAAACACCAGGCGGCTGTACTTCAGGGTCTGATGTCTCATTCTTGCATGCAATTTGATAGAGGATTGTTACGGATTCTTCACAATGGCTGGGTCCACGTATCTGACAACCGCCCAGGCTATCCTCGACGTTTGGCCACCATCGAGGGATATAAGGGGCGATGTTCGGTCACTCTCAGATGCTGTGAGATTATTCTATCCATATGTTCACTGTCTTCCTTCGAGGTTATACTGGTGAAAGGCATAAAACGACTGCTGCTGCCGTGTCGTGCTAGTCGAAGACTCTTGCGTCATACAAATAAAGGTGAGTGGAGGAATTCTTCGAAAAAGACAGTCATCCCCCCGCCCCTGAACGAGATAGACAGCATTCAAAGTCCTGGAATCTTAGCACAGGTATCTCGAAGCAGGCAGCGCTTTCCTTCATATCCCTGGTGTCCAGGATGAGCCTGAGGGCCCATTCCTGGCGGTCCGTGCCCAAGCTGGGCAGGTGATATCACGTGATCTACTCCCTCCCATGCGGGGTTTGTTGACACTTTCCCTCGACGACAACCAGGACGAACGTCTTCTCAAAAACACTCGGCCAGGTCGTATCACTTCTTTTGGGATTCGTCCAGTCCTATCATCAGATTATGCCGAGCACACTCTCTTACAAGCGCCGTTCCTTGTTCTGGCTTTACAAAGCTCCTGTGAGCCAACCGCTCTCCAAGAGAACCGGCGCTTATGAGGCGGACCGTTTCACCCATTGCCTCATTTGCTTTCAATTTTCGATAGAAGAGGGGATTTTATTGGAAGAGGCAATCTGTGGCCTGGTGGCCATGCCTTCAGTTCGAATCGAGATTGTTTTTGACTCTTGAACATGGGATCCATGGCCCACCCGTTTTCCTGAAGAAGAAACACTGATGTGATTTTGCAGTGCTAGTCGCTAATCATTCGGGGTCCCAATCCACCAGGAGATGGGGAGCTTAACGTACATAATAGGTGAAATTAAACAAAAATGGGAGAAAGAAAGAAAGAAAGAAAAGAAGGGGTGAACACCCGATAGACAGGACAGCCAAGAAGAGACTGGAATGGAGAAGAAGAAGAAGCAGAAGAAGAAGAAAAAGAAGTGGAAGAAAAGGAAGAAAAATAACAGAACATGAAGCATGGAGCCAAAGACCTCCGCATGCAGACGCTTTACCAAGAACTGAAACCTTAGGATAGCGCCCTCCGCCGGTCATCTCGCTCCATCGTGAGTTGGGAGATTTCCTTTTCGAGTTCCATGATGATTTTCTGTGTTCGGTCCATCGAGGCTACGAGCGTGCCTCCCTCGCGTTTCCATCGGTTCAATCGATCAGTTTCGTTCTTATGCCGACGGCACTTGGTTTCAATCTTCTCGCAGAGCCGACATTGGGTGGCTTCACATTCCGTTACGTTGACGAGCCTCATGCCACAGGTCTCGCCTGTCCGGTATTCGTAATTGCACCGCTGAGCAAAGTTCGTCCACATCCAGTCTCCGCAGGTGAATCGTCTCTGGTTGTAGAAGCACATGCCTGTCTGTTTCATCAGTGAACGCCCTCTTCAACTCGCTACCAGACTCACCTTTTATTGATGCGGAATCGTTGTTTCAGCCTAGCCACTCGATTCAATTGGTTGGATCAGATTTCTCTATCCGTACAGGAGCAATCTGATAGGCTCGAAGTGAACGAAGCTTATTGAAGAGTCAAGGTAGGTTTGAAGTGCTTCGAAACAATTATTGATTGATAGGACTCTGTTCTGTACTGATTTTCTTAAAGTAGCGTGCCTGAAACTGGTCCCAATCCGAAATTGATGATTCCTAGGGATCACGCGGCCCTATTTATGTTTCATTGATATTCAAAGGAGCTGTTTAGCTTCCACGTCTTCCGGTATCCATGGAACGTCGATCACCATCTCTTGACATGGGATGGCTTCTCGTCCACCGGTTTGGAGAACAATCTTTCTCCAACAACTGCTGCGGTTGGACATCTTGGGTTTCCCGAACAGTGGATACCCAAGGATGTCCACTTCAACTCGAATCGGCCCTCCGAAAAAATCTGCCCATCGGTCCAAGAATCCATGCAGCCAGCTGTCGTGGCAATTCATTTTCCTCCCAATGCATAGCGAATACCTCGAAAATCCCTCATCCTGGATGGTGGCTCTCACTTGGTTCGTGTTGAACTACTGCAACACCATGGCCCTTCCCCCGCTTTCTGTCTCTATCCTGTCTGAAGCCCTCGTCTGAACTTCGGGATCGCCTTGACATTAGGCATCCATAAATATGCTCCTGCATTTGTTGAGATCATTGTGCTTTTGCTAATCGGCATGGCTGTTTCATAGTGAAGGTTTCCACCCGGGAGCCCATGACCCATGGCTCAAGGAGTCTTGCCAGTGCTTCATTCCGATGAGAGGACAGCACCTTGCTACGACTGTTCTCGGTAAAATACCTTGAATATCTTAACCTAGTAGTCGATACTGCTACTCACTTATGGCCAATGGTTTTGAAGGGCCAAGTTCCAGGTCATCATGTCTCGGTCTCTTGGCATAGTCATTCGCCTTACACCTGGTCTCTCCGAATGCCATCTTGCTACCTCAATTGATAGTCCTATCTCGTCACAGCCTGCACCTGTCTATTTGCAGGTTAATGCAACGACCGTTAGAACCATCCTGCAGATTGGTCTGACCATCCGATTGCGACCCAACGCTTTCCACTTTCTCATATTGGCTTACAGCCTTCTATCCGAACCATGAGACATGGTTGTCCCTGATGCAGCCTCAATTCTTTCCCTTCCATTTCCTTGTTGCCTTCCACTGGCCAATTGTTCGGTGCCCGAGTGGCACAAGCCGCGTCACAGAAACCATCCATTGGTTTTCTCGACATCCTCGATGACTGACTAGACCACCAGAACTTGGTGTGAAGTCAATATGGTAACCTGGAGGCGTTTCCATTCAGCTGATCTCTCGCATCTGCAGACAAATAATCCCGCATTCGCCCCCGCTCATGTGCAGGGTTCATCTTTGCATACTTTTCTTGCTCGAGGGCAGTGATAGGACATCACATCGGTGCATCGACCATGCCAGATACCAGCCGTGACACCCTACACCTGCTGCCGAACCACATGCAGATGCACTAGAGCTCCTAGACTCTCTGACGTGGCGCCCCTCATCTGGATCACGACTTTGATTTCGGACTGCGAAGGACTGGCTAGAACCCATGAGGCGGAAAGAAGGGGGAAAAACCAACATTCTGCGGTCTACACTGAGGACTAGGATCCATAGACCGTGGCTACGTCGGTCCAACCTTTGAGGGTTGGCATAGCCTCCAACTCTCCACTCCCATCCTTCCATTCTTCCTCCGTTAGCCCTTATGTGCGTTGTACGTTTCACGAACATGACGCAAGATCATCGGACATCCCAGATAGAAGCCCAGAAAATGAGTCTCGGGCTACCAGGAGGGTGACTGCCAGCTCAGCAGGCTGTGAACTTGACTAGCAACTGCAATGAGGTAAGAGCCATGAAATCCAATGTATCCACTCCGTGTCCATGCCACTCGGCGTGGTTTGCCACCCTTGTGTCGTGTTCTCGTGCTTTATCTTACTGGCTGTCGGTCTCTGGCTTGCCTCTCTTTTTTTGGGGGCGATGTCCTTTCCCAACAAGGGTCAGGGTGAATCGAGAGCAGAAAGTGGTGTGAATGCCTGGCAAACCATCGGCTCGAATGGGTATGCGGCATGGCAGTGATTGATGGACACGATTCCCATCCACATCTCATGTCGTCTGTTGGCATGGCGTCTCGGCCCGGCCATTTTCAACGTCGAAATTGGATTATTTCGATGACCCGCTTGGCCGCTCCAGCAGACAGGCACTAATAAGTCTCGTGATCACAAGGCCCACGGAGCCTCCCGCACATTCCAAATGCAATGTATGTCTCCTGGTAACAAATGGCGTTCTCTAATCACCCTGTGGAAACTTCCCAAGTCCGACAGACCCTCTGCCGTCCATCTTGACTGTGAGATTTCGTTGGCCCCACTGGGGCACTTGGTCCAACCAGCCGTCTCCTTTACTTCCTTTTAGATTGATTTCTAAATCGCAAGCAAGGGTCATGAAAATGACCCCATCGGGTCGCCGGTCCCAAACCCTATTGTGGGCCCTAGCAGCTGCCCGCCGACAGATGCCACATGCTTGGGGTCCAATTTTTGAAGTCGCCTTCCGAGTTGGTTTAGGCTGCAGTCTGTTTTGGTTCATGCGGTGGCAGTACCGTGTTTTCGATGCGTTTTCTAGTACCTGTCCCATTGAAGATCGAATGGAGTCACCTGCATGACACCAGACTAGCTGTCACTCTCAGTAACCCTTGCTGGCCCATCGGACTGTCCGGCTTTGGGGCTATGTTCATGTTGGTTCACCCGTGTCAAGACAATCTACATGTGACGGCAAGGCTACCGGCGACTCCGCAGGGACCACCAATGTCGGGGGATATCAATCACACACAGAAAAGGGGGGGGGGGGGGGGGGGGGAGAGTTGGCTCTTTTCGGAGCTCCACCGCAAACTGAGCCTCAGAATCTTTGGTGTCTTCCATTAATCATTTTCTGTAGGATTGGCTTACCTGCTGACGTGGCAGAACTCGAAGCCCGGGTCGAAGTCTGACTCTGTCCCTGTCAACAATGCCTGATTGCATCAATTGCGTGTGCTCTCACCAACAGTATACTTCGAGGCTTGGAAAGTAAGACACTGACAACAGAGTAGATGGTTCTCTTCCGTCCCGAGTGGCCTCGTCTTGTCGGCTAATCCATCCTAAGGATGATTTGTGAGCCTTGGTCTTGACTACGAACTACTTGGCATGTGAAGCCATTGCCATTCTAACAGTCACTCTCCGTGTAGGGGGGGGACTCAGTTGGAAATCACAGCTCATATGGCTTTAGCACAATGGTCTCAGATCAGTAGACTGCCTAAGGTGTATTTCTATTCGTTATGCTATACGGTTGTTCATTGGGATGAGCTGCATATGTTTTTTTAACCAGGCCAAGTTGTAGGTAACCCAGCTAAGAAGTATTTCTAATTTGATCCCCTCAATACCTCTAATGATGCATATCCCACTGCAACCGGAAGAGCTTAGACCATCTGAAAGCAGTCGTACAAGCAATAAGGAGGTGAAGCTGGTTGCAGTATGGGCTCCCGAACAGGTTAGCTCAAAATAAAGATGGACTGGCGGGCCAGGGCTCGCAAAGTCACGTGCTGATATTCCATCCGGCGGAGTGACGTCATCATGACCGCCCGCGGACGACGCGAGCAGGGATTCACGTGAGGAAACAAGATATTCTTTCTATCCTGCAGACGCGATCTGACAAATGCCTCGTCCCTCATTGCTCTGATTCCTGTTGATCTAGACAGCAAGAGATACATTACCAGCAGCTACTAGCAGCTACTAGAACTACTAGCAAACTACCTAGTATCAGAAGAAACAACCATGTGGACGCGCTTCCATCTCGACATCGAGGCCAACCATGTCACTCGCGGACTGTTCCGACTCGCATATGTGAATGGGACGAGCATCCGAGCCAGACTCGCCGAGCAGACCCGGCCATTACAGACCAGGAGCAGCCTACGAACCCCCTCTCAGAGACAAGAGCGCGACGAGGAAGTCCACGACCGCCGCTCCCTGAAGCCGCAGCGCACAGAGACCGCCAAGTCTGGAACGGACGACGACGTGGCAAGCATGAAGACGGCGTACGATCCGACGACGAAGAGTCCCGAGAGCGAGTTCGAGGCGTCGGAGAGGGAGAGTCGGCAGCGCGGGGAGCCCGCCAATCCGTTAAACGTCAGTCCTGCGAATCAAGAGGTCAGCAGCGCGCGCGACCCGATGGAGGGCGGAGCAGATCGGAATGTCGACAAGTCGGCGAGTACGAGGGGCCGGCCGAGGAAACATGGCAAGGGACATGTTGGGGGGGAAGGACAGACTGTTTTTGCGTCGGATCGGGGGGCGGACTAGGATATGGAGGTTTATACTAGTAGATACAATAGCTGGAAGTCACACAATCCTATTCTATGATGTTTTCGAAGAGATTCAGCTAGGATAGGCTTTATGATCCTATTCAAACACTCGTGGAATAACAGGAATCCATGGTGATGACAATAGCCTTGGATGATTTAAGGATCTGTCTAGTAGTGTTAGTAATTGTAGTATCAAACAGTAATATATGCTTACGTGGAAGTCCATTATTTCCACTATATCGAGCCTGTTCCTCGTCATTCATGGAGTTTTCAGTAGATCGTCGTCTTCTAGTGTTTGTATGGAGTCAATTGATGCCTCCCAACACCACAATGCCCAGTCAAGGTGGATTGGATGGCAGATTCGAAATTCTGATGCACATACAATGCTTCTCTTGAGCTCATCATGCATAAATTGGTTAGAGCTGTTGACTTGAATCTCATAAACAAATCTTGTGGTATAAGTGTATGACAGTTAGGAATTGCTGAGATTTATCTAGCAGCAGTGTTAGTTCTCACACTGGTCATTCTATTCACTCCTCACTTACTGTATGCCTGAATTAATAGTTCAAGTGTGACGAAGTGAAAGGACCTTGGTGAATGCCAGAGGCTTCCACTTGAGTGGAATATTTATGGTGAATATAAAGTGATAGTCTTCCATCTCTGACACCCTCATTCTGGCGAAATCAAGATCATGGAGGTGACAGAAGAGAGTCGAGTGATGGTGAGGAAAGGCAGTAGCTGTTATATTGTAGAGAGAAGAGAGTATAAATATCCTGACAGTTTAATAATATATGGAGAAATGAGAGGGAAATAAGGCTTTTATATCATTCAATAAGCAATTTAATGGTAATTATTTAATAGGCAAGGAGAGTCATTCTATGAAGAATAATCTAGCTATTATATACAATTATTTCTTAATGATTATAATTATAAAGGTCTATATAATTAAATTAAATATAATAAGTTATAAATCATATGAAGCTCTATGTTCTTTGTAGGAGAGTAGATCACCTGACTGGCCCCTTTCAACGACCAAAACAACTTCAACTCGCTCGACCGTCCCCCAGAGACACCTTTCTCTCTTCAACAAACGCTTTTATTCTTCCCTCATACAATGTTCTCGTCGCTTCTGCGGTCTCTCCCCCAGCTTGGACGCAGATGGAAGCCTTTCTCAGTCTCCCCAATCCCAACTTCGTCCGGATCCCCGAGGGCCACAAGATTGAAGAAGAGACTCTCCCAGACTATATTGCCTCGCAGTATTATCCAACCCGGATTGGAGAAGTCATCAAGGAGCGGTATAAAGTCATCGGCAAGTTGGGATTCGGGTCTACATCCACTGTGTGGCTGGCACGGGACATGGAGTGAGATTCATGCTTTTATAGCCTGGCTTACCAGAGATACTCATATTTAATAGTGAACGACGGTATGTTATGCTCAAAATCTGCGTCAAGGCTTCGTCAATGGGGCAACAAGTGGACAATGAGCTCAATATGTATAAATACATGGAGCAGTCCCCGACGGCCCATCCCGGTCGCGACGTGATAAGAACGTTACTCGATACATTCTACATCGACGGACCCCATGATAAGCACCGATGCCTTGTGCATCCCCCGTTATGGGAGAGTGTGCTGGCCTTCTTACGCCGTAACCCGGTAGAGAGGCTCCCTTCACCAGTCCTCGCAGTCGTTCTTCATCGCCTATTTCTAGCCTTGGATTATCTTCACACAGAGTGTCACATTGCACACACTGGTTTGTAGTCTTTTCTATTTTCTTCCGTCTTCCAGTCTGGGTATGCAATTCCCTTACTCATGTCTTATAAGATATCAAGGCCGATAACATCATGTTCGGAATCAAGGACGATTCAGTCTTCACCGACTTTGAGGCGCACGAACTTGAAAAACCCGTTCCGAGGAAAGAGGTAGACACGGACGGGAGAACAATCTACATGTCTCAAGAACTCAAAATACCCAAACAAGTCAGCTCCCCGATCCTCTGCGATTTCGGTTCCGCCGTACACGGGGATCAGCACCACTCGGTATTCATTCAACCCCGGATCTACCGAGCACCAGAGGTGATTCTGGGCGTTCCATGGACGTTTAGCGCCGATATATGGAATGTGGGATGCATGGTAAGACTAATACCCAGGCTATCATTCGATGGAACCAATGTGGGTGCGCAAAGGGATTGAGAACGCTGATAGCTCTTAGATTTGGGATATATACCAAGGCGGCTCCTTATTTACAGGCCAAGACCCCGAATTTGAACGATACCGGAGTCGAGCCCATCTGGCCGAGATGATCGATCTTCTCGGGCCGCCGCCTTCTAGCCTTCTTACCCAGGGGGAGCTGAGAGACAAGTTCTTTTCGAGTCAAGGAAAGTTTTTTTTTTTTTTTTTTTTTTTTTTTTCTCACAGTACAGGTATCCAGGTATCCAGGTATCCAGGTATCCAGGTATCCAGGCCACTAACTAGATTCTAGGCGACTTCCTACATACAGAGTTACTGACTGGTTCGGTACCGCTGGAACAGAGGGAAACCACTCTCGAGGACAAGCCGGAGAGAGAGGCTTTCCTACGTCTTATGCGCAAAATGCTACAGTGGGAGCCTGGCAAGCGGAGCTCGGCCAAGGAGCTGGCGGATGACGAATGGATACATAGCCATATGTAAGATGTAATAGTTATATTTGGCTGTCATTGGCAACCATAAAGATTTAAGGTATTAGAAGTAGGGAATATCTTAATCTATTTCTAAACTAATACACCGATTGGTAGTCAGAACAAGAGAAGAAACAACCCTCTACCAGTAGAGAGAAAGAAACAAGCAAGAAGGACAGTCATGCTATGATCAGGTTATGACAGGAGAGTAAGGCCAGTTTCAATTAGAAAACAGGAAGCTTAAAGGCAGGGAAAGAGTAGGTCCAGGTGTCGACAGAGGCCTGGTCATACACGCAGTCAAAGGACGAGCTGTTCTGCCACAGAGGCCGGTAGGGCCACTGGCACAGCATCTGGGTCTCGCCGGCGTACTTGCCCGAAGAGACGGTGGCGTTGAGACGCGTGGGTTTCACCCCGTTTTCCACCCAGTTGATCATGATATCCATGTTGTCCTCCGGGTACGGGCCCGGCTGCAGCGAGTTGGTCGAGCAGTGGGCGGCTCCCGGGATCAGATACAGCTGGTACCATTCGTTCAGCTCCGCCTGGCACTCCTCCTGGGTCAGGTCGCCGTACATGACGGAACAGACGGACTGCCAGTAGTGGACCGACGAGGCGGTGGGGACGCTCGGGTCAGACTCGCCGTGGAAGTGCAGCAGCTTGGCGCCGGAGGAGTAGAAGGGGGTCAGGTCGGGCAGGGTGGTCTGCAGGCTGTCCAGGTACCGGATCATGCCGGTGTTCATCCAATCCACCATCGTGTCGTAGGTGACGTTGTCGAGGCTCGACAGGTTATCAATGTCCAGCAGCTGGATGAACCGGGCGACGTACTCGCCACCAGTCGAGGGGATGTCGAGCGTCCACTCCTCGGTGGTCGTGTCGTACTCCGTGTCGGCGTCCTCGAGCGCCGCGGCAATCTGCCACGACAGATAGGCCCGCTCGCCGTTCAGGTTGTGCAGTCCGTCGTAGATGGCCTGCGCAACCGCGACACCCTGGGCCGTGACGGTGCCGTTCTGCTCCGGGTAGGAGCTTGTCTCGCTACCCTCGGCACGCTTGCCGAAGCCAAAGCCCAGCGAGGTGCTGTTCTCCGCTGCGCAGTAGTACGACTCGCCGATGACGGAGGTGAGGTTGAACTCCAGCATGCAGAGATCCGTGCGAGACACGACGCCGTCGGCGCGACCGTCCAGCGGGTCGCAGGCTTCGATGGTGGCATTCACAATCTTCTCCAGCTCGCACGGCGAGGGGTAATAGTCCAGGGTGTGCTCGACAGCAGCGGGGAAGACATGGTTGACCTGCTGCTGGCCGTAGCGGAACGCAGGCGCACCGGCAATCACGCCGTCATACTCCTCACCCCAGCGCTGAACTTGGCTCATTCCCTCGCGCCCACCATCCGAGCAGCCCTCGAAGTAGGTGTAAACCTTGGCGCTGCTGGACAGACCGTAGAAACTAGGGGTGATGGCCTTGACCACCTTGGTCATCTCGCCGAGAGCCTGGAAGCCAAACATGTACGTCGCATCCCAGTTGATGGAGCCGTTGCCGTAGAGAGCGACCTCATCATAGCTGTAGTCGAAGGCGTCGTAGCCGGCATCGGTGGCCGCGCCCACAGCACCGTAGCTCAGACCACCGGTAGTTTCGGTGGAGAGCGAGTAGCCGCCTCCACCTGCGACGTAGATGCGGTTCGCAAAGTCGGATGGGCTCGGGAAGGCCACGTTTAGCACCACCTCGTCACCCTTGCCGGTGTGAGTGTAGGCAACAGTCACACTGCAGTAGGAGTAGGTATCGGAGGTGGAGTTGCTCGCCGTGACCGTCGAGGGGAGCAGGTCGATGCCCAGCAAGGTTCCGTTGGATGGAAGGGCCGCTTGCACATTGGCCACAGTACACACGTCGGACAGCGAGGTGGCATTCGCAGTGGCTGCCACCGCACCCGCGACGACTGTCGAAGTCAGACGCATGGTTGGTCAAGCAAATGAGAATGTAAAGAATGGAATTAAATTGGATTCGATGGTAATAATGAGTGATATCGAAAGAAAGAGAACTGATACATTAAAAGGAATAGTAGTAACCGAGGCAGGAGAAAACCGCCTTTAAATAGTCGACTGCAGCATAGCTCAGCAACATATAGCCACGTAAAGACCCGGGATTCTCACTCTGACCGGTGGGTGATGGCTGCCCTCCCATGTGCCTTGCTATCATCAGGCATTGCGTGTGCGAACCTTGGCAGCCGTCTCAGAGCGGAACTGATGTGCCTCCTGCCCACATGGGTCCTAGGAATCGAGACCCTGATTGCATCATTCGCGAATCGTCTTTCCATCTCGCTCCTTGAGGATGGCGCTTTCGACAGTCGTTGCTCCGGTAATTCCAAACAGATATCATGATCGCGACGACTGCTGCGAACCGTCTCAGCAGGATGACGATGCTCAAATAACCTCAATTAGAGGTGCCGATCCCCTGCGGCATAATGAGGCTTGGCATATCAACTTTTGCGTTTCAATTAAGGATCCGGTAGTCTCTGGTGGGTCAGATCGTCAGTCGTCGCCACACTTGCAAAAGGAAGAATTAATATCCTCACCAATCCGAACCCCCCTGCCCTGACGATTCCAAACTTCCATCCAGTCTGGTATGAACCTTATCCAGGGAGGTGAAACCGAGGGAAGCTCGCCGTCAAAGTCAGTCGAGACACGGCGTATTCTGCAACAGCATAACCTGCACTTTGTTAGGCATCCTTGAAACTTGCAGCGTCTTTATTGAAACCGCTCTACCATCCTCTAACAGACGACTGATAAATAGAGATGTGTATGGCGCGTGAGATCCAGAGGTAGGCACGAGGAAGATGGATATTATTATGAAATAGTAATTGGCACTTCTGCAGGAGGTTATTAGCCTCCAGTCTAGCCTTTTGGGTCTGGTCTGTTTCATCATGTGATATGATCATGTGATACTGTACTGAGTATTATGGAGTATATAGAGATAGTAGTATATTTTGTTAGAAGAGTTTGCCATGATGGCTGAACACACGACTCTTACAACACAGAATGATGGTATGAAGACGTTGAGGTTGACCGGTAGTAGTAGTAGTATACTTGGTGCTGAGCCGAACAGCACGTATATAAGACCATGAGCTCTCCTAGCTTACAGGTCGATTACATTGCTTGTTATGAGTGACTCTTACACTCTTCTTATCTATTAAAAGGTCATGTATAATAGCCATCTCTGAGAATTGTTCTGCTATCTTAACGGAGTGCTTCATCACTTACAATTGTTGAGCCGTGGCAGCCTGAGGCGTCGAGATGGATCATGTGATATGGTCATGTGATATGGTCATGTGACATTATCATGTGACCGTTAGTCATACTAATGCCTGAGGCACAAGTGACGTGATCCAGGCTAACCTGATAAGGCCAGAAAAAGTTATCGATAAGAAATTGCGTGATTGCCACTAGCCGTTCTGGGAAGTCCCCCCCAGGGCAGGACTCATGTGAGAGCAGGCATTATTAAGTGAAGGACGCTGGAGAGAATTGCCTCCCCGCCTTGTTTTCCTCTCATCCTCGTCTCCCTCAACCCTCTCCTTGTTGATTCTACGGTCTGGTATCAGAGAATCAATCACTCCCTCACAATGGGCTCGTCCACTCCAGCCCTGTCGGCTCTCTCGGGCCCGACGTATACTACCGCTCAGACCTTGGTCCAGCAGGTAGCCTACCTCTTGAGCGACAAGATCTTTGCCTATTCCCCCGAGTCCTTCGACCTGGACGCTGCCCTTAGGGAGTGGTCTGTTCGTGGCGACGCCAATGCCAAGGGCGAGACTCCGGGCGTTCAGACCCTGGAAACCCGCCAGGGCGCTGGAAGCATCGCCCTGGGGTATCTCTTCTCCCGCGATTTCGACCTCAAGAAGCGGCATGTGCCCCAGGCCATTGTGGCCTCGGCTGCCACGCTTCCGTACATGAGATCTGCGCTGGAGCAGCTGTCTCTTCTGTACTCCGTCGCCAGCCCCGTGGCTGCTCACGTCGCGGCAGTCGATTATACCGCCGAAGACGGCCTGGTCACAGACTATGCCTCTGCTCTCAGTCTGGCCGAAGAGCTCGGCTTTGGGTTGGTGTCGAGTGCTTCTGTGCACGAGGCGCAGCACATGGCTCTGCTTGCCACGCTTCTGGCGTCCGTCCAGCCGTCTCTTCACATCTATGACGGTGTCCGGGTCGGACGGGAGACCTCTCGCGTCATCGACGTACTCGACCAGGATGGACTCAGCCGCACCTATGAGGCGGTTCGCAACACCCTGGAGGACTCTCGCAGCCGCCACCTTGATGCGCAGGGCAAGCTTCTGGAGCTTCTTAAGTCTCTGAACGGCGAGTTGGGCACTGACTATGGCCTTTTTGAGTACCATGGCCATGCGGAGCCTGTGTCTGTCTTGGTCGCCTTTGGTACCGTTGAGGCATCGCTGAGTGCTCAGGTTGCTCGTTCTTTGGTAAAGGATGGTGTCCGCGTGGGCGTCATCAATGTCCGTGTCTATCGTCCCTTCGTCGAGGAGGAGTTCCTGCGTGTGCTGCCAGACTCCGTCAAGACCGTTGGCGTGCTGGGTCAGGTCATCAACGAACAAGCAGTGCAAGAGGAGGGCATTCACTCTGCGCTGTACGACGACGTCCTCGCTGCAGTGACCTTTGCGGGCCGTGCCCAGACTCCCACTTGCTTCGATATCAAATACTCTCGTTCTCAACGTTGGACCGTGGTCGACGCCGCCGCGGCTTTCCAACGTATCTTTGACAAGCCCCTTCTGCCGACCGCTGCCGCCGCTACCACACCCCTGCAGCTCTTTGACCCAACCACTGTTCAGGAATACACTTTCTGGGACGTTGACACCTCTGATTGTGACGAGGCCGCTGCCGTTCTGGGCCAGGCTCTGGCGGCCGACTCCGCCAACAATGTGACCGTCAGCAAGGTTCACGACAACCTGCTCCAGGGTGGTGCCGTCCGCATTGATATCCGCAAGAGCGCCAAAATTCTGGATGCTCCTTACCCTGTTGCTGCCGCGGACGTTGCTTATGTTGGTGACGTCAAACTCCTCGGCGATGTCAATGTCCTGGCTTCTGTCAAGGACAACGGGAAGGTGATCGTCAATGCGCCCGGCATCAACAACGACGACCTCGAGAAGAAGCTGCCTGTTGCCTTTCGACAGGCAATCGCGCAGCGCGGCATCTCTCTCTTCATCGTCGATCCCACCGCCACTGGTGAGGAGTTCCCGGCCTCCGTCGTCCTGCAAGCCGCGTTCCTTCGCGTTGCCCTACCTTCCCAGGAGTCGCTCGGTACGAAGAAATTGGCGTCTGTCGTCAGCAACCCCGAGGCCTTGGAGACAGTCACCAAGAACCTTGAAAAGCTCGTGCGTGTGATCGAAGTTCCGGAAGACTGGAAGGCCGCAGAGGAGGAGGCTTCCGAGGTTCAGCTGCCTGTCGACCTGTCTGCCAACAGTTTCGTGCCATTTGCGAAGAATGAGGTCGAGCCAGAATCCCTCCTAAAGGACTGGCAGACTGCCGCCAAGGGATTGGTGTTCAAGGAAGCCTATGGTGCCAAGTCCGCCCTGCGCCCTGATCTGGCAACCAAGACCTTCACGGTCCACGTCAAGGAGAACAGGCGGCTGACGCCCACCACTTACGACCGTAACATCTTCCACATCGAGTTCGATCTGGGTGACTCTGGTCTGACGTACGACATTGGCGAGGCCCTCGGTGTCCACGCTCAAAACGACCCTGTCGACGTCCAGGAATTCATCAAATTCTATGGCCTCAACCCTGATGACATTGTTGAAGTTCCCAGCCGCGAGGACTTCAACGTGTTGGAAAACCGCACCGTGTACCAAGCCCTGATCCAGAACATCGACATCTTCGGTCGCCCACCCAAGCGCTTCTATGAGGCGCTCGCCGAGTTCGCTACCGATGAGAAGGAGAAGAAGGATCTTCTCACCCTGGCTGGGCCTGAGGGTGCTGAGGAATTTAAGCGCCGCGCCGAGGTTGACACCATCACCTATGCCGACGTGCTGCTCGAGTACCCCTCTGCACACCCGGCCTTCCACGACATCATCCGTATCGTCAGCCCGCTGAAGCGCCGTGAATACTCCATCGCCTCATGCCAGAAGGTCACCCCCAACACTGTCGCTCTGATGATCGTCGCCGTCAATTGGGTTGACCCCCGCGGTCGCGACCGCTTCGGGCTGTCCACTCGCTACCTCAGCCGCCTGCAGCCAGGCACCCCGGTGACGGTGAGCGTCAAGTCCAGCGTGATGAAGCTGCCCCCCAAGTCCACCCAGCCAATCATCATGGCTGGTCTGGGCACAGGTCTCGCTCCCTTCCGTGCCTTCGTCCAGCACCGCGCCCTTGAGAAGGCCCAGGGCAAGGAAATCGGCGCCGTCTTGCTGTACATGGGCTCCAGGCACCAGCGCGAGGAGTACTGCTATGGTGAGGAATGGGAGGCCTACCAGGAGGCCGGCGTGATCACGCTCCTCGGCCGCGCCTTCTCCCGCGACCAGCCCGAGAAGATCTACATCCAGGACCGTATGCGTCAGACTCTACCTGAGATCATGCAGGCGTACATTCGCGAAGAGGGTTCCTTCTACCTCTGCGGTCCCACGTGGCCTGTTCCCGATGTGACGGCCGTTCTCGAGGAGGCCATCGCCACCGAGGCCAAGCTTTCTGGCAAGAAGGTCGACCCCAGCAAAGAGATCGAGAAGTTGAAGGATGAGGAGCGATACGTGCTGGAGGTTTACTAAAAAAAAATCAAATTGGAGAGATGCAAGATAGACGGGTACATGGGCACACCTTGATGTTCTGGATGCTGAATTTTGAATATTGCCAATATTCGCAAGTTTGTGCCATCTGCGCCAGTTGTCGATGACTAAAGTCTTCCTAGTCTTTCTAGTTAGCGCCATTTCACTACATAGAACATAATAGATCTGTCATATTCCTTTCAATGGACTCGGTCTTGATGGATTGGGTATAGAATTTTATTTTTGTGCAAGAGACAGGCTAGGTAGCTTTTTCTAGGTAATCATATACTAGAGAGATAGATATTTTTCATCCGCAACACCGACCAAACAATTCATACAACAAACAACATGGAAGACAAAACGGGATGAATAGGAGAAAATATGCAATGGCTTATGCTCTACCGAGAGCGCCTAGCCTTGTCTTGCCGTAGGCGCCGCCCTTCTCCTTCCTCAACTCCAGCGCCCGTCGGTATGGAGGAGCAGTTGGCGGCTGGACGGGGTCCAGACTAACGTGGTCTGGAGGGAGAGCGTACGAGGCATCCGAGTCCCAGGAGGACAGGTCTCCGCAGGCGATGAAAGACGGGATCCATCTGTTCTCTGGCGCGTAGCGTTGGGGCGGTTGCTGCTGCTGCTGCTGCTGCGTTGACTCGGAATGCAGATGACGGACTTGAGTAGTATGGGTTGGATCAAGGGAGGAGGAGGACACGTCGACTCCCTCGCCGACAATGCTATGACCAGTCATTGCGGTATCCTCGTCTTGCACCTGGATGGCGAGATTGCCGTCTGCTGGGGGCGCGGCTGGTATCGCCGCGCCACCGAAAAGAGGGGTCTTCAACGCTTGCATACCGACCAAGCCGTCATGACTTGCTGGGGGGATGAACCCTTCACAGACAATAAAGGCTTCCAGACTGCTGGCGCGGCTGCTTCGCGGCTTGGCGACGCTGACCTTCTCAAAGACGGTTCGCAGCTGCGCGTAGAGCAGATCGACGTCTCGCCCGCGGAAGATCTTGGCCACAAACTTGCCTCCGGGCCGCAGGACGCCCACCGCTAAATTCAACGCCGCGTACAGTAGCTGGGACTGGATGTAGATGTCTAGATCGTGGAGACCGGTCACGTCGGGCGCACCGTCGGAGATCACCAGATCGACCGGGTGGGGTTGTCTATGGGCAGATAGGGCAGCAGTAGCATCGTCTGCTGAGGAGGAATCGTAGGCTTCCGGGTCCAGAGCGCGCAGCAGCAACGGGATAGTCGACGGGTGCGTGATGTCCGCCTTGAGAGTCGTGATGCCTTCGAGAGGAGCCATCGGCTGGAGATCAATCGACACAATCTTGACATTCTTCCGCGGCTTCAGCTCCAAGTCTTGCCCCGTCGTCAAACTGTCATCGGTCTTCGCTGCCTCTCCCTCCTTTGTCTGCTGCAGCGCCTTCTTCTCTCTGCGCTTCTTCTCCAGCCACGCCCTCCGGCCGAAACTCTCGCCCTTGATCAGCACACGGCTCAGCACTTGACTCCAACTGCCTGGCGCTGCACACAGGTCCACCACTCTAGTGACTTTCTCCGGGTTTTCGTGTTCGAACAGGTCGAATTGCTCGTCGATCTGGATCAGCTTGAAGGCAGACCGCGCGCGCCAGTTCTGCTCCTTGGCGAGACGGTAGTAGGCGTCACGCTTGTCTTTGGAAGATTTCCCCATCCTGGAATCGTAGAGAGCGTCGTCTCGTCTAGTCGTCTGCACAATTGACCGCACCTCGCCGTCGATTTCCACCGATTTTCCAACGTGGGGGGAGGGGGAAAGAGCGCGATAAGATCCGCAAAGGCGGGCGGTTTTTTTCTGCCGCTTTTTTTTTTCTTTGCTCGGAGTTTGCACCAACGCCTGCCTTTCCTTGAGAGAGACGCAAGAATTATTGATTAATTACCGGCAACACAAGATGGGCCAGAAACGAGCGCGAGATTCGAAGGGAGCGGGACTTCAGTCGAAGAAGCGGAAGAGGGCCGGCAAGGCCGCTGAAGCGGACAGCAACTGGGACGGCATTGTTGGGGTGGACGACCTGAACTGGAAAGAAGTCGCTCTCCCCGACCGGCTTGAGGACGCTGGGGGGTTCTTCGGGCTGGAGGAGATCGATGGAGTGGATATTATTCGGCCGCAGGGAAATGGTGAGATCAGGTTCAAGGTACGTTGCGAAGGATGGGTCGTCGAGATGCGATGTTTGGTATCCAGAAGCTCATTCAGACCAGGCGGTGGCTGGAAAACCGAAGAAATCGATCCTGAAGAAACCGGAACCGGGAGAAGAAGACGGCGGTGCCGAGGAATGGTCGGGCTTCAGCGATAATGAGCATGACGGAGAGGTTACGGATGATCGTTCTCCAAGGAAAGACACACCTGTTCAGGAACAAGCGGAGGCAGAACCCGCGGCAGAGGCGAAGGAAGAGTCCAAGAAAACCGAGAAGAAGGAGTCCAGGAAGGAGAAGAAGAACAAGAAGAAGAACAAGGACAAAGATGATGAGAATCAACATGATCGGGAGATCAAATCGGGCCTCTCCTTTGCCGCTCTCCAGGACGAGGAAGAGGACGACGGGGTGGACGTGTCTGATTGGGATTCACTTGGTCTTTCGCCAGAGGTACTAACAAGCCTGTCCAAGAGCAAGTTCTCGACTCCCACATCGGTACAAAGAGCTTGTATACCTCGCATTCTTGAAGGGCACGATGTCATCGGCAAGGCCTCGACCGGATCGGGAAAAACGCTGGCGTTTGGCATACCTATCCTTGAGCACTACTTGGAAAGCAAGAGAGTATCTGATAAGAATGTTGGATCGAAGAAGAAGCAGAAGGTTCCGGTGGCGCTTGTTCTGTCTCCTACTCGAGAGTTGGCTCATCAATTGGCCAAACACATTGGAGATCTCATTGCCAATGCGCCAGGCGCCGACGCGAAAATCGCACTACTGACTGGTGGTCTATCCATCCAGAAGCAGCAGAGACTTCTTGCAGCGGGAGATATTGTCATTGGTACTCCCGGTCGTGTATGGGAAATCCTCAGCTCCGGACACGGGTTGATTCGCAAAATGAAGCAGATCAAGTTCCTTGTTGTCGACGAAGCCGATAGACTACTGAGTGAGGGCCATTTCAAGGAGGTCGAAGAGATTCTGGGTGCCCTGGATCGGGTTGAAGACGGCGAGGCGCCGGATGAAGAGGAGAACAAGGACAACGAGGACGCCAAGGTGGCCCAAGAGGAACGGCAGACCCTTGTCTTCTCTGCTACATTTCATCGCGACCTACAACAGAAACTCGCAGGCAAGGGTCGCTGGACAGGCGGTGATTTGATGGATAGGAACGAGTCGATGGAGTACCTCCTCAAGAAGCTGAACTTCCGGGAGGAAAAGCCCAAGTTCATTGACGTCAACCCTGTCTCGCAGATGGCAGAAGGTCTTAAGGAGGGTATTGTCGAATGTGCTGCAAATGAGAAGGTATTTTTTTCCTCTTATTATTGTCTACTTTAAATAAGACTAACGGTTGCGACTTGCTAGGATCTCTTCCTCTACGCACTGCTTCTCTATCACCCCAAACATCGCACACTGATATTTACCAATTCCATCTCGGCGGTCCGCCATCTCACGCAATTCCTTCAAAGCCTTCAACTCCCCGCTCTTGCTTTGCATTCGTCCATGATCCAGAAGGCCCGACTGCGCTCCTTCGAACGCTTCTCCTCCCCGACATCCGACCCAGGGTCCATCTTGATCGCAACTGATGTCGCTGCCCGCGGTTTGGATATCAAGGGCATCGACTTTGTCATCCACTACCATGTTCCCCGGACAGCGGACACATACGTCCACCGATCTGGACGTACAGCGCGTGCTGGATCGACAGGCAAGAGTGTCATCATCTGCTCGCCCGACGAACTGGTCGGGGTGGTGCGCCTGGCGGCCAAAGTCCACCACGCATACAACAAGGGCAACGAACAGCAACCGAAGAAGAAACTCCCCCTGGAATCCCTCGAGCTCGATCGCCGGGTGATTTCTCGCATCCGACCTCGGGTGACGCTAGCGAAACGTATTGCCGAGTCGACTATCGCCAAGGAGAAGATCTCCGCAGAAGACAACTGGCTGCGTTCCGCTGCTGAGGACCTCGGCGTCGACTACGACAGTGACGAGTTCGATGAGGCCAAGGGGAAGGGTCGAGGCCGCGGTCGAGGCCGGCAGGAACGAGAGCGCAAAGCCGGCAGCGTGACCAAGGGGGAAATGGCGGGCATGCGGGCGGAGCTGAAGCAGCTCCTCTCGCAGCGAGTGAATATCGGGGTCAGCGAGAAGTATCTCACGGCGGGTCGGGTGGACATCGAGGCCTTGTTGCGAGGAGAGGGCAATGCCTCGTTCTTGGGGCAAGTCGATCCATTGAACTTTTAGTCTATCGTGTAGCATATATCCAGATGAATCATTATATTGTCTCAACATAATGAATTACCTAGCTATCTGACTTTTTTTTCACATATTTTCGGCATTTTCCCTTTTTTATCCTTGTTGCTTTTTCCCTTTTTTTATGTTCTTCATTTTTCCCTTTTTTTGTTTTTTCGTTTTCCCCTCAAATATGATACCTCACCACAACCCAGCCACGTCCTTCATCCCTTAGACACCAATCCACAAACCACAAACTTGCCAGTAAAGAAAGAATGAAGGAACAAAGAAGTCAAGAATTCAGAATGCAATCAGGTTAGTACAACATCTCTCCCCGGAACCAGCAGCATACCCGAGTCGTATTTGAATTGAATCTGAGACCAGCAGACCTGCTAGAGAACCGAATCAAAAACGCGCCAGAAATTCACCAGAATGCACTCAAGAGATAATCTGTGAAGACTTGTTGGAAACCGCTCCGGCTTGACGAAAAGGAGATGATGGACGCAAGGGAGATTTATCTCTGGCGACTGAGTTCCATCCAGCAAGCATGGCAGGTTCGAAGACCGCACTCGCGGCACTGCATGACGAACTGACCGCAAGACTCCTCGCAGGGATCACAGAAGTACGGCCCTTCGCGTCTGTACCGCCAACCAGCCTCGTGGTCGCAGCCTCCACGAGCATGGAAGCCCTCCCTGGCAACTTGCAAGATGCGCTCGCGGGCCCGGGCAACAATCTCGTCGTCCAACTCGGGGAATTCCATAGAGAAAGTCGAGGTCTGGTTGGTACCCGCGGCAGAGGAGGGACCGGCGACGGCGTCATCGGTAGGAGCTGCCGATGAGGAGGTTGCAGCGCTAGTATCATTGGTAGGAGCTGCCGCTGAGACCGGTCCAGTAGCAGGGAAAGGCCAGCCATCCTCGATGCTGCCAGGCATGGTTTGAAAAGGAATGAGCACATCCTCTTCATTTTCTTCGGGGGTCATCGGGTTGTCGTCTCTCACGTCGCAGCCGCAAGTTTTCCACCTTTGTCCGCACGTATAGCAAAGTTCAAAGCCGCAGCGGCAGCTGATGAGAATAGTGTCAGTATACTCTATGTGGGGGAGGGAAGAAGGATAGGACAAGACATACGTGATATGGCTGCAGCCAGACTTGAGCTCAATCAGGGTGCGACACTGCTTGCATCGCTGCCAGCCCTGCTTCTTTGCCAGTTGCAGCAGCATGTCATATTTATTCTCTTTGCAAGCCCCTTCATGGGTAGTCTCCTTGCAAAGGGAACAAGTCTTGTGCTTGCAAACAGGACAAGTGGCGACCTTTTCGGCGATGAACTGGGGAAGAATGTATTTGGAACAGGAGGAATCAGCACAATATGTACGATCGAGATCTGCCTTTTCCGCAGCTTTTTCCTCGACCCTTTTGGTGAGCTCGGGTTTCAAAACGTTTTTGACAATACTGATCGAGATCTCCTGCATGCAGCAGCGAGGTGGAAAGAGGGACTCGTCATGAACTGCAGCCTCGAACAGATGGACAATACATTCGGAACAAAACTTGTGAGGACACTCCAGCTGGGTGATGTCGTATTCGGGCTTCTCGGTAGCGCACGCGTTACAGATCACTATTCTGACCTGGTGTGGGAAGCCGGTCAGTCCCTGCCTATCGATCACTGGAAAGGGGCTGGTTTCAATCTACTTACATACGCTTCCGAGTCGGACTCACTTGCGTTGCCATAGCCGGCGTTGCCACAGTTGCAGATTCCAGCGTGGTGGGCGTTGTAAGCTGGGGCGGAGTTGCTGTCATAGGTCTCCTCAGTGACGCCCTCCTGGGTCTGTTCAGCGACGTTAACTCCTGCAAGCCCGGCTTCGTGGGAAGCCACAGCTTCGATGGTACTCTGGTGCAGGAGGGAAGCAGCAGCTGCGTTATCTTCCATTTCCCACTCCTGAATCGCCAGCTGTAGACTGCGAAGCTGCTCCCGAGCCACCAGAGTCTCGTTCCTGATCTGCAAGGCCGACTCCAGGGCCTCATGATCAGCATCAGACAGCAAGGCGTCGGTAGGGTCAGGCGTTTCCTCTCTCTCACAGCACATCTCCGAAACAGCATCTGCGAGGTTATCCATTCTTTCCAGTGCCCTTCGACAACGGAGATGAAAGACCGGCGACGCTCGAAAAGAAAAACAAGCAATAGGACACGACAAGACAGACGATCAGGGACAACAGTAAAAGACGAGCTCGAACGATCCAGCACTTGGTTTGGATGATGATGTACGAGTACACTTTGTGTTCAACGAAAAGACGAAAGATAGCAGAGAAGAAGAACGAGATGGGAGGGAGAGTGAGGAAAAAAGAGGCATCAGAAGGGCTTTCTGGCGGCGGCTGAGTGAGAGAAAAAAAAATCCATTGTGTGGCTCATCATCACCGATGCTGTCTCTTTCATCGCTCTCATACAGTGTTGTTCTCTGAATAGCTTCTACTCTTACACTATATCCGGCACATTCCTTCGGCATCCCGAGTGAATCCCGGCATGCCGGCTGTTATCAGTTCGGCATCCCGAATCTCCTCGGACCCACCGAAATCTTTTTTTGCGCGATAAGACGAGTCTCGCAGCGAATTCACCTGGCCTTGGATTCACCAAGCGACAGAGTACATTCTACAGGTAGGCAATATTCACTATGATGCAGCTCGAACTAACTCATGATCATATGTAGGCTTCTCCCCATTCACTGCCGCGAATAATGTCCTATCTCGTCAGGGGGATGCGGCCTTTCCGCAGACCAGCGATCGCCGTTCAACCGTCCTACGCTCATCCCAGGCTGCAGTCCAGGTCGGTCTCAGTCATCCATACAGATCCGCTACCGGCCAGCCATGTCCAGTCACCACTATCCCCGTTAAGTGAGCGTTCAGAGGACATCCCCCCTCCTCCTCCTCCTCCAGTGACGACAACCCCAGCCGCCGCGCACGCAACAGTCGACGACCTCATATCCTCTTTACCGCTCGTGCAGTCCCTCCGCCGGAATAAAGCCTACACAGAGTCCCGGCCTCATCTTACCATGGCCTCCACGCTGAAAGCGACACACTTTGTCGCCGGCGCGCTCACCTCGACAGGCAAAGTGAGCGTCCCGCCCTACATGTTCAGCACGAAACATTCCTCGCCCTCCTCCCCCTCCTCCGTCATCTCCATCTTCCACGTCGGCGCCCACCTATGCGGCCACCCAGGCTACGTCCACGGCGGCCTGCTGACCGTCCTCTTCGACGAGGTGTTTGCCCGCTGCGTCTCGGCCTGTTTCCCCTCCGGCCTGGGCATGACAGCTAACCTGAACGTGGACTTCCGCAAACCCGCCACCCCGGACAGGGTGTATGTTCTGCGCGCGAGTGTCACCAAGGTAGAGGGCCGCAAGGCTTGGGTGCAGGGGACCATGGACTGTCTGGTCGGGGGGATCACCGGTGAGGGTGTGATGGTTGCAGAGGCTAAAGCGTTGTTCGTGGAACCCAAGTTCGCAGAAGTAAGTTCTTCTCTTCACCATTTAGTCCTATTTTTCTCTTACTGACTTGGTAGTCCATGGTGCCACTGTACAAGGCTTGATTTTCAATTCATGATAATGAGGGATGTTGTATACCATAGAGTTTAGAGTTTATAAGAGTTATATAATAGACTGGCCATCCTTACCCACTTTAGTCATAGAATCATAATATTCTCCTATCTATGCTAAGCAAATAACAATCCTTGACTCCTGACCAAACCGAGATCTTCTCAAAATAGCACTCGCATACCCCAGACACAGTCCCGGCTGGTCAATAAGAAAACGGGGAACAGGAAAAAGAAAAAGGAAAAGACGAAACACGAAGGAAGTAGGAGAGATTCAGCTATGCAGGTTATTATTATAAGTCAGTCCTCTTCTCTGTTGCAAATTGATCAACGACCATGCTGCCCCGCTCAGTGTGGTGGTGCAACAATCATCATTTTGCTCTGTCCTCGTCTTCTTTCATCACTCTCTCCTGGAAGGAAAAAGATGAAGAAAAAACAAAAAAGGGGGAAAGGCGAAACGCGGCTGGATTAAGACAGGTGGAATGCTCCTTGTCCTTCTTTGATAGCAACGGAGAGTCGCTCGCGGAGAACGTCCAGGCTACTGTAATCGGGGAGTTTGAGATAATTCACGCAGGTCATCACACTCGGCAAGTAGTCATCGGGCGTGTACGGTGGCTCGCTGGGGCGACAGACAACCGTGAATATCGGTGTGAGACTCTTGAAGCCTGAAATGGCTTTGTTAGCATGCGTCGCTTGAACTATATCGGATATATATATATAGAGGGACATACCTCCAATCGGTAATTTTGGACTACCAGTCACGAATTGAAGGAAATCTCGCCGTTGCTGCGTGCTCAGCTCACTCATCGTTTGGAGCAAGTTGCGCACACTCTTGCTATCCATGTTGAATCCGTGGTCGGCCTTGATTGACTCCATAAGGGCTGAATAGTTAATATTGGAGTGGCACTAGATTAGACAAGAAGTGCAAACTTACTTTCAATGGCCCAGTCCTCCTCTGTTCGTCCAAATAGCATCACAAGCTCATTCGGGGTAAACGCGCGAAGAGCACTGTAGGGGAACACCTGCGAGAAGCCCTGTCGGAACGCGTCGACTTGGCGTTGAACACCGCTGCCAAGAGTCATATCAACCACCCGCTCGACGTAGAACCCGACATTCTCAATCGTAACAGGGATGTTCGATCCGTCTTTGATCAACTCGATGGCAGGGTATCCAGGCAGGGTAAAATCCAGGCCGAGGTCTTCGACCTGGACGTCATCGATCGCAATCTCGGCCAAGACCAGTGCCTTCTGAGATGGGGGGATGGATTTATTGTCGTCGACAGACTTCTTCGCCTGGGCAAACCGCTTCAGAAGCAGAAGAGAGTTGGCCAAATCTTTGTCAACCGTTTTGACGGTGCCAAGGGAGGGCTGCACCATGGAGGGGTTGCCGGCAATGCGGAAAAATGTAGGATTGAAGGAGACATCGATGATTCGCGAATCGAGCATCGACCGGGCTACAAATTTGCCAAGCATCTTGAAGAGCTGCAGCTGTTTCTTGCCAGACTCCTGGGTGGCCTGATCGTCGCTCATCGGAGCTGGGAACAAGCCTCGTTTCCCAAAGGCGTATTCGTCTCCGGCACTTGAATCACCGTCTCTCCAGATCCTGAGCTTCCGTTTGGAGAACTCTTTGGAGACAGTTGAGTAGAATTCGAGTGTGGGACCTAGGCCAGTTCCAACCTCTTCAAAGTACTCGACTTCCAACACACTCGGCGAGGAGCCATAGAGCTCCATGACCTTCATTGCCGACTCTAGGATCCGCGTCCTCGAGATCCGCACCTTCTGTCGCTGGAGGCGGCCTAGGAAGGGGCGATCATCACGGCGCTGGTCTCGACGACTGTCCTCTGTGCCCTGGGAGCTTTGCCACCTCATCATTGCGCGCGAATAGCCAAAGGCGGTAGATTGCAAGAAGAGATGCCGAGTTTCAAAGGGAAACAGGAAAGGGAAGAGCCGTGTGAGATCTTCACTCCAACTCGGCAAGCAGCTGCTGGCCACGATGAGAGGCTCTTCCAGTTGCCGGTTCAGCTTGGCAGTCAGCTTGGTGTTGATGAACTGGGCTAGCGGTTCGGGGGTGAGCGGTCCGAGCTCCTTGTGCTCCGCAAGGGTATCGTCGAGGGTGGCGTTAATCTCATGCAGCACACTGAGAAGTCGCAGGATGGGCGCCGTGGTGGTGTCTTTGCTGAGAGACACGGGCATATCGGGAGTATCCTCCGTTGAGGGCCCAGTTACAGCACTAGCCAAGGTCGAAGGCTCCGGGGGAGGAGGGCCAGGGACGCGCTTGAATTTAACAGTATGGATGGCCGACCAGACATTCCGTGCATTGGAGTCCTCTAGATGTTCACGATTGTGGTGGATAGCCCGATAGATTGTTGTCTCATTGCAGACCGGCGTGTCGTCCACACTAAATTCAATGTGCCAGTCTTGAGGGGTCGAGGCCATTGCAGCGGCATACGACGCGAACGGGCGGCCAGCCATCGCGAGTGAACTGTTCCCTGCGGGGGGGGTAGGAGTCGAGGCTGAGACAGAAGACTTTGACATCGGGGTTGATTGTGACGGAGTTGCGACACGAGTGCCATCTTCTTTGCGGGCAGTCACCTTTCCTGTTGACGCGACCTCCATGTTCACTGCGGTCGGGTCTTGGATGTTATCATCCGAGAGCTCATCCTCGAGGTCATCAACAATGGCATTCAGCTCTTCGTCCTCAGCACCATCTTCGTCATCGTCGTCTAGCTCGTCTTCGTCCTCGCTTAGATGCTTTTCATCAGCACATTCTAATGGCTCCTCACCCTGTTCGTCGGCGTCATCACTGGGACCAAGATGACGGCCAGAGCGTCTCGTCCGCGCTGGCCTTTCGCGACTCTCACTTTGGGGGGGCCGATGACCGGGTTGGCTGCCAGGATGATCGGGGTGTGTTGCACTGGAAGATGAGAGCGGGGCAGCGTCGTGCTCGGCAGCATTGCCGCTGCCTGTCAATTGATCTCGTAGCCGCGCTGCTTCGGCAATCTGGGAGAGGAGAGAGTTCCGGTTGCGTGAACTTCTCGGCCGGTCGGACAGACTGATTCTGGGATGAAGGAAGTCATCCAAAGATTTGAACGTGGCAATGGCGTGAATGGACACCATGATGTTTCGATATGGTCGGGGGATCTGGGAGTCTTCGTCGGCAAGGAGTTTCAGTCGAAGTTGTTTCCCTAACATGTACGTGGCGTTGCTCCTGGTATTTTCAAGAGAGTTGTGGTTGACTGTGATCACCTCAAAGTGCTCTGTCCGACTGAGTAGGCTCTGGAGCTTCTGTATCAAGACACTAAATGCGGTGGTAGCAGTACTTTGGCTTTGGGCTTGTTCAGAGATGGCCGAACCCATAAAGGCATGCAAAAAAGCTGCACGGGCATTGCGGGTGGCGGTAGCTATACAAAGGGCGAATTATGGTTAGTTTTTGTTCAAGAAAAGCAAATCGTACTGTACAAACTTACAGGCACTCCCGTGGAATATATCTAGAAGAACCTGGATAATTCCAGAGTTGAGTAGCTCGGAGCTGGTGATACTCTCCAGTGCATCGCCATCAAAATAAGAGGCTAATTGTTTGAATAAACGCAGACCCTCCTCTCCATCCTCACCTCCATGGACAAGGTAGCAGGATGAGAGGTCCGCTGCCAGATGCTGCAGCTCAGTGAGAATCTCCAGCGCCTTTTCATGCTCATCACGGCTCTTGCTAGATTCGTAGAGCGCGACAAAAGCCCGAGCATCCTGAATGACTAGGTCATTGATGGCATCATCGGTGTTGACTAAGATTCGGTGACCAGAGAACGATGAAGAAGTCTCAGACTCCGACATGTCATCGTTGTCATCATCACGGTCATCCTCTTGATCGTCATCATCCTCCCCGTCAACATTATCGTCTGATTCTGCGTCCTCGTCACGGTTCAGCCTCTGGTGACTCTTGCCAATCGTGGTCCCAGAGTCCCCGGTCTGTTTCTCCCCGGCAGGTGGAGTGTCGGATGTGTCCATCGCATCCGAATCGTGAGAAGCTGCTTGTTTGGGTTCTGTGGAGAGGCGCCCTTCTGCGAGCTTGATGATCTCCGAAATGACACCTTCTCGGTGGAACTGGTGCTGATAGACATGCTCGAGACGTTCGAAGAGGAGTTCTGCGCAACGAAGGGCCAACGAGACCAAGGACGGGTGATCTTTCTGCGACAAGATCGCGGCTAGGAACGAGGCATATGGCACGATGCGGAGAGCATCCTCGATCAACGAGGAATCCAGATTGTACAGCATCTTGAGCTGGGCAATGAGCACCTTCTGTCGAACATGGAGGTTGACCGTGCTGGAGTAGGCGTCTGTAAGTGTCGGCAGCAGTACCGTGGCAAAGCGTTTCAGTTCTGGTTTACATTCGAGAAGAAGGGACCGCCGCTTCTCAGCAGAATCTTTGATTTTTGAAGGCTTGGCACCCACGACAACGACGCCGCCGAGAGAACCATCAAGGACGCCATCGGCGGTCTCTCGATTTGCAACCACGGGTAGAATCTCGCAGATGACGTTGAGGGTCTCCAGAACTTGCTCCCTGGGACGGTGGATTAATGCCTGCATAACCAGGACGCTATCCATCTTCATAGCGGAGTTGCCGAGGCTCTGCGGGGCGGAGACACCGGTCAAGATCTGGTACAGTGTGTCGACGACATCCATCTTGAGAAGCTCCACCGACAGACGCGGGCTGGCCTTAGATGTGATGGCGAGGACACGGAGAAATTGGGTATGAATGTGGGGTCCGATCAGATTGGTGGTACCCGGAAGAAGAAGGCGAAGGATAGCCTTGAGCATGGCCGGCTCGATGAGTTCTTCCAACTTTTCCGGCTTGTTCTTGAAGCTCTCAACAATGCGTGAGACGCACAGGCAGCCCTGCTCGACCACCTTCGGATCATTGCTGGCCAGGACATTCAGCAGGGTTGGCATCACGTCACGAACTACTGGGAATGAGTCGTGGGGAAGATTCCGGCAACAGTTAGCGGCCGTCGTAACCGCTGTTCGCTGGGTGCTGGTGGGGAAGAAGTCAAGATATGTCAGACAGGCCGTGAGCCCGCCTTCCCGCACAATGGATGCCGGAAAGTCGACGGAGATTTTGGCCAAAGTCTGTCAAAAAGGGGGGACAGGTTAGATAGAGAACTGAAGTGGGAGAAGGTAGGTACTGCTAGATTTTAGAACAGAACGTACGCTGAGGGCCTGTTCGGCCAGATCGATAAACTGAATGTCCAAGAGTTTCTGGCACAGAATGGGAACGGCACCGCCGTAGACCACATTGGCCACCGAACCGCGCAGGGCCTCCATAAGGTTCGCCAAGCACCTGCAGGCGAGGAGCATGATCTCTGGGTTCTCTTCTCCCATCTCATTCGGCTGCATCAGGGAGACTAGCTCCTTCACGTAGGGATCTGGAGAGAACTGGCCGGACAGATTGTCCTCATTGGACACTAGCAGAAGATCCGACAACTCCTGCAGTGCAATCAGTTGAACCGAGGGGTCCTCTTTCATTCGCAAATTGGCGAGGATTTCGCGAAGGCGGGATGACATGCCTGACATCATGCCGCTGAGGGCTCGCAGCGTGCTCTGGAGTCCAAAGGGGCTTCGCGAGCCAAAGAGGCTGCTGTGAAACGGGTCTCCATCGTCATCGTCGAACGCAGACGGATTCGTACCATCGTTGCTTTCGCTCGGTGGAGATGAGTCCCGCTGTCCACTCGATGGTCGATCTTCATGGCCATCATCGTCCTCGTCGTCCTTCATCAACAGGTCTTGATTGTTTGCCTTGGCCGAGCGCTTCTTCTGTCGACGTGGGGGCGGGGACTGTGTTGCTGAAAGGCGATCTATTAACACAAGCTGTTAGTTGATCCCGACCGATTATAGTAGTGCTTGACCGGATCCCGTATACCTTGTGACACTTTGCTGCTCCTACTCGACTTGCGTCTGGACGATGAAGAGGTTGCTCTGCTTTCCGGGATATCATCGGAGGGGTTCGACGAGGGACTGCAAAATGAAATCGATTAGACATATTTCCCTCTCCTCCTATCATATCATCGCCATTACTCACCCAGGTTGGGACATTGCTGTGCGATTACGGGAGCCGCGACGAGGACCGACGGGGGCGGCAGGTGGTTGCGAGGGAGGTCCTGCAGCAAGCCGCTGCTTCTTCGCTCGACGAGGAGGAGGAGATGGGGGATTCCGCGGTTCGGGAGCTTCTCGCGAGCGATCCGGTCGTGTTGGGGCCTTGCGTTTGCGGGATGGGGCCGAGCCAGCGGCGGGATTCGGGGGAGGTGGAGCAGCGACGGAAGTCGAGGGAGGTTCTGCTGCAAGTCTCGCGGCGGAGCGAGTGATTCTGGGAGACATGAGAAGGTGGTCCTTTTAAATCTTGTTTATCTTTTCTCTCTCTTGGGGGTGTGGCGTTGTGGTGCCAGTCACATGGAAAAGGAGGGAGATTTGTAACGAGAGCTTCCCTGTTGGGATCTCAAGGAGCGACAGAGCTCTAACAGAAGGTAGACAAGGTAGATAGATAGAGAGATAGAGAGGAAGACAAATAGGTTATCAGGCAACAAAAGACGGATCGGGAATGTTACCTCGAAGCAGAGGAAGAGGCAGCTCCAGCGGCGGTGGTCGTAGAGGTGGAAGCAGCCGAGACGGCGGGAATATCCTCGACGGGGTCCTGGCGGTGAGTTCTTGCTCTTTGCCTGGCCATAAGTCTATCTCTCACGAGAGCTCGATGGGGTATGGGCGCTCGTCGTCACCATTCAACCCGCCATGCGCACTGCGAGTGGCCAAGCGGGCAGGAAGGCGATGGGAGCTGTGGAAAGAGGCGAGACGCCGGGCTGTGGAAACCAACCGGTGGTCCAAAAAAAGAAAAAGAAGTCGTCAGAGGCAGAAGCGATGGCAGTCTATTTGATTATGATGGTTGATGGTCTCGTAGATCGCTGTTGGGATATGGGGGAGGGGGAGGACGTTGGAGGAGGTGAAGGGAAGAGGTTCGAAGTTGGGGGGGGGGGTAAGTTGACGTGGATGGAGAGTGTGACGCCGAGCAGGAGTCCGGAGAGCGCGAGATGGCGGAAGCGCAACAACAACCACACGGGGGCGCTGTGGGGTGAAAAACGGAAGATTGGGTTGAATTAAAGACTCCAAAGTGAGAGGAAGGATACAGTTGTCTGTTGGTTATGTCAGGAAAAGGAGAATCCTCCTCAGTGTTCGCCTGAAAAGCGGTCGGGTTGGTATTGCGTTGAGGTCTGGAGCTTATGGATGCCTGAGGCAGCGTTGAACTATGGCAAACGCCGAAAGTGCCGCATGGAGAATAATTATGACCAGGCAAGAAAGACGATTTAGGAGTTCTGAATCTCTATTTACTCTCTCTATTTAGTATTCTAGTTGAATAGAACCCTTTCTTTATATATTTTAGTGATGACGCTGGTTGTTTGAGACTGAGCGCCTTATACCGACACTATACGGAGTCCAGCCGTCCACTCTAGACTCTTTGAAATGAAACAATATGCTTAAACAGACAAGATGACTCAGAATATTTGATTTTACTAGGATATTTGACATTTCAATACTGAGTTTACTACATAGTACTACCGTCTCTAAGACGGACTGAATTAGAAGCCGAATCCGGTGTCGGCCATTGCACCGCGCACCCACTGGATTCCCATATTTCTTCTGTTTTCCACTACGAGTATTAATTTATATATATAGAGTAGATAAATATTGTCAATAAAACAGCTATACTATATAATAATCATCAGTAGGTAACTTACAGTTATTGTACGCTGTACTCTGTCTGTATCAAAATCGCCCCCGCTCGCGTGCTCGCAGCGAACTGTTCCCCCACCACGGGAGGCGCTGGAATGACTGCGACTGCGAGTGCGACTCCTGGTCAGAACTCCACTCCCCGGTCAGAGAGAAGAGGAAAGCCGCGATAATCCTTTGGCTGCGTACTCCGTAGTCCCTTGCGTCGTCTTTCTGTTTCTTATTAAGCTCCATGCTTGCTGACAGCCTTGATCGGTTTTACCTCCGAGGCCTGGCCGGCGGTTATTAGGGATTTGCCTAATAAAAGACCTTCTCTCTCCTCCTCCTGCTCCTCCTCCTCCTCCCGCCCCTCACTGAAATCCTGGTACTCACGGCAACCCAAAATCGCCTCATCGCTCTCTTTCTGTCTCGCTGCCTAAATTTACTACACTCTTCATTATTCTTACTCCCCGATATTTATTCGATAAAAACAACAATCCGACTACTACACACACTACACCATGGCCGATGCGCAGAGCGACGCTGTTCGCCTCCCTCCCGCGCCCGCGGATGACTACGCTTTCCCCGACCACCGTCTGAAGCGCCGGATGGCCGACCCAGAGAAGACGCCGTTGCTGCTGGTCGCCTGTGGTTCTTTCTCGCCCATCACATACCTGCATCTTCGCATGTTCGAGATGGCTGCCGATTACGTCAAGTTCAGCACCGATTTCGAGCTCATCGGCGGCTACCTCTCGCCTGTCTCGGACGCATACCGCAAGGCTGGTCTCGCCAGCGCAGCACATCGGTATATACCTCCAATTTCAAGATAAATAAACATATCATAATCATAATAATATAACTGACTTGGTTAGGGTCGCCATGTGTCAGTTGGCGGTCGAGCAAACGTCCGACTGGTTGATGGTGGATACCTGGGAGCCCATGCAGAAACAGTACCAACCCACTGCCGTCGTGTTAGATCATTTCGACCACGAGATCAATGTTGTCCGCGGGGGGATCGAGGCCCGCGATGGAACCAAGAAGCCGGTGCGCATTGCCCTCCTCGCGGGGGCGGATCTCATCCATACCATGTCGACACCGGGAGTGTGGAGTGAGAAGGATCTGGACCATATCCTGGGCAAATACGGGGTGCGTATCTACAGACCGAGCAATCCAAACAATTCTAACAAATCTGTTTTTTTTAGTCCTTCATTGTTGAACGCAGTGGCACGGATATCGACGAGGCTCTGGCCAGCCTGCAGCCCTGGAAGGACAACATCTATGTCATCCAGCAACTGATCCAGAACGACGTCAGCAGCACCAAGATCCGGCTGTTCCTGCGCCGCGAAATGAGCGTCCGCTACCTCATCCCCGTCCCTGTCATCAAATACATCGAACAAAACCGTCTGTACGAGGACGACGGGGCCGCCACTACCAATGACAAGGGGAAGAGCAGGCAGTGATAAAACCGAGCTGTGTACTCTCCCCTTTGAAAAAAGACAACTCCCCACCTCGATGACACGAATAATGCAATCCATGTACATAGATGATCTTTTCCTTTTGCTTTTGTTTCTTTCCTTGTCGGCTCTGTTTGTTGGTGATCCTGTTCTTGTTTTATACCCTCGCCGGTTCCCTGCCCCTGTACATACACATGAACTGCAGGGCAGAGCCGATAGATTAGATATTATCTAACTCTTTTCTTAAGACTATGGATGGGTGTGTAGGAGACAGTGATGATAGATAAAAGTAGTATATCAAAGATTCATATACATTGATAATATAGACAGAATGAAACACAATACCACCAGCGCATAAATCTATAATAAGAAAGGCATTACATCGTAAAAAAGAAAGGAAAGAGTGGTAAATACCTCGAGTATTGCGAGGACACTATCACTCCAGATCCTTTGCCTCGATAAAGCCAAGACAAAGTTTGGGATCAAGGGTATCCATCACAGCAACCACAGAGGTAGGAGTGACCCCGGCAACGCCAGCTAGGTATCTTTGCGTCTGCTCGCGGGTCCTCGACGCCGGCACGCGGATCCAATCGGTCGCATGAACCGCGAAACGGCCATCATCCGGGATCTCTGACAGGGGGAGGTCGACATTTCGATTCTGACAGAGGGAGCGGGTATGTGTTGGTGGAACGATTGTCGTGGGGGACAGGAACACCCAGGATTTAGCAGTCGGGTGCTGGATGGCCGTGAGGAGGATATCAAGCAGCGCAGCTGATGATAATGATGATGAGACAGTAGGGATCTGATCGGATGGAACGAAAAGGTCGGTGATCAACTCCTGCATTCTTCCTGTACCGACATACGGTTGATAGGGATAGGTGACAGGCTTGCTATGTAGGTAATCGGACGGGATGGAGGTCAACGACGCGGTTGACGCCGAGGTGGACATGGACGGGGTCGAGATGGCGGCGGCCAGCGCGGCGCCAATCGCTCCCCCCGGATGGTATCCCTTGAAGACCTCTGCGGGCCCGCGTCCCGGCTGGTCGTGCAGGGCACGGGCGACGGCGAGAGCGACTGCATCGCCCAGGCAGAGCGCGACCGTGGTGGACGAGGTCGGCGCGCAGACCCCAAACGAGGATTCCTCGTCTTCGTGGATGGGCGCCGGCAGGAGGATGCCCAGGTCTGGCGGTAGGAAGGAGAGCAGCGGACACGTTGTAGGGGTTGTGTGTGACGTGATGGCGATGACTGGGACCGTCGGTGGGATGTGAGGGAGGAGAAGCATCAGTTCTGGCGTGCGGCCGGAGAAGGAGATGAGGAGAAGGGTATCAACCTGCATTCATCATATTGGTCAATATATATATATATATATATATACCTTACAACGTACGTTTCGTCTTCAAAGATAGGCTTACCGGTCTTATCAACCCCAGATCCCCATGCAGAGCTTCCGTAGGATGCAGAAACGCACTGTGGATGCCCATACTGTTCATCGTGGCCTCGACCTTCTTCCCGATCTTGCCACTCTTGCCCACGCCGCAGACCACCAGCTTGCCCCCGCGCTGCATGCTGCGCACGATCTGGTCCACCGCGCGGGCGAGGTTCTCCTGTGCCATCCGATCGCTCTGGTACAGCGTCTCGAGATTCTCCAGGGCGGCGCGTTCCGTCGCGATAACATGCACGGCCGTCAGCACGGCGGCGCCAGAGCCAGAGCCAGAGCCAGACCTCGAGCTCGACCCAGGCTCAGAGCCATGGTATACTCCCGCGTCCATCGGATCCGGGGGTGTCATCGGCAGCGAGGGGGGGATCATCAGATCCTTCGTGCAGCTCATCATCCCAGCGGGCAGGAGACTCGGCGACAACGGAATCGATGGGTGGTGGTTATGTCTCCTTGCCATGGCTGCCGAAAGAAAAAATGGAGGGGCAGTGAGGAAGGATATGAGGGGTAGGCAGGCAAGTACCTGGTAGACACCGTGTCTACAAGAAAATCTTCACGCAGGTTTAGCTTCCACACCAACGCAATGCTGATGAATCCGTATCGATAACCCTGGTGTTTCTTTAGTATTATCTAGGAGACTAACTGCTAGACAATCTCGCAGGCGGGGCGAAGACGAAGGTGGCGGAGCGGAGGGTCGGACTGATTGATAAGGCCGAAGCCTGGCTAGGAGGCTATCTCCATTGTTGCGAAGGGGGCAGGCTGTAAGAATGGTCGATAGCCTCGCTCTGCATCGGATCAATACCGGTATTGTCCGTGGACATGGGGGGATTCTCGTCTCGTAGACAAATCAAAGGGGAACGTGGATTTCTGCAGTTCTCGGCTCCATTGCACCATCGCCCCAATCAATGAGACCAGCGATGCCAAGGAAGATTACTTGCTTAGCTTTAGCTATGGAATATCCCGGGATAATCATCTTTGGTACTACATAACTATCTCTAATATACATGCACTAACTATTGTAGTACTACAATCGATAGGGAAAAACTAAGCAAGAGGCTTGACACCCTTGTGGATGGCGGCAATCCCCCCCGTAAGATCTTCGTATCCGCGGCCCGGGATCATGAAGCCAGCCTTGTGGATCATGGCGCGGAATTCCTCCTGGCTGGGGAACTTCTCGATGCTCTCAACGAGGTACTGGTAGCTGTCGCGGTCGCCGGCGACGACCTGGCCGATGAGGGGGATGGCGCTGAAGCTCCAGCGCTTGTAGACGGCATTGAACAGGTCGTTGTTGACCTTGCTGAACTCCATGCAGGCGAACACACCGCCAGGCTTCAGCACGCGGAACGCCTCGTTCAGCGCCGCCTGCTTGTCCGTGAAGTTGCGGATGCCAAACACCACCGTGTACAGATCCACCGAGTTGTCCGGGATCGACGGCATCGTCTGCGCGTTGGCCTCCATGAACGACAGCCGGCCCGTGTTGTAGTACGGGGTCGCGATGCTCCGCTTCTTGCCCTCCGCAAGCATGTCCGGGTTGATATCCGCGATCGTCACCCGCGTCTGCCGGTCGTGGTTGACGTTGGTCGCGTGGTCGAGCATCCGGAACGCAACGTCGCCTGTCCCCCCGGCAATGTCGAGGATGTTCCATCCCTGCCCTTCCGTTTCGTTGTGGCGCCGGGCAAGCGGCGAGCCCGGGTTCAGCGTCCGCACGAAATGGTCCTTCCACAGTCGGTGGATGCCCAGCGACATCAGATCGTTCATCGTGTCGTACGACGAGGCAACCGAGCTAAACACCGCTCCAACTAGTTTCTGTTAGGAATTCCACATATCCCCAATCGAAGAAAAAGCAAATAGATAAATACCCAACGACTCCTTCTGCGACTCGGGCACATTCGTGAACCCGAAATGCGTCATCTTCTCGCTGTCCGTCTTGCCCTGGTCCTGCGCGCGCAGCGAGCACGAAAAACACCGGTACTGCGCCGGGGAGACAACCCGCCGCTTCGCACTGTAGTGCAGGCTCCGCCACATCGATCTTGACGCCATTTTGTTTAACAATCGAGTCGTTGTCAACGGCAATGGCAATCAATGCGTGGTGGTGGATGGTTTGGCATTCGGCAGGTCCTGCTGGGCGGAGTCGGAACTTCGGCCAATCGAGTCACGTGTCGTTTTTATTGACAGGACTCAACTAGTGTAGTAAATTCCAGGTCCTCTCTTGCATCCAGTTTATATTTATATCAATCATCTACTATTATTCATCTGCGTTATTTCATCTGGAGTAATGATTATCTGTCATAATTCAATTCCCCTGATCCCACAAGCTTTGCACTGTCACGCCCTTAATCCAGCTGTCCTCCCCAGACGGATTCTCCTGCATCACAAAGCCAACTTCCCTAGACTCACCAGGAAGCAGGACAAAGGAGTTCTCCTCAAAGTAACCGATTATTCCGGCAGGATAGTCTATCCAGGTATACAGCGACACGCCAGACGTCGCTTTAACAGTGAACTTGCCCGTATCCTTGCTATAGGAGAGCTCGAGGTGAGGGTCTCGAAGAGCGAGATCCTTGGGAAAGCTCGGTGTGAAATAGTTCTCATGTGAGAAAGTTGACTCTGTTCTCTCGGCAGTTGCAGTCAGAGATAGGATTAGAATCGAGTTGGTCAGATTGGACAGAGAAAGATCGGCGAAATGAGTCGAGTAGATTCTCGTCGTATTGATTGCTCCGACTTGAAAGTCAACCACGGACGGTGTCCCCGCGTTTCCAGGTAAAGGTTTGCCCGCCATATCGAGCCAGGTCATTCTCACCGTCCCCGCGGCTGGTTTCCAGAGGTCTGACGTTGCGTAGATCTCTAGAACGCTGGTGTTGTGGTTCCAGAAGGGCGACACAATGATCGGTCGATAGATGTCCTTAGCGACATAATGTAGAGTCTTCCACCGGCCATCGTATTCGATTCCCGCCCACGATGGAGCCTGCCAGATATCTTCCAGCTGCCAGTAAAGAGCTCCGAGCTGGCGCTCTGGCATCCCGCTGCCCCGGCGGTAGAATTGGATCTGAGACTTGTAGAAGTCGGCCTGGAATATCTGTGTGGCGTGGCACCAGGCACTGAAATTGGCAATCCGGTCAGAGTGCCGAGGCAGGGGATAGTACCGTTCGACGGACCTCGTCATCTCGCCCATGCCTAAGGCGGATTTGGAGAGGTTATCCGTACTGAGACCCCCCATGGGATAATGGTGGTTGCGAAGCATGACGACACTGCTGTTGAAATAGAGGTCTTGCGGGTCAAGCGCCTGTTGCCAGGTCTGTACACTGGGCATGCTATGGTATCCAAACTCATTGGCAAAGCGGCCGACCGGGTACGAGGAGGTATCGAAAGCGACGCTCGAGTCATAGTTGTAATGATCTGTATCACCGTAATATTTGCCTGGAGTGATATTCCAGTATCGCTCAGCCATCGGCACGGGAGAAGACAGGTTGACTCCCAAGTAGCCGTTATTCGTACTGCTGGGCATGTACGAGATCGATCTCGTGTTTTCGTAGACTAGAGGCAAGATCAAGCTCACAAAAGCTCTTCGTACTCTCCAATATATTTCTTGTAACCGGTGGGATCTGCAGCCTTGACTGCTGGAAGCATCAGACTCTCGATTTCGTTTCCACCCGCCCACAGGGCGAGTGAAGGATGGTGGTTGACACGTCTGACATTGTATGTGACTTCCGCAGCAACATTCTCCAGAAATGCCTTATCGACTGGATAAAGGGCATCGCCGAATTGAAATTCGCTCCAGAGGAAGATCCCCTCCTCGTCGGCAATGTCATAAATGAAATCAGGTAAATATGCACCGGACGCCCAAACCCGAAGCATGTTCTGGTTTCCCGCCACAACTGCTTTGAGCAGTCTCCTCATCTTGGTTTCCGTGACTCGTGGCCAAAATGTATCAGGAGGGATGATGTTGGACCCCTTCGCATAGAATTCGTGGCCGTTCACTTCGAAGTGCCAATTTGCTCCAGGAGCGATCCCAAGGGCAATTTGGTCCTCAGTGATGTTCAGTCGATTCAGGAAAATAGTACGAAACCCTGTGCGTTTCGTGATGGATGCCAGCGTCTGACTCTCCTTAGTGCTGATCGAGATCGCAAAATTGTAGAGATTCTGGTCGCCGAGACCGTTTGGCCACCAAAGCTTTGGCACATGGGCGCCGATGACTGTATGTCCAGTGATAGAGCCATCTGAGATGGTTACGTCGAACATATCTCCTGTAATCAAGATTTCCCCAGTCTTTGCATCGCTCACGAGGACCGACATCAAGGCATCGGAAGGGACCTCTCCAATAAAGTCGATACTAGCATTGACGACCCATGGCTGACTCTGATCGGGTGGCAGATGGTTTATTTGGCCCTTTCGGTAGGTGTCGAGGTCTGTATTTGTAATGTATATTGCTTGTTCGTTTTCAAGCTGCACAATATAAGCTGGTTGCCATGGGCCGGCGGGGGCAAAGGCAGGCCCCCAATCCCATCCAAAGTCTGACTGTTCCTTTCTCATAAACCAGCGGTTGGGGTATTCAAAGACCTGAGCTTCTTGGATTCTCGCGGGCCAGACTGGAGTGGATTTGATTAGGTCTTGGTTTGGGAAAGGATAACCTTGTGGGTGGCTTACCTTCCGAGCTGGGATCGTTTGCAATCGCGTTCACAATATTCGGAGCACTCCCAAAATTGATTGACAGAACTGGATCAGATCTGCAGTCCTCGAGAATCTGGGAAACATCGAAGATCCATTGACGGAATTGATTGTCGGCGGTGCCTACAGTCTGCCCGCAGAAGTCGACAGTAGCAAAAGTATCCAGCCCGTTAAAGACCAACCATGACGACTTCGCATCCTTTTGCCTAGATAATTACTCTGTTAGATCAGAAAAGAGCTTCTTGGGGTATCCAGTGTCTGATGTACTCCGTACAGATCACGAAGCGGCTCACTCGTATAGGTCCAATTGGCGTCAGCTATCCAGCGCAGATTGAAATCATTGAGACCATAATATCTTCACAGTGTGCTCAGTATTTCCATTATATTAGTAGTGTCAAGGATAAAGACCTACGGGTCCCCTGTTCCTGTCAGCTCAGACCCAACACAACGAGGACACCGTTACCTACCAATGACTCCAGCCGCATATAAATCCAGATGCACTTGAGAAGGCAGATGGCCAGGCACAATTCTATTCAGCGCCGTGCTGCTCACTGTCCACCCGATCTCGCTCAAGTCGAGAACGTGTTGACCTTGGATGGTCGGAAGAGAAGGGTCCGTCGATAGCACCGACAAGACGGTTTGTAAACGCATCGTGACGCAAGCAACAGAAATCTAGAGGCTGAATTGTCTCAATCGGTCATGATCTGGTAAACAAACACGCCCCCTGGATGTTGTGGAAGTTGCAGACCGTCAGACAGTTTGAACCGTTACATGAAGCGGACGCGAGTGCAACGTCCCATGCCTGAGGCTCCCAGGTGGTAGTGAGGGGAAGCGCGATTCTCCTCACAGGAATGCGGGCGTTGCATCGACGAATCCATCTTTTGAAGATCGACAACAGATAAGGGGAACTATTAATCGAGAAGGTTTACTTAATAGGAAGTCATCCCTTTCTTTGATGATAACTCGAAAAATTCCGGTACGAGCTGGTTGATTGAATAAATAGTAAGACAATGCCCAGGGTATAAGATATTGCAAGTATATAAAAATAATAATATATATTAATATAAGTATTAGTAGTATATTTTGTGGAGGCTTTATTATGTTTTTTAATAATGTTTATAGTCATTTTCATTATATTTAAGGTTATTTCAGCAGCTCTTATATTTAATGGATGACTGTTAGAAATAACACATAATCTTATACTATCAATTATGAATATATTCCTAGCAAAATGGTATAATGTATTGTTGTAGACACGACGCTTATATACAACTCTATATATATTAAATATTTCCCAGTCAACAATCTGAAGTCACAATGCCACGATTTCAATAGAAGAAAAAGACCCAGCATTTGAGCTATAGGGCGAATAGGCTCTTTTAGGTAAATGATCAATTATTTCTTGCAGGTCCTCTGCTCTCGAACGATTTCACGAGGAAGCAAAAACTGGACCTTGTGAGAGCGAGACCGTCCTATTGCGATGATATAAACGGCTTTCTCAAGTTGCAAAAATTGCTAGAAGAGGCAGGCCAATTCCGGCTACTCTAGGAGACACGATTGGCGCTTTATGATATGAAGTATCGAAATGCCGAGTCCTGCAAGTGGTTCCAAAAGATCATCGAGGCAGATAGCCATGGTCGTCGGATTGTCCAGAAAGAGATATACACCACAGAAGAAATAAAGTCTCTTCAAAAGCCTGTTTCACTCTCCTCTTTGGATGAAGATCGAGCCAGCTTGAGGCTTACGAGGCGCAACTTGAGGACCTGAATGAGAAATACTGGAGGCACAAAGACAAAACCTGGAGACTTGAAAATATGACGCCAGTTGAACGCAGATTTCGTTCCTGGCGCAAATATCCAGATTGGTATCTGTCCTCATGGCTGTAAAACGACTATGCAAGACGGGGAGGGCATTTTGCAAGAGACTGTGGCTGTTGTGAGCGGCCACGAGAGGCTCTTCGAGGTCTTCATCGCGGACATTGTACCACGGGCTGTGGCTGCTTCCGCATGAGAGACCTCAAGAACAAAGCCGAGGCAAGTGATCTCGACGACTTCCCGTTCAATATGATCTTCTTATCACGGTGTGAATATAGTTTGCGAATACTGCGGGCGTATCTTTGGGGCCTGGAGACGGAGTTTCATTGAATCGGACACGGCAGGGGGGGTATCTGTTTTCGGAAGATATAGTGTAGATTAATGACTGTCAATTGATTAGAGAAGAGAATAACTAGTCACCTTGATAGTAGGGGTCACAAACCCAGTGCCGGATTATCTGTGTTGGTAAGTTTTTGTCTCTTCAGACTGCCAGCTAATCGTTTGGCAGCAACCTTTTATGAGGCTCCAAGCGAGGAAACTATTCGTGAGAGACTCAGTACACTCAATCAATAATACTGGCTCCTAGAGCGTGAATGGTGGCGATGGCGCAGTGCCTTCATTGAGGGCCTGTTGACAAGAGGCTTCGAGCTCTGGCGGTCCCATCCACAACGGTATCTCCAGGACTGTGCCGGTATGGGTGGTTGCTGTAGCCGCTCTTGCGGCTGCTGCTTTCTGCGTCATCGTCACTGTCATCATTTTTTAACAGGGAAAAATGATAGTACTCTCTACAAGCTCAATTTGGGGACACTGTACCGTCGAGTGTGGCTGTTGCATCCGGGCACGGGGGGACTCAAACTCACCACAGAACGAAAGGAGAGTCTAAACAAGCAGTTCAATATCGATGTCAAAGGTGCACGTACTGGCCTGGCCGGCTTGGTTTCAATCTGGGGATTTAGGCAGACTGGGGACGAGGATCAGTTCAGTTTGATTCAAGAGTGGACTGGCGACGAGTCTATCTGTACTGAGTCTGGTGTACTGGTATTATGAGTCTGATTTTATTTATTCACCGGGTCATTAGTTCCATAGGCATTCACTTATTATTAGTGGAAGGTTGCCTGCTAATTGTCACCAAATTTCTTGTCATTGACTACAGCAGCAGCAACACTATATAATCCGGTCCTTGCCCAGTCCTGCCCCTACACACTACCACATCTCAACAAATTCAACCTCAAACTTGCTTTTTCTCTTCTACTCAGCTATGATAAACTCCTGTTGCCACTCGTTAATCCCTCCTCTCATCTATCTTACTCCATATACCCGCTGGTTATCTTTTCTCCATATCCAGCCCAGCAATGAGTCACCCGACGAAGAACTCCTCAGCAAAGACGACAGAGACGATCCCCTGACCCCCGTCTGCGTGGTATCTCCTATCGGTTCGAAACAGAGGCAATTCTGACAAACAAAAAGCACCAAACTCGCCAATGTGAAGGTCGCCCATCTGACAGGCTTTGGTGAGTCCACTGCCATAGATCGTTCAGTATGAGCAGGGCGGACAGTGTGTGTACACAGCCAGCAGTGTGTGCGATGTGCTGTCGGGAATGCAATGTGTGCCGTCGATTGCATGGCTGGTGACAAATACGACCACGAAGCCCAACGGCCTCAGGGCATCGCTGATGAGTTGGATATTGACGACCCTGCGGCAACCCTCGCTTTCCAACACGACATCGACGCATGGAAGAAGAATGTCGACACTCTGCGCATGACTAGTCCCTTGGGCTTCGTCAATGTCACCAGCTCACCTCCATGAGGATCTGACACTATAAGCGAACGATACCTTTTTTACCACCGTGGCAAACTTTGCTTGCTACACATCGCAGCATCCAAAATAATTCAGTCTGAAAGTAAATTCCCTTCTTCCAAGCAAATGAATGGCCTGCTGGGATGGAGTAGTTGGAGTGGAGTTGCCGTCGGCAGAGGACCCTTTTCACCCTCTGGAGTCCCCCGGCTGAGGCGTGTTTTGTCTGGCCATAGGATCAATTACCAGGATCTAGAGCTGGATGAAGCACACGATGGCGGTGATAACATCGAGGACTACTGTAACGCATTGGAAGTTGCCCCAGTCGGAGGTCATTGTGAAGATTGAGGTAGTTGAAGACAAGGAAATATGGAATTGGGTACATGGGAGGGGAAAGGAAAAGAGGCAGAAAGTGAGCAGCGGGTAGAAGGAGGTATGAAAGGGATTCGAAATCGTATTATTGAGGCAGAAACAGGAAAGACAGTGTAGTCAGTAAGAAAGGAACCGATTTGAGCATACAAAAAGCAAGTGCCACCATTAATAGACACGAACCAGCTTCTGAGGCAATCAGTTCCGGTTTCGATCCCACTGTTTATTTGGCCAGTTGCCATTTCCCAGATTGCGTTCGACGATGAGCTCAAAAACACGGGGATCGGCGGTTCTTTTCGCGCATGTTTCCCAGTGGCCACCTCTACAGAATATGTTATGCTTCTTCTGCCATCCGTAGAAGGTTGAGCCGGCGGCAGTGAAGAACTGCTCCAGCCAAGTCCCTGGGTCTTTTACCCAAAACGAACCGGCCAGCATCTGCTGTGAATCCTTGACAGTGAAGTAGTACCGGGAGGAGACCCATAAACTCTCCGTTTTCGCCTGCACCGACAATGTTGTCTGGAGTTTAACGTGTGCAGATGGATGTTGGGTGAAGGTACATATATGTCTGAGAAAGTTATATCCGGATTCTATCTCTGGATGGCGCAGAATACCGTTATAATACCCTCCTCCTTCTTCTCCTCCCCCTCCTCCCCTTCCTTCTCTGGCAGACTTGATGGTCATTATCAAGTGTGTCTTATCATGAAAAGAGATTCTCAGACAGGGACACAGATCCACTTCCCCAGCGTAGGGCATGCAGGATCGTCGACTATGCCACTTTCCACAATTATACCGATACGGAGATAATCTTGGTTTGGTGGGACCGGGGCTCTTCCATGCCGAGGGGGGATGAAGAAACCAGCAGCCGCTGCAGTATCTCCATTGGCGATTCTCGAGCTGGCGGAGAAGTTGGATTCGGAGGTTCTTGTCGGCGGAGTCCTTCAGGCACAGGATTGGCCGGTCTTGAGGGGGCAGAAGCTTCGGAATTTCCTTATTCTGGCTCTTGAGAAAGAGTTTGAAGCAGCTGTAGAGACACCGGCAGCTCAGGGACAGGCATATCTGGTCTGGCAGTGGCAGGAAGGTGAAGATGATTCCCACGATCTCCGGCGGGATCGACGAAAGAGGATATCTTTTTCGTAGGAAGGGTCTCTTGAATTTCAAATTGATCGACTTGAAGTCCATTTTGTGATGCAGTAGGATGGAATGAAGGGTTTCTAGTGGATTGAGTCGTCGAGTGGGAGAATTTTGTAGCCTAAATACGTCTTTCAGCATCATCGACTAGAACCACTCACCTGAGGGTCAGACACTCATCTAGCTGTTCACTCTTCATCATTCAATGAGTATGGTGTAGATTGTACTCCAATAATAAGATATATCTACTGTTCTTTACTTGCTTATCGAAGACCATTATAGAGAAAACGTCCCATATCAGAATTGACTGTAGTGGACACCTAAGGCATAAACATAAAAAGACCGTCATTTACGTGAGAGATAGCCCAACAATGGCAAGGAGAAGCAACTGTCGAGGTACATATATGGTAGTCTAAGTAATGCTAGGGGCATTAGATGGATAACTATTGGTAAATCACTACTGCTCGATATTTCAATCTCTGGAGTTGTGTTTTTTATATAGAGGCAGACAATATTGACCTCCTTCCCAAATGGGCTTAGCTTAGTGCACCTACTTAAACCTCCCAACGTTTCGGTGAGTAGAATCCATCTTCTTCTCCTTGACTCAGATTAATCCTTTTCATCAAACAGACATGGAAAAACTGTCACAGAAAGCTTCAAAGCCCCTTCGACAGCCCCTTGATCGACCCTACCCCGAGAGCCGTTCAGCAAACCATCCCACCAGCTCAGTCACGGTGGGATGGCTCCAGGTGAGAGCAGCCGGCGTGTTGATCTGGAAGGTCTGCTGAAACTGATGGCGAAGACCGATCGTCATCACCGAGTCCAGACCCATGTCTACTAGGGCAGTCTTTGTGTCGACGCTGGCAAGATCATACCCCAGCACCTCCGCCACGCAGGTCCGGATTTGCGTCTCCAGCCATTCCATCAGCTCCGGGCCTGAAGGGGGAAGTTGCAGACCTTCTGCTGGGAAGTCCTTATTGCCACCGTCACCACCACCTCCTTCTCCCTGTCCTCTCGAAGATACTTGATGATGACGACGACGACGTACGATAACATCGCTGAGGAGAGGGGTAGAGAGGGGCTCATCTTCAGCAAGTGGCCGGCTGCGAATTATGGCTGCGTTGCCAATATCATGCTGGCCGATATATACCCAGGCAGCGAAGGCTTCTGCAGGTGACATGTCTCGAAGGGCTTTGCTCTCCAGCTCAGCCGCCATGAAGCCCGTGCTGACGCTCATCCCCATCTCACGCCAAGCGGTCCAGGCAAGTGCCACAGAGTTATCTCCCGGCGTCTGGCGGCGATAGGTTGCCAATGCCTCAAGGAAGGTGTTAGCTGCCCCATAGGAACTCTGGCCGGGATAGCCGAACAGGTGGCCGGCCGAGGAGAAAAGTACGAGGAAGTCGAGCGTGCCGGGGGGGAACACTGAGTGAAGAGCCAACGCCCCGCGGATCTTGGGCGCCATGACACGCTCAAACGCCTCGGGGGTTGCCCGTTGCGCTAACTGATTCTCAACCACTCCGGCGGCGTGTACAACCCCTCGTACGGTAGGCAGGGCCAGCTGCTTCAGTTGGCATTTCAGCTGCGCAGCAGCATCATCGGCTGCCATGTCCAGCGCTAACACATGCACGGAGACACCTCGCCGTTCGAGACCCTGAATTTTGGCCAGCACGTCGCTAGAGACGCTGCCAGGTACATCACCCAGCGGCCATGATTGGCGAGGAGGCAGCGCCCGGCGTGAAATTAGCACCAAGCGCCGTGCTCCTTCCTCCACTAGAAACTCGGCTGTGGCAATCCCCAGTGCGCCTAGCCCGCCCGTGATGATATAAGTCCCCTCAGCCTGGGGTAGAAGCGAGCAAGGGCGCTCTGATAGCCCGGCTAGGGGCCGTAGCCGAGCGGTGCGTGGCACCCCGTCGCGCAGCAAGATGATGTCCGCGCCCTGTACATATTTGACGGTGGGGAGTGGAAAGGCGCCTGACCGCAATCCGTCTACATCGATCAAGCCGCCAAACGTGTCGGGATACTCGCCGGCCAGGATCCGGCTCAGCCCTAGCAGCGGAGAGAGGGTGAGAGCAGGGGCTGCCGTAGCTGCAACGACACCAGACACCAGTACAAAGATCTTGGCCGCTGGTGAGGCTTCTAGCACGTCTTGAAGAATACCCAGCAGCTCCCAGCAGACCCGATTGGCCGCGGACCACAGCATCTCAGGCAGTAATTCCTCCTTCCTCACGTTAGGCACGTACACCACCGCCGTGCCCTTCCCCGGTCGACGTGGCGCCAGTTGGGCTTGCAAGTCGTTTGGAGATTTACAGTGAAGAACGGAGAACCTCTCCTCCGACAGGCTTGCGATATACGCGTTGGTGACTTCGAGATTGGGAGAGACGAGGATCAGCTGCTCGATGGCGAGCGGTGTTTCGGCCGGCAGCACCGGCGGCCAGCAGATACGATGAACCAGATGTTCAACGTCATTCGTATTCTCCTCCACCTCGGCGTACTGCACCGCGTCCAGAATGACCAGCAGCTGGCCAGTCTCGTCGGCGATTTGAATGTGGCAGGTTGTGCTGTCTGGCGATGGATCTCGGCGCACGTATACCCAACCAACTTGTGGGGGATCGTCGATGTTGGTGTTACTGCTGCCGCTACCTATTAAACGCGTGATGCGTTTTATTTGTACAGGCACCCGTAGCTCTGGCCTCAGATGGAAGATGCTCGACCCAATCGACATCGCTGCATCCAGCAAGGAAGCCCAGGAGGAGGATGGCTTGTGTTCTTTTTCCTCTTTCCCTGCTTCTCCCACCTCTAGCTTGACGCAGGCAATCATCTGCGTTGAGCTCCCATACTGTTCTTCCACCACCCATGGAAATGGCCGTGAGGAGAGGCCAACCTGATCCAGGTAATTGACACAGAATCCATCAGCCAGCTTAGATCCACACAAGACGGTGATGGCAGTGATGTTGATGCTGTCCACCAGATTAGCGGTTGGAGCGGCTCCAAACCGTCCAGTAGTGTGTGTTATCCACGACGGCGATGAAGTCTTTGTCTTCTTCTGAGCCAATAGCTTGATCCGGTCGTCATCCACGACCACTTGCACATGGCGCGACGGGTCCAACTCGAGAGGCACACGGAACACCACGTCCTCGAGGACGGAGGAGGATTTGGCAGCGTGCCAGAAGGTGTTAATCAAGATTGAAACCGGAAGAATCTCCGTTCCTAGCAGCACATGCTCGCCCGGGAATGGCTTTGCTTTCCGACTGAGCGCGCTTGAGTGGACAATAACCTTGGTGCCGGCTACCGTGGTTGCCGGGCCTAACAGGGAATAAGGCGCCTTCGGGTACTGCCGATGTTCGGGGCTTGAAGACATAGAAGAAAGAGAAAGAGAAGAAGAGGAAGGAGACAGAGAGGTAGAAGAGGAGGAGGAAAAAGAGCCCTGAGGGGGTGGACGTCGGATGTTTTGATGAAACCACGGTGTATTGGGAACTTCCACAGCCCAGGGGCCTGTCAGGTACCGCCGCCAGTCAACATCAATGCCGTGGCAATGCAGGGTTGCCATCGCGTGCAGTAGAGTCTCTTCAGCGGGCTGGTCGCGGCGCATGGTGGGCAAGACGGCGGCGGGATTGATATTGCTCTCCAGAAGCGTCTCACGGATGGAATGGCCCACCACTGGATGACTGGAGACCTCCATAAAGACACGGAAGCCATCCTCGGCAGCGGCCTTGACTGCACTAGTCAGGAAGACGGGCCCGACAGTGTTATTGACCCAGTAATCAGCGTCACGGGGGTCTTGAGCGCGCGGATCCAATTGAGAAGTTGAGTAGAGACGGGTGTGCGGCGGCTGTGATGGCATGCTGGTTGGGAATAGAGGGTCAATTGCCTCACGGAGAGGAGCCGCGATTGGGTCCAAGAGGGGACTGTGGAAGGCGATGTCGGTCTGTACGGAGTAAGCCTGGATGCTGTCCGCTTTGCATTCCTCGGCGAACGCGGCGATAGCCTCACAAGTGCCTGAAACCACACAGGAGGCTAGAGAGGCATCGATACTAACTGTCAATGGTCGTGAGGGATCCTTCGAGAATCGTTCTTGCATCTCAGCCATGGAGCGATTGACGAGAATCATAGCGCCTTGGCCCATCACCTGCCGGTAGAGGATTGCGCGACGAGTGACGAGCAAGACGGCCTGCGTGGAGGAGAGAACCCCAGCCTGGACCGCAGCAGCGATCTCGCCGACAGAATGGCCGATGATGGCGCTAGGAACAATGCCACGGTGGCGGAGGAGAGCGGCAAGGCCCAGCTGCATTATGACCGTGAGGATCTGGACACGATCAGTGGAGCCGAGAAAGTCGCCCTCTGTCAGCCAGGCAATTGGCGATGCACCCTCCAGCTGATGGCGCACGATTTCGTCCAACGGTTCAATGGCCTGACGGAAGATCGGGTCGCCCAGGAGAGACTTTCCCATATCTGCCCATTGAGCGCCGTGGCCGGAGAAAACCCAGACCACGCCCGGAGTCCGTGCTGCCACAGGTAGCACCCGATCCTGGATAAGGATCTTCTTCCGACGCAGAGAGGAAACAGAGGAGTCACTGCTGTCGTCGATCAAGGAGGAGAGGGCCTCAACAGCGTCAGCCTTGGTCGTGACCATCAACGCCACGCGGAAGTCATGATGGGAACGGCGAGTGGCCAAGGTGGTGCAAATACTGGCCCAGTCGTTGTTTTTGTCAGAGTCATCGGATTGAAGCCACTCAAGCAGGGATTGCGCCATGGGCCGTAACCGCTTCTCCTGAGGCGCAGAGAACAGGAGGAGTGGGACCTGTGGCTGCGGCTGCTCGCTGGGAAGGCTCATATTTGCCGGCAGTGAGATGACGGCATGCGAGACAGCCCCGCCGTACCCGTACGAGCAGATGGCAGCGGACGGGGGCTGGGTGGTAGAAACCGGCCAAGGGGTAGGCTCCCGGACGACCTCGAGGCCGCTGCCTTCCCATTGGATGCGGGAGTTGAGATTGGTAAGATTGGCCTGCGGGGGTACAATTCCCTTGTTGAGGATGAGGACTGCCTTGATGAGCCCCAAGAGGCCCGCGCCAGCCTCGACATGGCCGATATTCGGCTTGATGGAGCCGATCAAGCACGGATCTTCGGCGGTGCGGCCCGCGCCGTAGACAGCAGCCAAGGCGGCAACCTCGACGGGGTCGCCGACTGGGGTAGAGGTGGCGTGGGCCTCGACGTACGCGATGTCGCTGGGGGCCATCCCGGCAGCCTGGAGGGCATTACGGGCTACCAGCTGCTGAGCCAGCCCGTTGGGCGACATGATCCCATTCTTCCTGCCGTCGTGGCCAAGCGCAGTGCCCCGTACGACGGCCAGGATATTGTCCTGGTCGTGAACGGCGTCGGCTAGGTTCTTGAGGACGACGGCTCCCACGCCGTCCGCACGGCCATATCCGCTAGCAGCCTCGTCGAATGAGCAGCAGCGGCCGTCGAGCGAGAGGGCGCCAGCAACCTGTAGGGAACGGGTGAAGCCCGGCCCACACACGGCGTTCACGCCGCCTATCAGGGCGACCTTGGATTCGCCCGCCTGGATGGCGCGCACTCCGCTGTGGAGAGCGATCAGCGACGAGGCACAGGCACCATCCACGGCCGCGCTGGGACCCAGCAGGTTGAGGTGGTAGGAGATGCGGTTCGGCACGCCGCAATGACAGGTCCCGATGCCCATCCAGGCGTCGATGGCCGGCAGGTCCTCGAGGAGTAGCTTGCCGTAATCATCGGCGGTGACCCCCCAGAAAACGGAGGTGTCGCTTCCGGCCAACGCCTTGGGCGAGAGACCCGCATTCTCCAGCGCCTCCCAGGCCACCTCGAGGGAGAGCCGCTGCTGCGGGTCCATCTGCTCCGCCTCCTTGGGCGAGATGCCAAAGAAAAGAGCGTCGAAGCCGTCCAGATCGTCGATGAAGTATCCCCGTGACACGGTATCCTCCAACACCGCCGGGTTGCGCGGGTGGCGGGCGTAGTACGTCGCCAGCCGCTCCGAGGGCATGGGCCCCGAGGCGTCCGTCTTGTTCATCAGCATCTCCCACAGGGCGTCTAGCGAGCACACCCCGCCTGCAACACGGCAGGCCATTCCGACAATGGCCACTCCCACTGGTTCCTATATGAATGAGCTATGGGGTAATCAGGCTGTGAAGGAGCGTCGTACCTCGGGCCCGGCTTGAGCTGTTGCTGACATGATTCTTGATTCTTATTCCACTTGAACTGCAAGTCTGTAAGTTATCCGTGGTTTTATGCATTGTTTTCTACGTTTAATGTCGGAATTTATATCCTTTCTACTCATATCTCAAGTCCACCCCTGTTCAGTCTCGTTATATGGTGTGGGTGCCAATATCAACGATAGCATCCAAACTACCCGGTCAGTTGCATCTCTATCCCTCTATGATCCCCTGTGATGGTGGTGATTGAGTACAAAGATGGATGCCATTACTAACCCCCCTCCCCTTCCCCCCCTCGTGCAGCATATCTCTGAAGAAATCGGCCGGTCGAGCTACTGCAAGTATCACTCTTCGTCAGCCACTTTAGTCCGTGTACGAGAGTCGAGGATCAGCAGTATTTGTTTCTAGAATAGGAAGGAGAGGAGCATAGATCTCTCATTAGACTTTCTTCGACACGAATTCACCCGATGAATGTAACGTTGGAAATGATTAGAGAGATTCTACACTATCCTTCCATATGATTACTATATAGCCTTCCTCGTCAAAAGTGCACATAAGGTGCTTAGGTAGATAGATATTAAGCAGTACTCATCACTGGGTACTGTCGAGAAGTATTACAACCCGTATATATTATATATTTCCCAAGCAGTTTCTAACAACTATCACGCCACTTTTTCAAGACATGTATTCGTCAGCTCCGTATCTGTCAGCTATTCCCGGGTCCAAGGAAAAAGATTCCAGATTACTTGCATGATGGACGTATCCCCTGTTCGTTTGCTGCGGGGTGTTTCCCGGAATTGCATAGCCCAGCCAGTCATTGCCTGCTTATCTGCAACATTACCATCTCATGCAGTAGCGCTGGTGGATGGATATGTAGGGGCCCCCTCGCGTAGCGAGGGTATCGGGCTCGTTATATTATTAGCCTGAGGCACTCATTGATCTGGATAGCCTTACTATCACCATTATATCAGGACTATTCTATAATATTGAAATATTTACTATAACCATAATAGTTTAGAGTTAAATGAATGTAGAAGGGGTCAAAAAGGGATAGAAATAGTATGAACAACTATTCTGCAACTTAAAGAAAGCTAATATGAACTATTCACCACACATTCCCTTTGGTAGGAATCTAGGGGGTGGCCCGTTGCTCCGTAACTCTATGGGCACCTATATTCAAGTAGAAACTACTAGTATAGTTTTAGTATTTGAAATGCTATCTGGACAGGTATAAGAATGGGATTATCTCTACCTGAGTCCATCAGCTTTCCTGGTCTTGTTGCATTGCTGAAACATTCACATGCAGATGGATAACGCAAGAAAGACACAGAGACAACGTAAGTCATGCATACTTCACACCAACCCTCTTGACACTAATGGGGAAATCTTAACCGAAGATCTCTACCTGGTTGATCTTGGGTCCAAGACATTGGCTCAGCCATGGACATCCGGACGGATTCTCCAACTAGGTGGCGACGTCTTGCAGGGGACAGGGGAACCAGACGTGGTACCCACTGCTATCGTCACGCAGCAGCCCTTGCCGGATGGAATTGCCTTTTCGACAGCCCGGCAGCGAGTGTACTGGACGGCCATGGGCACGTTGGGGGCCAACAATGGGAGTATCTGGTCGTGTCGGCCGGACGGAAGTGATGTGCGTGCCGTGGTGCGAGTAGGTGAGGCCCAATTGCACACGCCGAAGCAAATAGTGGTGGACGACGTGCATGGGCAGTTGTACTGGGCTGATCGGGAGGGAATGCGAATCATGCGATGTTCTCTAGACAGGGAGAACAACGAGAGCCATGAGAGCGGCAAGAAAGAGGAGGAGGAGGAGGAGGAGGAGTATCCCATCGAGACGCTGATCCAAACGGGAGTCTGGCAAGACGAAACGCACTGCCAAGATGCCACTCGCTGGTGTGTTGGCGTGGCCTTGTCGCTGCGCTACGGCAAGCTCTTCTGGACTCAAAAGGGTCCCCCGCGCGGCGTGACGGGAAAGGTGCTCTGTGCCGACCTGGCCTGTCCGGAACAGACTGTCGTGGTTCTAGCTGACCAGTTACCGGAGCCAATTGACCTGCACTGGGACGAGAAACGAGAGATCCTCTACTGGACTGATCGCGGGGAACTGCCGTGGGGAAACTCGTTGAACGCCCTTGACCTGCACGACTGGCTGGCCGGTACCACCACCTCCTCCTCCTCCTCCTCCCCATCGGTGTCTTCTTCCCTGCCTCCTCCTCGCCTGCTGTCTCGGAACTTTCACGATCCTATCGGGCTCTCTGTTGATACCGCCGGCGAGTGGGTGTACGTGGCCGACCTTGGAGGCAGCCTCTATCGCTGCCATATAACTTCGGGGGAGAAGGAGAAGCTATATCAGGATGAGGGCTGTGCATTTGCAGGCATCACTCATGCAGCAATTGAATAGGTCGTTTCATTTGTTCCATCGGACTTTTATTGGTTGAATCTGTATGAATATATCCCTCATAACAGTACACACAGCCAATTGCTGTACCGGAATGAGAAACGCGTGGGTTCCGATTGGTGGATCTGGAGACCGATAAGCCATCTCTGACAATTCAGCATAGCATGTCTTCGTACATACTAAATCTGCCTCTGCAATAAACTTCGCTATTTTGTGGTAACCGCTGCTAGCGACTTCTACCAGCATCCTTTAGTTGGTTTTCATCAGTATCGGCATCGGTTCATCTGATGATGGATCAGGTCAATCAGTAGCAATAGCTCGAGGAAAGTACAACATGGTAACCATAAAGAAGTAGGACAGTACAAGAACAGTGTAAAGAGGTTGTAGAGGTGGTGGAAGAGGTGGTGGACTTGGAGGAAGGTTTGCCATGTGACACCAGTAGCCCTAACTCATGACAGTTCCCTTTTTGGAATAGTAGAGCAACCCTAAGTCTGAAGTAAGAAAGCATATTTAACGGCGATTATTTTCATAACCTGTTGGCTTTATTGAAAGAGAACCCTGGAAAGTGTATCGTGAGTGTCCACAAACATTCTTTCTATGTAGATACCATCTCGTAGGAAGAAATTGGTATATCAATGTCAAGTTAAGAACTGATCAAGAATCGTTCACCCCTCCAGCACATTACAAGAATGAATCTCGAGATCTCGTTAGGCAATTGTTTACAAATGTGCGCCACATCCAGCTCCATGCCCCGAACAGGGCGGTGATAGCGGTAAACAAGATCAAGGTCCCATATCGCGTCTCGAACCCGGTAGATCCCCGGGACTCAGTGATGGCACCTGCCAATGCCCCTTGGCGGAGGAGCACAGTGCTGAGTGGCCCGCTGATGACATTGCCAATCCCTCGCCCCCCAGCCAAGAGACCAAATACCAATCCTGTTTCTAGTGACGAGGGGGAAGCCGAGTCCCTCTTGATCTGCATGATCACCCCAGACCATGTGGAACTGAACCCGCCGGCAAAGAAGCCGTAGGAAACAGAGAATAATGCAAGAAGAGCGAGGGCTTCTTTCTCCTGAGATGAGGAAGAAGAAGAGGCCGAACTATTCGACGACGACGCCATCCCCCACAGGAGAATGACCGACAACGCCGACCCGAGAGAGGAGATGAGCAGGATGTTGGTGACGGCAAACCGGTCGCAGAGAATACCCAGTGCTATGCCGCCGAAGACGGAGGTGGCATTGAACAGCGAGACCAGCATCGTTCCCATGGTCTCTGGCAGTCCTGCGGTGGTTGTCGAGTAAGAGGGGAGATACGTCGACGGCAAAAAGTACCCGAAGCTTTGGATGATATTCCCAGCTTGCAACATCCAGAAGGTGGACAGTCGCAGGAAACTGAGGTCGAGACGTCGGGCCGAGGTCGCGGCCGACACTGGGATCCGTGGCTTGAGGAAGGGAAGCGCCAGAAGGGTAGTGAGCAACTGTGTGACCGTCCAAGCTTTCAACGTCGTACTTGAGCCAAATTTATTGAGACAAACACTGGCCACAAACGGCAGGGCAACACCAGTGATGCTCTTTGCAGCCCACATCGTGCCCAGCGCGAGTCCCTTCCGCCGCACGAACCATTGATCCAGATACAGCGAGGACGGGCTGAAGAGTAAGCCATTACCAATGGCACAGATGACGCCCTGCGTTGCAATCAACTGCCACACAGTGTCGGAGAAGGACGAAAGCAAAGATCCCGTCACTGTGACGATCACTCCTGCAGGGGCACAGTACATTTGCAGGCGTGGATACCTGGTCAGCAGGGTGAAGGTGATGGGCGAGAGAAGGTATAGAATGCCCTGCACGATCAATTTAAAGTCTTTCTAAACAAAGTTGAATGCCTCTGGATCAAGTCTTATTGCATACGGTCGATGTAGTCCCCACAGTTGCGAGATTTCCCTTGCTTCCTTGTAGAACATTGTGTGTCGTGTAGTATTCTTGAAAGACTCCAAACACCGTAGAGAAGCCCCAGACTGGCAGCTGGATGAGACAACACGAGGCGAGCATTAGCCAGGCAGCCTTGCCTCCGTCAGCTGGGGCCAACGAGGCCTGTTCAATTTCGGGTGGTGGTTCATTGTTCAATTGCTGAGATGGGATCTCGTCCAAGATGATCGATTCATGGTCGGCAGACCTCATGGTTGATGGATGCCCAGGCAGATAAACATGAAGCTGAACAAGAGATAAGGAAGTGAAGATTGCGATTCCTCCAGGCGTATGAGTCACAAGTCACGAGTCAGCATCTGACAGTCACCTGACCCCAGGAGGGGGAAGTTTTTATTCTTCAACTTATTATTCTTGTTACTTTCTGTAAAACTGGTCTTTGAAGTCAGAATAGACAAAATAGACCACTCCTTGCCTTTAAAGACAGTATTCTATGCCTGATCTATCAATAACCCCGGCCTGAATCGTGTGTAGAGCAATCTTGGAGCAAGGTAAAGAAGTGTGAGCCCGTCACTGTCAGCCGCCTCGAAGGCTGGAGTCCTCGTACACTGTTCTCTTCCCCGGCCTGGGTAATTATTGCCTTCCTGGCTACCGTCTTACAGAATAGTATAACGACAAGGAAACAATAGGGCACTAGACTGGATTTTTACTTGAGCCAAGAGTGATGCTAATAATACTCATATTGTATCGCGTTCCTATCTGCCCGAATGTCTCTCAGAATGTCTCTCAGAATGGAAGGCGATTGCCTTAGGCATGTGGGATACATGAAAAACTGACAACAATGAATGATTAATTCGTACTCGAATCAACATTCAAAACTGTTCCACACTAGCGATCGCAAAAGCAAAACAGGATAAAGAAATCAACTAAAACGACGCGAGCACATCAAACCGGAAGACCCAGGGAGGCAGACCCTCCGGCCCTCAGCTTGATGGACTCTTGCACATCGGACATGCTGCTTGCCACTCCAGCATATGCGTATCCTTGTTTAAATCTTCCAAATAACAAACCGGTTACTGTCCCAAACTGATCCATAACAAAGGATCCCGAGTCACCGTCGGCAGTGAATGACGACTGTTCGAAGCTCGGATGATTGGCCTTCTTACTCAGAATCAGGAACTCTTCGGTGCTTTCCGTCGCAGGGTCGATGGGATTTCCGTCATGGTCATATCTCGCCAGCTGTGACTTAGACCAGTTGCAGAAGGCTTTCGGCCCGTTGCAGATTCCAGCAGTAATGTCCGTGGTCCGGCCGCGCTTGGTACAGTACTGTCCTTCCACCAGCGAGCCGAATTCGGTCAGCTTGGAGCCACCAGGAGCGATCACTCCACCTAGGCTACCTAGCTCCCGCCGGAAGAGGCGTGGCATCATATTGGCAGCAACAGGAAACATCTGGTTGGGACGAAAGTATTTGTCCTCCACATCTTTTGAAAGCTCCACGAAGGCCCAGTCCATCATTTTATTGCCAAGGAGTGTCTTGCCCGATGTGAGGAGTACTTCGCCCAAGATAATTGGCATGTCCTCGACCACCTCAAACGCCTGCAGTAGCTCGGTGATTTGAAGCTCACATTGTTCTAATATCTGAAGAATTCTAGGTGGTGGTACTGCCCCGATGAGTTCTTGTTGTTGTACTCCAGAAGAAATCTCAGATTGAGTGGTATGCGAACTTTCCAAAGATTCGTCAATTTCGGTGAGAGTTGCGTTGCGGTCCATACGTGCAAGGGATTCCATCTGGATCATCCGGGTCGGGGGCCGGGAAAAGGAGAGACCGAACTGATCAAGGTGCTCGAGAAAGTTGTCGGGTTGATTGTGAGTCTCTGAAGGTCTCACAACATGATAGTTGGTCAGGAAACCACGGTGAATCTTTCCATTCCGTGTCAGCGTCACGAACCCGCCCAGGGTGCCTGCATTGCTGTCTTGGTTGATGCCAACTGAGAGACCCATCTCCGGAAGCATGTTGGGATTGATTCGGTCGATGAACGAGACTGCAGAAGGGTTGTCCGAAGGATTCAACAATGATAGATTTCCAGGCAAGAACTCTACCTCAACGACCCCATCCAGCATGTGCGATGAAATCAGGGAGATGATCTGACCACGCAGTTCAAACCAATTTGCAGATGTCAGAGGTTTAACAGCGATAACAATCATTGGTTGCGCCTTTGCCTCTAGCTGACCAACGTTGAACGGACTCAGTAGTTGCCAATTTGCTTTGACTGTCTTATTGAGAAGCTCAAGGATTTGATGTTTGACTTGTTCGTAGGCAACGACAATTGGGTGAGTTGAAGGGATGAAGAATAATGAGGGGCGGAGAGCGAGGTCTACATTGACAATCTCCACATGAACATTGCGGATTCTATGGCGGCGAAGGAGATCTAGGAGGTCATCCTTTACCGGGCCCAGTTGTGGGGGGGCAGGATCGTTGGCAGTTAGAGAGACCTGCAAAAGGTTGATTGGAGTTGTGCCTCCAGGGTATTCAGGCTTGGTAGCTGTGGCTGGCATGCAGACACATGAAGAAATCCCGTGAAGCTGCAGTGTTTCGTAAATCTCCTTGCTAAATGGTAATATCTGTTCAGCTAACTCGGACGAGTGCTCGATCGTGAGTGGGTGAGGTAGAGGACTCGTCAGGCTGGTTGAGCGGTATGGATCAGAGCAGTTCATATATTGTTCAATGGTCATCTCGCCCTCTGAGTCCTCGGAGTCACGAAGAAATCGACGCCTTGTTCTTGGAGACTGGGGGGGGCTGGGAGCTGGTCGAGATGCCGAAAGACTTGGTCCCAGATGAGCCATATTGGAGAGACAAGAATCAAACGTCAAGAAAGGCTGTCACAGTGGTCGGTTAGACTTAGTGGAGGAATAAGAAAGGCTGAGCACGTACCTATAGTCAATCAAGGAAAGTACCGATTAGAGATGCTCGATATTGTAGAGGGGCAGTTCCGGTTCAGACTCTCGCTGCGGTCCCGGAGTTGCGTGTTTGTGTATTTCTGAGCCACGTCCAATACGCGGAAGAGGGGTTGAGAGGTGGAAGAAGTGGAAGAAGTGGAAGAAGTGGAAGAAGTGGAAGAAGTGTCATCCATGGATATTAGAGTGTTGCGTTGCTTCCTTAGGACTAGTACAAAGCTACCGGTACCAGGCCTGCCTGCCCAAAGCAACTGCACCTCGTTCTTTCCCATTTCACCTCCTATCATCGTGTCAATCTGACATCACCTTCTACCTCACAGTTGCTTCGTGGCCTCTCCAGGATTGCGTATCCTCATCTTCTTCAACATCTCACCCCTTATCTCATCCACCATCGCGAGAGCACAGAACCAGAAGGCTTGAATACATTTCTGAAGGGCGTACTCTCTCTTTCTACTCACTCCACACGTCTGACTCTGCGTGAGAAAGCCAGAGAGACATCTGGATGAGCTATCATCGCCCCCAGTCCTGCTCTGCAACTACTTTCACCGAGATCTACGTTGTATTCTGCAGTCACCATCCTCCGTCTTTTCAAAACTGATCAGACGTTTCTACCTATCTATTTCACTCTGGGGGGTCTGAAACACAACCGAAAAGGAGATTACAGCTACTTGATTCAGCGAGGCTTTTGTTCTGAGCCACATGAAATAATATCCTGGCTAGCTTCATCCAGCATCATTCTCTCTTCCGGATCCGGCCCATTGCCCAACACATTCCCATCTTTTGCTCAACAATTAACCAGCATAGCAGTCCACCACTTTCTGGATTCTGTGGATCTGCAGTGTGTGGGATCCATAATGCTCAGCAGGCTGTTGTGTGCAACCACAGCATCGTGTTGAGGTCTTCGCCGTCTCCAACAAGTGATCGGATCTGGAACCCTCAACGTACTTCACAGCTATGGATCTCAAGTTTTCGAGAAGTCCGTCTGGGCTTAGCGAGACCGCCACTAATGTGGCACTGCCTTTGGAAATGCCTGGAGATGTCCGTGTACGACTTCAAGCTTATACCTGCGCAAACGATCACGATGACACAGCGGAGCTACTAAGACAAACCTTTAAATACTTCCCGGCTGAAGGCAGGAAGAACCTCACCAATGACATTTTAAAATGCATTACGGATTCCCAGATACACTTACTGGCAAAGGTCATTGAAAACGGGCTTCTGACTCCGATAAAGGTTGCTGGAGCCAAGACTGTCATCAACCCGTCGCCTCGCATCGGCGTTGAAGACTCCATAGAGCAACTTAGTACCCTCATCGACGGGTCTATAGCTCACTCGCAAGCGGTGCTGAGATTGCGCTGCTTAGAGCGCGACGGTGATATGTGTGTCTTGTCTGGATATTATGACATAGAGAAATGGAAGACCTCCCCTCCGGACAAGACAACGGCCGATCTGGAAGCCGCACACATAATTCCCTTCTCCCTGGCATCGTTTAGAGACGAAACCGAGCGGCAATACATCACTACCGTCTGGAATACTATCTTTCGGTATTTTCCCGGCGTCAGGTCTCGTTGGCGGCCTCGCCTAGTAACCCAAATGCTCCCTCACAAGCTTCAAAGCCTGGGGACCGAGACAGGTTGAAACTTCCTGCCCAGCCTCAGACACATAAAAGCGGACAGCACTGGTGGATGGCCGGTAAGGAGAATTGAAGTGATACCTGGCCGGTTCACCCTTGCTCTCTGGCTCGCGGCACACCTCACCGGCTTAAAGATATATCTTCACCATATGATGAATCTAGTATATCTTTTGAGGCCTCTGTCGCCACTACATAACAAGATGTCTTCCATATAGTGCGCGGGCGAGCTTTGGAAGGATTATAGTAGTCAATTAGAACTAGGCCTTGAAACGAGAGAAGTAAAATGAAATGAAATAAATAGATTGGTTATAATTAAACTTATGCATAGACAAGACCATCCATTTGTGTTGTTATCTCTCATTTCATCTGAGCGTCATCTCGCTTAACCGCTTGCACATAAAAGTGGACATATATTTGATCAAAGAGTCCTTTCTACAGCTCAGAGATATTAGGCAACTTCCTAGTATCTATTAACAAGGAGGTTTCTTCTCCAGACATTTTGACTGCCAGAGATATCATGAACAGAGGCCTAGCCCAAGCTGGCAAACTCTTTGGATAATGATTCCTGGACGAAATTCTCTCCCTGCCCTCTCACTGATGCCTAGAAAGCAGTATGTCATGGACACCAGGCATTGACAAGTCCACTGGTAAGGTAGAATACCTAACCACGGTTCCAGCTGCAGCAGCTCTTACTACCTGCGAGCTATTCACACCTCCCGATTCCTCAATCATATGTCTATCGCCATGGCAGCCTACTCTCAGGAATTTGAAAAACGATACGCGAGGCTCACCCACATCGCGCACTTGCTCGAGAATTCAAAAAGCCGCTTGATCACCAGAAGGAAACAAAAACGCCTCAAGATCCACCTGAATCCCCTTGATATCAACTCAGGGCGGACCTCGAGCACTGTCTTCCCTTACTTCCTACCCAGAACCGGTGTCTCCAGTATCTTTGATCTGAAACATGACTCTCACGCACGAGATGCCTTCCTTCAATGCCAGGGGAAATATAATGGGTTCAAAGACTGGATGCACGGGACGGAGGACTCTCAGCAAGGCATGGAGTGGCGCCTTGCTACTAAACTCGAGAGGGCCTATTATCGCTATCGTGAAGAGTGCCTTTCAGTTGACGAGAGAAAGTAAGTGCTATTGAAATCAGGGTCTCAGAACCCCCAGCATAGCTAATGCTATTCCGCTCTTGCATAGATTGCTGCGCAAGAAAAATAGACTTGAGTAAGAGGACCTTTGAATTCGCTCTTAGAAAAAAACAAAAAAAAAAAAAGAACAAAAACGAATACTGATGATACCATAGCAGGGGAAATGAGTCCATACGTCAAAAAGAGTATCCTAGGTATAAAGACGCATGGTCGAAGCATCCTACTCATGAAGAGAGGCACTGGCTGGGCTCCGTGAAGATTGATCAATCCGGCGACGATGGCTGTCCATCAACCACCGAGGTGTTGGTTTTGGTTATGCGGATTCTGAACGGGATGGCCTACCAGCACAAGTGGAATATAGACAAAAAAGACCCCGAGTTAAAATCGGGCTGTGCACCAAAGAAGCTTTTTCATATGTACCCAGTACGTTCACTTACAGGGGCCAACTTTGGAGGCAAAAGCTGATGGAGAATGTATACAGACCATGATTGTCACCATCGACCCACGAGGGAAAGCTCGTGTGCTATGGGCCTACTTTGACGGCACTCTTCATGTTCAATTCTCACGGCTGTTGGACTTTGGCCAGTTTGCCATTCAGCCGCCATCAGGGAAGAGATATCTAAATTGTATCGATGTGCGCAAGTACTTTGAAATGATGGATATCTTGGTGAAATGGGCATGGCCAGTGATCCAAGGAGATACTACGCGGCCATTTGCTCTACCACCCATCGCGGAAAGCAGCGATGAGGATTAAGGATGATTATGAAGAACATACCAGCAGGATCAAAGAGACATCAAGTAGAGGCCTAGAAGGGATCGGTTGATAATTTCAAGAATTGCTTTCATCTATGTACATTCAATGCCCTCTCACTGTCTCGCTCGGCAGGAATGGTCACTTTGTTGACAGTGATCGAGGTGGCCATGGCCCCAAGTCTCCAGATATGGTGTTTGGGGCTTCTAGATTAGTTATCATGACCCAAAGCTCGTGTTCGAGCCGCCCTTGCATGACATAGCTGAGATTACATGTGAGCCTTATGGTTATAAGTATATCAATGGACGATTTAATTAACCTACTGATCTTTCTTCTGCTCGGTCTCGACGCAGTGATTCATCCATGTCATCATCTCAATTCCCATTTGCATAAGAATGACCTCTAGATCTATGCGCAGAACGAAAGGCCTAACCTTCGCTATGTCATGGATGTAGTCAAAGATAGTGGCAATGAGCCTTTCCATGTTCCGTAATGAGCTTGAACTTCTTCGGCTCCTATTTTAGAAGCAGGTCGAGGCCTATGCAAAGGGGAGTCAAAAACAGTACTAGAGCCGCGTTGACAGTATGTTTTTGCACGGAAAGTTTTTACCCTTCACCGCCTGCTGCCTGATATTGGAGTGTGTCTAAACAAGGATCGATAGACCGCCAGACGATACTGTCTTGGCAGACTTGTGTGTCCAGCCCTTGAAGCTCTTGAGATGCGTGCTACCCTTCTCTTTGGCATCTTTTGTGATTCTGTGGGAACTGCGGATAGTGTAGCTATCAATACAACCACCTATAGTCCTCGATTGGTGGACATATTCCTCTGATTTGGGGAAGTAATGAGTGTGTATGATTCCAGATCCCCGCGATCTTCCCCTCATAGTCGGCTGGTACCACTGAATGGTACTCGAGGAGAAACCGGGGGTATTAGAGGCGCCTTCTTGCATGAATTCGCTGACGTTGATCAAATTCCAGAGAATCCTGGTGGTCCAAAATTGTCCCTTTTGAACGTCGGACGCCAATTCCCACCCAACAACATCATGGATGTTGGCTGCAGTTGACAGTGTATTCTCGGCTATGTTGTAGCGTCCACTGTATGGTTCCTGGTGTTCTTTGGCTTGCTGAGTTTCAGTGGATCTGCACGCCAGCCTCTTGTGGATGCCTAGTCGATGCCGCGACTTTATAGGCAGCAGGAGAGGAAGACTGGAGAATGTTGGAAAGATATAGTGAAATATAGGGGACACCTTCTACAACACCCATCATGTGAATATTAGCAATAATGAAAGGAGCACTATGCAACTGTCATGTACTTAGCACTATCACGATGCTCTCAAGTAATACCATTGAATATAAGGTAGGATACTGAGTTAATTAGATAGCCAGAGGCAGGATGGGTGAGCTATAAGGAGAGAATAGAAACGGAACTTTTAAAGAGAGAGAAGTGAAGTTAGGCAGTAGAGTCCTTACCCAAATAGGCAGGATGTATTTATGCTGCCTAAGGCATTACATCTCAGTCAAACTTACCAAGCAACCCCTTTACTTCGGTACTTGAGCACGCTGGTATTCACTGGATTTTCCTTCCAGACACTATCAGTTGCTCGGATACACCTATTTCCCATCAAGCTTCTTTCAAAAACGGTTCTTGATCTAAGGAAATCAGCCTACTGACTGGAACCCTACCCCAACTGCTCTTACTACACCTTGGACTCTATTGAGGAGTGGGTGTATTTTTGGCAAAGGAATACACTAGATAGAGGATGTACATATCTCGTGGATTATAGCCCTTCCGTGATTTCTTTTCCAGTTCAGTAGACATGGTGAGATATCATTGCAAGTCATTAATAACTACATGATACATCGAACTTACTTTTTTCTTATAAGAAGTTGCTATACACCTAGTATCATCTGATTGATGGATATAAGTTTAGCGAGTTTAGATACCATAGGACTACCCCTCATACATTCTAGGACATGATATACTTGCATATAACTATAAGCAATAGAGTAAATGAACATGAATTGATGCATTTGATCAGGTTTCCAAATTGCCCCACAACGTACGAGTCATGCCAACCACCCATATAATTTCAGGCTGCCGGAAATACCCAGTTATATAACAGCATAGTCACTACCTAGGTAACTATAGTATACTAAGTGGTAGGTAGTATAATAATTTCACCAAGAATAATCAAAACACGAACAGCCATCATGACATCAGTAGTCCTAAAAGCAATTGAAGCTTGTTGTGGCGTATCTCGAGTTCGACGTCAGGATTGTCGATCCTCGGGAGGGAGACCTTGTCGACTTCGCCTGTTCCAGACGGGAATGGCTTCCTTACCTGTCGACCGAAGGAAAAGTGTTTCATTTATTTCCAGCGGGGGTACAGAGTGTAAATAGATGTCCTTGGTACTTCCAGTCAATTGGTGTATAGAGTTCTCCTGGGGAGTGTTAAAATAAGGTTGTGCCACGCAATCTATGATGGATGCGTCATAAATGTCATGTGATGAAGACAGGACTTGATTGGTTGATATTGCAGTCTGCAGGGCTGACCAATCACAATTGATCGGTGACATAAATTTATTAGATGCCTTCCTTAACCTCAGGCACTTTAACTCAAGGTCACCAATGATAACACCTTCCTGGCAGTATTAATTAGATTACCTCGATCTCATGATTTATCACCTGATTGTCTGGTGATATATAATAGAGCATTTCTTATTACACTTACTCCTAAAACACTACCTAGGTAGTTATATAATCTACGATATGCCAACCTGTCAATCCTACAATCCCATGCCAACACCCAACAACAACCTTGATCCTCCTAGATATGACCCCATCAGCTTTGAAGAGCTGACGCAGTCAGACGGTAAGACACGGAAAAAGAGAGAGAGAGAGAGGTTGTGGTTGTGGTAGTCGTGCTGATTCTATAGGCTCCCATCCCAACCGTCCCATCCTGGTAGCCATCAAAGGCGTTGTCTTCGATGTGAGCAGTAATCCGGCCTTTGCTCCTGGTGGATGCTACCACGGTATATATCACAGACACTGTACAATACTCATATACGACGATTTCTAATTCTTCTGTCTAGTCTTTGCTGGAAAAGATGCCTCTCATGCGATGGCGTGTTCCTCGCGCAATCCCAAGGACTGCACGGCGGAATGTCATGATATAGGGGATGCCGAGCAGACAATTCTCGACGAGTGGTTTGAATGCTACCGCAGGAAATATAATATTGTGGGCACGGTGATGGAAGGTGACCAAGACGAGCGAGAAGATGCTGACACCGAGGATATATTCTAGTGGACTTGGCTGATTTGTGCTTATTTTGTATTTTTATGGAGGTCATATAAATAATATAACATCAACAGAACATACCGGTCCAGCAAGTCTCAACTATAATACCTAAGTGGGACTGACCCATCTGTCGACCATTGCTGGAGGTACCTTGATGCAGCAGATAGATGGGTGTAGGTTGCAGAGAATGACCATCATTAGGGCAAGGCTCCATTCACTCTTTCTTTCACTGTTCGAGGAAATCTCAAAGCAGATAGGCTAGGCTGCCATCTCGATGTAGATTGAAGTTCTTAGCTCAGCCTCTGCCTGATCCTCTTCTAAGACCATGATAACAACCTGTTCACCAGCATGGCCCCTGCGGAGTGACATCGTACTTCTGGAAAATGGTCTCCATGCTAAGCTGGAAGAATAGTAGCTTGACAAATAGCCCCATTGATGGCACCGTCATATGTCCATCCCTGGCGTCACAAATGTTGTTTCCCACTTGTCAGTGGGGAATTTGATTATCGAAGAAAGCCTCATTATCCACCAATAAAAAGGACACAATAGGCACACCGACCTCGCTCTATATCTCTGATTAGTATTCTTCCACTCCTATATGATACAATAATATACAGCGGCCTTTCGTGGCCGCTGTATGCGCGGTGGCGGTGGAAGAGGAGGAAGCGGGAGGGTCGACAACAGCGATTTTGGTGGCATCTATTATTGCTTAGTCTCCTGTCTTCAATGAAATTGATACCCATTATCCCATGTCTTGAAAGTATTGAAAGTAGGATTTTTCCACCCACCTTTTTTTACTCTCGCTGTGCTGAGAGAATAAGTTCAAGAAGAAATCATTGCACCTCTTGTTGTCTCCAGAACTGCATCCCTCTTCGGCAATAGATAGGCATTAGCAATGAGAAGAGATAATGCCACGGATTGTTTCAGTGAACAACGCATCTGCATCTAACTGGAAACAGTCTCGTACCATTCCCGAAAGCTTTGTATGACAGGATAGTGTCTTCTCTAGAGCCCACTTTACAGCAGAAGCTGGAAGGAAATGACAGTCATGGAGGCGTCTTGAGAGTGGTCATTTTAGACTCTAGGGGACAGAGCAGAATGAGTTTCCTTTCGTTTGAGAGTTCTCAAAGCCATGAGACTTGGCTTCACCCGCAAAGTCCAGGCGGAGTCACTCAGGGGCTTGAATTTTATCTGTCTCCTCTACTACGTGGAACCCGGGGAGCGATAACAGGATATCCAAGGCAGATGGCCCAGTGGCCGGCGCTGTGTCCAGGTCCTCATCCATGTGATCCTGCTGGGCGGAAGAAATATCATTAGCCTATCTAGATCCTGATGTAACCGGGCATAGGGATTTAATATTCCGAATGAAGTCCTACATACCTTAGCGAGGGCTGTCACCTTCTGTACTTTAAGGTCAACAATATGCGTTTCATTGAGGATCAGAGACGCGGTGTGAGTTTGGAGTTTTTTATCGCCACCTAGGCAGCAGATTGTGAAGCGCAGCTCAAGCGTGGCGAAGGGAGCGGACGATGGGTTGATGACCAAACGCGTCTTAACACCCGCATCCATTCCTGACTAGTTTCCCAAAGGGATCCCGTCTTCAGGATGGATAAGCACGGGAAAAGAAACACTGTCAGATTCCTGCATGCCCGCATACTGCGACTGCCAATCCAACATCTCGTGGTCCTTATCTTTGCGGTCCATCCTTGCTTTGATAGAGATAAGGTGATTGATACAGAGAAAGGGGATAAAATTGCCGATACAGAGAGGGGGGATATGGTGGCTAGAGGAGAGAGAGGGAAGGTGGTGATGGGAGGGATGACAGAGAAGGTCAATAATATGCGTTTCGTTGAGGATCAGTGACGTTATGTGGGCTTGAAGTTTCTGATCATGACCTGTGTAGCGGATTATGAAGCGCAGCTCAAGCGTGGCAAAGGGAGTGGTTGATGGGTTAATGATCAGACGAAGGATATCGTGATGACGCTATTCTGTGTTGGATCAACCCACGAAGTATAACTAGACCATGGTAGACATATAGAATGAGGGAAGATGGAAAGTTCAGAACAATAATTATGATGAAACAAAGTCGTATATATAAGAAGAAACAGAGACTTGGTGGTTGCTTACTCGTTGGCAGAGGGCGAGGGAGGAGAAAGAGGAGGGAGGGAGGGAGGTGTCTATTTATAATAATCCTGGAAATGATTCGGAGACGAATCGATCAACATCATTTCACTCGAATATTAACTTGAAACCAAGCGCCAGTAACTCACCTATTCACTATAATCTTGTCAATTTCTAGGTATCCACCCCTCGCTCAGGGATGTAGTATCAAACGGCTGATAACCATGAAAAATGGACGCCAGGTTCTTGAACTTTTCGATTTATTGTAAGGTAAGGATCATCTCTTCCTGGATCACTACCTTGCTGAGTATTATCAAGTCGAGTCTCATGGTAGAGTGTTGAAAGACTCTGTCAAGTTCTTTCCCCTGCCTCGAGAGGTTAGACCGCAGCAGTCCCGTGACACAGCTCTGAAATAAGTTGGAGACATCCAAGTTCCCCTATTCTATATCTCATCTTTTACCTCAATCTCACTACCCCTCGATTACCAGCTGTGTACAGAGTGTATTCATATGGTGAGTACTATTTCTCAATGATATCCAAGCTTAAGATAAGATAGTAGTCCTTGGAATTAGGTATACAACGACTGGATCATGGAGAAAGCCTCAGCCACACCACAAGGACCATCCTCTTTCCTATAACCTAAGCTCCACCATCCGAATCATCAACCTAGGAAACGTTGAATGTCACAAAGGGGGCTCGCGGGCAGTGGACTCGGCCACAGACGGAAACGACGCGTGTCTTCTGCTGGCCTCCTGGTGCTGGGTTGATATAACCCAAAGGCCCCAGATCGTCATGAATGGCCCAGACATCTCGCGTGTTGCCCGACTGCCAGGAGACCACGAGGTTACTGCCATCCTCGGGCAGATAGCCGCCGTTCTGGAAGTAGCCGGTGCTGGTGATGGTCACCGTGCGGGGTGTGCGGACACAAGGGACCTTCTGTTGTTGTTGTTGTTGGAGCAGTTGTATCTGTTGTTGAAGCTTCGAATTATCCAGCTGGCAAGTGTGCTCCCGCCGGATAGCGTCGTCCCTCTGGTCCTCCAGGCTTGTTTTGTCGGCCAGCCAGGTCTGCTCCCGCGCGAGGCATTCGTTCTTCTCCGTCTCTGAGGCGTCGAGTGAGCCCTGCAGCAACGTTCTTTCCACCACGCAGTCGGCGCGGTCATTATGACATTCTGCCAAGTCGGCCTCCAGCTCTTTCTGCTCGTCCACGCCGGTCTGTTGCCGATGGGACAGTTCAGCCCGGCAGGCCTTCTCGCGCTGTATGGAGGCTTGTTTCTCCTGTTCAGCCTTGGTCTTGTCCGCTCTGCATGTCTGCTCCTGCTGGACTAGGGTCTTCTGGGTCTGCAGCAATTTATCCTTGGCTTGCTCGCAGGCAGACTTCTCCTGCTGCAGCGTTTCCGCCGCCTGCTGGATCAGGACTCGGTCCATGATGCATTCCGCACGGTCGTTGTGGCATTCGGTAAGCTCATCCTCGTGCATGGCGTTCATGCCTGAGTATCGGTACTGATCTCCCCATTGCGCAGAAGCACCGAGGATCAGGCAGACAGAAAAAAGGGCCTGCAGCTTCATCTTTCTCGCAGGGAGTGGGAAAGTGAGATATGTCGAGTCTGAATGTTAAAGCCTGTCCGGCGATTAGGCAGGGTCTATATATAGGGCGATTTTCAGCTCAATCATCTCGGACAGTGTTACATTCATGGATTCATGGCATCATGGACCCCTTTCAGTGCTCATGGGCTGTTTTCGCGAACCATCATACAAATTGCATCTCCTACTACACTTGGATCCAGACTCGGGGGAGGGGGGGAAGGGTCAATGTAACGATAATAAGATACATGACGCCAATTCAAGTCTGAATCCGCTGGAGAATGCGTCAGATGTAACCTCTATTCATTGAATAAGCTTCATAGACTGTGTATAGGTCGTCATAGCGTCTTCTAGGCAAATGAACCAGATGATACAGAGCAGCAGTCTCTCTCCGGAGTAGTAGTATACATTTTACCCCCAATAAAGTTATCTATTATAAGACGTTGCGAAGCTCTACAAATGATAAGATATGATCAGACGCTTTAATTGATTCAGGAGTTTAGTGTGATTCCTGTAGATATCATTCTGAGGTTCCGAATATATGCTTGTTAGTACTGGGTTGAGAGATATCTAGAGCCTACTTAGAAACCTAGGATATGGAAATCAAAAATTTAGCTGTTTCATCATTTTTATCATTGACCTGAAGAATCTTTTCCTGATGGTTACACAGAAGCTATTATGAATAATTCAAGGTTGGTCTTGTAATATCAACTGTCCAGGTACACGCCACATATAGCCTCATTCCAGCAGAAGACAGTTAAGGACGGTAGTCTATTTTTCATAATTTAATGATACCCAGTTGATGTATTGAGCATTTCAAAGCTGTTCCTGTAGACACACCATTTAATCATCAATATCTAAGCTCAACCAGATGGTTACACAAAGAAACGCCCCGTCCGAATTTGGATCCAATGACGCCCCTGCAGAAAGTCCCTTTGGAAAATCCCTGCGGTAGTATAGGAAAAGTACACGTGGCTGAAGTGAAAGATGGAGAGACGAAGAAAAGAAAAAGATAGTCTCATCTTGATCCTCACGGTGAGCTAGACAACATTCTTGCAACAGCTTCCGTCTTGACGGCTCAACCGGACAATTCAGACCTTCTCTCCCGTGTCCATCTTCGCTCAGCGATACGCCTCTCTACAGGCCTGGGTATTGCTATTGCCTACTGGTTCTTCTCCTGCAAATTACGGGATCCTGGACAGGAATCACGGTGAGGTCGAAAAGAATGAGTACTCCCTGATCATCGAGACTGAGCGAGTTTCTAACACATAGGCTTCTACAGCGTGTCCTCCAACCCTATTCAACAGGCAGGTTACAGCTTTATTCAAGCAGGATAATTTCGCAGGCTATATCAACACATTCGGGATTGTGAGCACGGTGTTCAGCGCGCACATGATCGCCCAGGTTGGTCGACGGGGTAGTTTGATATCAGAGTGTTTTTTGTCTAGCTGCTCGCAGTGAACCTGGTAATACGGATTCTACAACTCGACTCCAACATTCCCATCAGTCTAATGAAACTAATCGGACTGGACCTGTTTTCGAGGGTGCGAGAGATCCGGGAACGCTGTTAGATACCCCCCAGACGCCAGCACCATGGAAACGCTCTCTGTCTTGACACCGACCTCCGAGGCGTACTCATTCCCCTTTGTGTGCCTGAATCTGCATTGATTTCCCACTATCTATCTTAGTGATCTTCCTGCTATTTCTGTGCGCCGTACTGACAGAAACAGTCTATCCTGAGACCACTAATCGATCGCTTGGGTCTATCAAAGCCTCTGTCTCGACGTCCAGTTTATTCTCATGGAAGATACAGTGTACACATTTTATGGAGATGTACTCGTCGAGCATATAATGGAAGATTTTGGGGTTTACACCCAAAAGCCGAACCTGAAGACGACGAGGAATGAAAAAGAGTCGCATGTTGGGTAGAGATAAGCTGCTACTGTTGTATTATGCTCGACCTATTAGCCACATACAGACCCATAGAAATAGGATATGACTATTAATTGCTCGATCTAGCCAAATTATGAGCATTATCTTCTCAAAAACTAATTAAAAAAGTATTACCTATATGAAGCCAACCGATAAGCGTAACCATGGAGCGGCTGGCGTCGGCAAAGACGTAATGCGATCGCCGTGTTGAACCGAACTCTCCGCATTCCCCCATGTCAACTACACTTCTTCACCAGCAAGCCTCCACCTCCGTTTCTCTATTTGTTTGTTTCTCTCTTTTATCTTGATGGATAACGGTACATGAACAAGGAAAAGAAAGAAGATGCCACCTAAACTCCTCGGCCGGGGTGCAGTTCAGATTCGTTGGCGGAAGGTAGCGACCAGTCCACGACGATGGGGGAGTTCGATTTCCCAACGACCAGGATCAGATAGGTAAAACAGAGAGAGAGAAGAGAAAGGTCTATTTGGGCGATATTAGAATGCTAATTCGGGTCTCAAAGTGTTCGCTTCCCCGGCGCCGTGAACAGCAAGTTCACCACGCAAATGTCCTTCGTCAAGCCCGCTGATATCCCTGCAATCCCTACGTACCGCGTCATGGACTCCGACGGAGTGCTGGTCGATACGGACCGGGGGCCGCCAGACGTGACGGATGCGGAGGTGCTGACATGGTACAAGAATATGTTGACGGGTGGGTGGTCCTTTACTGGTGATCTTCAACCGACTTATGCTCTATACTGACTGCCTCAGTGAGTATCATGGACGTGATCATGTTCGAGGCGCAGAGACAAGGACGTCTAAGTTTCTACATGGTATGCCACTTCCAAAACAAATACAACAGTCGTCTCTTTGGTCTTGCTAATCGATCCAGGTGTCTGCAGGGGAAGAAGGCGTGACCGTCGGCTCCGCTGCAGCGTTATCACCAGACGACGTCGTCTTCGCGCAGTACCGAGAAGCAGGCGTCTTCCAGCAAAGAGGGTTCACACTGCAAGAGTTTATGAGCCAACTGTTCTCCAACAAGAACGATAATGGTCGGGGTCGGAATATGCCGGTGCATTATGGCCGTAAATACCCAAAGATGGTAGACACTCCGTAATCAAAAAACGAGTATTCTCGAAGAAAAAAAGTTTCTAATCATCCATAGCACACCATTTCATCCACTCTCGCAACCCAAATCCCACAAGCCGCCGGCGCAGCATACGCATTGAAACTCAAAGCGCTGCAGAACCCCAACCACCCGGCCAGCGTGGTAGCGTGCTACTTTGGCGAAGGAGCCGCCAGCGAAGGCGACTTCCACGCCGCGCTCAACATGGCTGCCACGCGGTCGTGTCCTGTAATCTTCGTCTGTCGGAACAACGGGTACGCCATCTCCACGCCCACGTTGGAACAGTATCGCGGCGACGGCATCGCAAGCCGGGGAATCGGGTACGGCATCGACACCATCCGCGTCGACGGGAACGACATCTTCGCCGTGTACGAGGCTATGCAGGCCGCGCGGAAGCTCGCTCTCGAAGGAGGGCCCGGAGGCGGCCGCCCCATCCTCATCGAGGCAATGAGCTACCGTGTCTCCCATCACAGCACCTCGGACGACAGCTTCGCGTACCGTGCCCGCGTGGAAGTCGAGGACTGGAAACGCCGCGATAACCCGATTATCCGTCTACGCAAGTGGCTTGAGCGTCAGGGGATCTGGGACGAGGACCGCGAGCGCGAGACCCGCGAGGATCTCCGCCGTACCATCCTCAAGGAGTTTGGCGCCGCAGAGCGAGAGAAGAAACCGGCCTTGCGCGAAGCCTTCACCGATGTCTACGAGGAGATGACCGACGAGACCCGCGAACAGATGCAGGAGCTCAAGCGTATCCTGCAGACTTATCCTGAAGAATACGATCTACGCCAGTACGAGGGCGGCGCCGACAGTCTGTAGTAGCTGTGTATAGATCAACTAATGACTTGTAATGAAAACGTGCTATTTTTTTAGGAAAAAAAAAAAAGAGAATTTTTGTAGCCTGCTATTTATGCTAGTACGGTAACCTGCTTCGTGCACATGATAACAAGAATCCAACCCGCTATCAATATTCATCAATCATAGACATCAATCCAATCATTCAACCTTCAACGGCAGCGGTCAGAGCCTGCTGGGCAAGTTTCTTGTTCCGCTTAACCAACGCGGCAAGCTTCTTATCGATGACATCCAGGTCCTTTCGAGACAACTCGAGTTCCTTCTGGGACTTGGCTGCAAATGCGCGAAGCTCTTCGTCGGTCATGGCGATCATTTCCACAATATCAGGGACCATGCCGCTGCCGACACCAACGCTGGCTGCGCCCAGCATATGCTTCGCCGTGGCCGCTGCAAAGGACCGTACAGACGCAGCAGTCGCATTTACCAGCTCCGCTGTGTTCGCAATAGCCCAGTTGTGGCTGCGGTTGCTGTCCGCCTCCATGGCAGATAGGACATTAGGAGGAGCGGAAGGGACGGACGAAATTGAGGATCCCGGCGCGGACAGCGCGGCGTCAGGAGCAAGAGAACCAATGTCCGAGGCAGGCTCGTCCATCCAGTAGACATTGAAGTTCTCTGGGGTGGCGAACAGGGCATCAAGGCCGCCGGCCCGGTTGGTAGTATCTGGCTCGGAGATAGGGTCGACAGGGTATTCCTGAAACGGATCAAAGACCTGGACGATGCTCTTCTCCAAAGCAAGATATCGATCTTCCTCCTCGGCGGTCAGATGGCGAAGGACACAGCCTCGAGGACTGATCAAACACCGGTCCTTAAGAAATGTGGAAGCCGCATTGATCCGAACCGGTTCTCCACGCAGCAAAGCCTTGCGATGCTCTTCCGTCAGGGCAATTGGCTCCTCCAGATCCTCCTGATCATCCGCACCGCACTTCATGTCAACGCGCTGAGCCAAGTTGGGCGGACTGAAAAGAGGATGCAAGTTCAGATCCAGGATGCCGGACTTGTGAAGCTGAGACAACAATGATTGGAGCGAAGCAGTTCTTTCAGAAAAGAGGTCCTTGATCGAAACGCCATTCGACTCGGAATCTTTGATGAGCTGCTCGAGGGTGTTTCGGGAGCGCCAAGCTTCTCCGGAGGAAGGCTTCTTCTTGGTCTCCACCGGCTCCTTTTCTTCCACAGGGCTGGGAGCAACAGGTTTGGTGTCCTTGGGGCTGCGGTCTCTTGGTGCCGGCTTACCAGCTGCTTCATTGTTCTGGGCCACTTTCTCCACCCTGGTGCTAACCGGTTTTGATGGCTTGGGCTCGTCCACAATAGTCTCCGTGGTGGAACTGGACGGCTCAGCGGACGCCTTCTTGGCCTTGCGCTTCCTTCCAAGAATAGGAGCTTGCACCGGTTCTTCGCTCTGGGGGACAGTGTCTTGCTTCTTCGCCTCGGCCTCTTTCGCCTTCTGGCGGCGCTCCTTCTTTGCCTGGCTCTTGGTAATTGCACGAACCGGCGCGGACCCGATCTTCGAAGGCGGAGGGGAGTCGGCGCGGGATGCCGAGGCCGATGTGAAGGGCTCACCTTCGGATCCCAGATCGCCGGGAGTATCTGGTCTGCTAATTGACGAGATACTTGGTCTGCGCGAGCGTGCTTTGATGATAGGTAGGGCAGCTGTCGACGGAGTGGCGGACATAGGAGGTGGCGTTCCCGGTTTGGGGGTATCCACCACGCGCAGAACGCGAGGCTGACGGGGAAGAGACGACTCGGAGACACGTGAGATCCCGGTCAAAGGTGTATTGGGACGAGAATTGACGGCGGAAGCTGGTACAGGGACACTGTGGGGAGCAGCCTCTGATTTGGACGGGGTTCCTTCCTGCGGCTGTGCGCCAGTAAGAGGAAGGGTCAATTTGATCGGTTTGACTTTCGGTGCAGAGGAAGAAGATTTCCGGTCTGCGGTCTCCTTGGATTTGGCTGAAAGGGCCTCTTTTTTGTCTGGGCCTGGGGTGAGGTCGGTTTTGTACTGGTCGCGCGCCTTGACGGCGGATTTGGCAACGGGAGAGCCGAGAGAAATTTCCGAGGCATTCTTCACCCTATTGGAGACAGATCCGACATCAGGCAGAGCTTGAACATCAGGGGTCGCCTGCCGGGAAATATCTCCATGCACCCTCTGCGCTGGGGTTCCTAGTCGACTCAGTCCGACGGCGGGAGACGAAGGGGCAGATAGGTCTAAGGAATCGTCAAACAGGGCAGCGGTTGAATGCGAGTGCGGAACAGGGAGGCCCGGAGGCAGCGTAGGGGTCCCTGCACGCGCAGAACCAAGGGAGTCTGTCGTAAGATGGGGCCTTAATGGGAAACCAAATGCATCGGCAAGTCGTTTGTCCTTGGGCTGAGATCCTAAAGGAGGGAATTCCTCATCCACTGCTCAAGATATCAGTCAGTATCGTATAGCCGAAGTAAAAAGTCGAAGAAATAAATTGGCAGAAACAGCTTCGATCGCTGGGGAGGGAAGAAGAGACATAGGATGGGGCGCCGCTGCTGGATTCACGAGTAGACAAGAGATGGGCAAGCACGAGATACGAAGGCAGGCAATTAATTACAGAACAAGTCTCCACATATTGAAGACCAGACAAGTTTCAACATCTATATGAACAATCTTCGTGAGAAATTTCTTTCGAATGGGGCCCTGACAGGTCGAGGAGCCAGGGCAGGGAGGTTAACGTACATATGGCCATGACAGGACCGACCACGGTCACGAAAATGCTGCCCGACGCAGAAAACCCCGATGCAAAAGAAAATAGACAAGTTCAAGAAGAAAGGGTAAAAAAAAAAAAAGGAAGGGAGGGGGGACGACTGCCAAGTGACAAGTAGTGTCGAGTGGCATCAAATCTCGCGGGATATACCTCGGCGGGGACATGGTGAAGAAAATGAAGAAATGCCGATCAACAACGCCGCAGACAGACACACGCCCAGCCCTTATCAATATGTTCCATGTTCCAGAGCCATCTGCAGACCCAAATGCTTCAAATTGCAAAACAGCAGAGTGAAAAGGGGAGTAGAAAGTTCAAAACAAAAGGTGTTGCACAAAGAATTAAACACAAAAGGGGGGGAAAGGAAGTGGAGCGCGTATCCCGCACAAATCTAACAAGGAAATGATATCATGTCATGACAGAAACAAGGCGAGAGAAACAGCAATGCAATGGAGGGGTAACATGGTAAGAATCATGATGACACAGAAACATAAGATGAAAACAACAGAAGACAGCAGACGCGAAAAGCAATCACCAGCGGTTGAACCCGGCTCCATACATCATGGAGTGATTGTACCCACCTTGACCCTGACTCGCGTACAACGCCTGCCCAGCAGTGGCATTCGCTTGGTGCATCCGGGCCTGCAAGATGCTCGGGTCCACAAGATCTACTACACCGCCTCCACCGGAGGAAGTGTTAGCATGTCTGTGCTTCTTCCCCTTCTTCTTCTGCTTCTGTGGTCCTTGGTCGGTATAGGAACCGGTTTGGGAGCCATAGAAAGAGCTGAGAAGGCCATTGACGGGAGTCAGGGGAGGGGGGGTGGAGTGCTGTTGGAGAAAAGGAAACATGAACTCACGCTTAGTGGCTTCCTGGCCCTGTAGAACACCGACATTATTTCCTGTACGTCCCCTCAACAATTCACGCATAAGTTCCGGGTTGGCCTCTTGCTTTCCCAGGCTGATATTGGCATTGGAAGTAAAACCATGGCCCTGAGCGAACATGCCACCCCCACTGATAGGAGGAGTCCCGGCAGTCTTCAAACCGGGCGGAGGGCCCTGGACACCGCTGGTGTAGAAACCATTGGTCAGGCCATGCTGCGGAGCGGGAGCGGCGAGCGGGTTGGGTGTGCCGGATTGCATCGAAGAAATCTGTTGGCCTAACATGCGGGCATTTGGAATCCCCTTCCCGCTAGAGTCGGCTGTAAATGCGAACCGCGAGGACTGGCGATTCTGCGCCTGCAGCGCGTTGTACTGCGCCATCTGACTCTGCAACAGACTTTGGCGGACTTGGGCGGTTTGATCCAAGGCAGATGAGCCGAGGTTGGTCTGTACCGGGTCCACTAGGCCAGCTTGTTGAGTACTAGCAGATTTCAAAAGTAGAAGTTGCTGTTGTTGGAGCGGAGTCAAACTTCGCCCGGCGAGGTTCAGACCTTGAAATTGGTGGCTACTGGCGGACACGGGCGAGCCGATGGCTGAGTTGCTTGCGGTACCCTGTTGGGACGGGGGTTGAATCGCGCCGTGGGACTCACGGCTTGTACGACCTCTCGGGGGATGGCTATCATCGGGTTCACCACCAAGCTGCAAACTACCGCTTTCACGACTCTCTTCCTCAACAGCAGCAGACTGAAGAATCTCCTGTTCACGTTTTAAACGCTCTTCTTCTGCCTTTTCACGCATCGCCCGGCGCTTAACTCCACCGTACGGGTCGATAAAGGACGGATGGTTTTCAATGATGGATATCTCCTCTGCGGAGAGCCCTGCGGAAGAGAAGATGAATCTGAAGTCCGGGGAATTGACTGCCTTGAGCAGGTTGTCCAGAAGCATGCTCTCTGGTTCCAAAGGCGATTGCGGTACACGGGGTGGAGACTTGGGCGACGGGGAGGGCGAATCCACAGGCAAAGGTGTCTGTTGGCGGGAGGCTTCTTGAGCGGCAGCGTGTTGCTTTTCAATTCGTCTCGTGTCATCAGAGCCGGACGCCATGGTAGCAGGCAAAGGCCGAGGGCTTTGCGAGGCTTGACTGCCACTCAGACTCGAGCGCCTAGTGCGGCCGATCACGGCATCTTTGTTGGCCCAGCTTGCGGACGAAGGAAGAGCAGGACCGTCCACTCCTGGCTGGCGGGTATTGGCAAAGTCGTCTCTGCTTGCCTGGCGCCGCATCGGAGATGAGATTGCCTGTGCAGGGGAAGGCCGACTATGGGGAACGCCGTGAGGAGGCCCACCAGGTAAGCCACTTTGATGATTGGGGCGTTGACTGGAAAGAGTGTTCATGGACGACAAATCTTGACGGCTGTAGCTGTCGCTATCTTCACCGGTTTCGTGGAGGAAGGTACAATTTCGGTTGTTGCATTGCTCGTTGCGAAGGAAGGAAGAGCAGTACTTTGTTGTCCCGTATTGCGCCCTACAAACTCCTAGTCAGTCTCGCATTTAACAATGCAGGCATCGTACAGAGGGGGGCATACCGTAGTACGCGATCACCATTGACTGAGCCGTCAACTGCTCCAATACAAGTTGCCGCGTCGGTCTTCCTCAAAAAGGTGACATAGACGCCGATTCCCTGGTTGGGATTGCCACCTGGCTTGGCCTTGCTCACCACAATCTTTTCGATATCACCATACTGGCCAAAGTATTCCTTTCCGCGGAGTGTCTGGAGAAGCTGGCTCTCGTCACGTATGGTTGGGTTGAGCCCGATCACGTAAACCAGATTCTTCTGCACGACTCGCACTCCAGCCAAATTTTTGCGACTGGATGCCTCGATTTCGCGCTTTTCGGCCTCCTTCTTCTTCGCAGCAGCGGCCTTCCGGTGTTTGAGCGCCAAATCCGCCTTGAACCTAGAACATCGAGTATGGGTTAGCAGCAAAGCAAAAGGCACACAGTTTATTTTCGCCAACTTGCAAAAAGGCCACTCACTCGTCTGCATCCGGCACCTTGTACTGGATAGCGCTTTCATCGTAGACACGCCGGCAGTTGGGGCAACGCCCTTCTTCACTGTGGGTTTTGATATTGTTGTAGCAGAACTGGCAGATCTGGGAGCGAGCAGACCGTTAGTCTCGACATTTATCGTTTTCTGCAACAGCAGCAAGGTACAAGGAATCGAATAAGGATAGAATAAATCAGCAATCGACAGGGGGGCAGCGTACCTGATACCCGCAGGGACAGGGCTTAAAGTTTTTATCCGAGAGATCGAACTCTTCGATACACAGGGGGCTGCCGAGGTCGACGAGTCAGTACCAGACAACACTATCACCAAAAGCAATCCAAATCTGCCAGTACTAACCAAAACTCGTCATCATCATCAATGACCGAGTCGATCTGTTGGCGATTCGACATGGTTGCTAAAAATGGAAAGGGTATTATGCGGAGACGGCAGGACGCCAACACAGCAAAGAAACGGCAAAAGGCAACACGACCGCCCAAGAACAAGTCGTCGCACGAGAACCGAGCGATGAAGGGAGTCGTTGCAAGAGAAGAAAAGAGAATGACAAGACCGATGACAGAAGCGTGCACGGACAAGTCGTGTCCACGAAGCGGGCAGGCGACGGGGGGGGGGGGGTAAAAGGGTAAGTGAGGCGAGAAGGAGAGAGTTTGAAGGCGAGAAAGAGAAGCTCGACTTCATTTGCTGCGCTTTTGCTGCGTTTTTCTGGGGCTGCGGCGTGGGCCAGCGGGCTTATGTCAGGACTGAGTCAGCACGCCACGTGACGCGGGACCTGCAACTTCCAACTTCGTCCGCCGCTCCTGGGTTTGCCTTGCGTTTTGTGACTGTGTGTGCTTGACTTCCCACCCATTGCTCCTCCACGATGGCCACTACGCGCTCTCTACTACGGCTCGGATCCGGCCGTGCTCTTGCCGGTGCGGCGAGGCCGGCTGTGGGTGTGCGTGCCTTCTCCTCGACGGCGTTGAAGGCCTCGAACGGTGGTGCGCCTGCGGAGCCGCCTAATATGCGCTCGGCCCAGCGTCCTCGTATGTGACTCGACCGCGAATTGCTTGCTGGAATATGCTTGAAAACTGCTCTTGATATCCAGGCCATGCTGACAGGCGTGTTTTTCTAGCCGAGGGCCCGCTCCGTGCGCCGGTCGTTAACCCTGCCGATAAATACCAGGACAAGGCCGATAGCATGCACAAATACGGACAGTATATTATGTCCTGCCTGCCGAAATACGTGCAGCAGTTCTCGGTGTGGAAGGATGAGCTTACCGTCTACGTTCCCCCTGCCGGTGTGATCCCCGTGATGAGCTTCTTGAAGTACCACACCGCCGCGGAATACACCCAGGTGTCCGATATTACTGCGGTCGACTTCCCCACGCGTGACCAGCGTTTCGAGGTCGTCTACAACCTGCTGAGCGTTCGCTACAATTCCCGGATTCGTGTCAAGACCTACGCCGACGAGGCCACCCCGGTCCCCAGTGTGACCTGCCTGTTCGAGGGTGCCTTGTGGTACGAGCGTGAGGTCTACGACATGTTCGGCGTTTTCTTCAGCAACCATCCTGACCTGCGTCGGATCATGACCGACTACGGCTTTGACGGCCACCCGCTGCGCAAGGACTTTCCCCTCACGGGTTACACCGAGCTCCGCTACGACGAGGAGAAGAAGCGCATCGTTGTGGAGCCCCTGGAGCTCACCCAGGCGTTCCGTAACTTTGAGGGAGGCACTGCCGCCTGGGAGCCCGTTGGTCCTGGTATCGACCGGACGCCCGACACTGTACGAACCCTCTTTCCACTCTTCTATGACTCTAGACTCTTCAGCTAACTTTTCTCTCCAGTTCAAGCTCCCTACGCCCAAGCCCGAAGAGAAGAAGGAGGAGGAAAAGAAATAGAGCGCGAAACAATGTAATCGTATTTTTTTTTCTATTCCGTTTATTTGTATGTACATATCGCGTCTCTTGCCAATCAGAGCTATCCAATTGTCATCACGAGTGATGAACCGTAATTATCCAGGATATAGACCTATAATCTATTTCCACAGTGAAGGTAGACCGAATTGAGTAAATAACAGCATTCATTGTAATAAGCAAAATTAATTCTATTCGAATTGATGCTGCTGATCTTTCATTTCCCTCGATTTGCGTCAATGGAAATTCCCGGAAGCGCAAAAGTTCTTGTCTTGGCAGATTTCTTCTCCGCATCGAACAAATAATTTATTTTCAGACACTCACCACCAGCAGGTCTCGCTCAAGGTTCGTTTCGCAAAAGCTTCACGACTAATCCAGCTCACGAAATGCCGAAACGCAAACTTTCCGATCTCCAGGAGGAGAGTGTTCCCCAGGCGGACCCCAGAGCGAAGTTGCAGCTCACACGGTTCGTGCAAAAGTTCGACTATACCGCCGTTGCGTTGACGCGAGCGCTCAAGACCGCGCGAGGTTTCGAAAGGCAGAAGCTGGGCCGCAGGGAAAAGACTGCAAAATCAGAGGGGAATACGGAGATGTTGGGGCGGTTGGATGAGGAAGTGAAAGTGTTGAAGGTATTTGTCTTTATTTCTGTTTCTTCGCATTTCATTGAAGATATACTAATTGAAGCTGGATAGACTCTTGAGCTCCAAACGGTCGCCGAGAAACATATTTTCAAGCAGCTCGCCAAGACGAAACGGATTGCAGAAACCCCTGTGTTTTTAACGTTCAAACATCGCAGAAATTACACTATAGAAGCGCCGAAGAGCACGGCGGAGGCGAACGTGCTGGCACGGCTGTTCAAATCGAATCCGGTCCAGAATGTTCTACCCGAAGCGATGAATGAGTTTAAGAAGATCCTCGGGTTGGATGAAGTGGCTGTCAAGCAGGATAAGAGTGGTGGGAAGAAATCCCAGGACGTGAAGGCTGTCAAGGCTACGAACCATCCGCCGCCTGCAGTGGCAGAGTCTGAAGAGGACGAAGACGAGGACGAGGAAGAGGACGAAGATGATCAATCTCCTGACAAGATGGATGAAGATGACGATTCCGAGAGCCTTGACTTTGCACAATTCGACTCGCGCCTAGCCTCTGCGTCAGAAGACGAAGAGGAAACCGATGGATCACAATCCGACTCGGACGGCATCAAGGCGGTCTCACTGAAAGCGAAAGATCAAGATCCACGAGCATACTATGACCCCAACGACATCTCCGATTCAGTGTCGCGGTCGTCATCGCCAGATTTCTCAGACGCCCTATCCTCCGACGATGACGAGCCTGTACCCCCTCCCAAGAAGACGAAGAGCAACGACCCTTCCAAGGCGAAAGCCAAGTCATCCTCCTCCTCCGCCGCCGCCGCCGCCGCCCCGGCAAAGGACACGACCTTCCTCCCGTCCCTGATGATGGGCGGCTACTTCTCCGGCTCTGAATCAGAAGCCGACGGCGACAACGACGCCGCCGAGGCGCCCCGACGCAAGAACCGGATGGGCCAGCAAGCCCGCCGCGCACTGTGGGAGAAGAAGTTCGGCACCCGCGCCAACCACCTCCAAGCGCCGATCAAGAAAGGCAATAAACAATCCAAAGACTCGCGCGACAGCGGCTGGGATGTTCGTAAGGGTGCTACCGATAGTGCAGACTACGGCGCCAGAGGGAAATGGGGAGCAGGAGGAGGTCGTGGACAGGGCCAACGCCACGGTTACGATAATGCCCGCCCTGGGCGAGGTGGAACTGGTGGCCCTAGTAATTCTGGACATGGTCATTCGAAACCATCACACGCGAGTAAGAGTGTTGATGCGAATAAACCGCTGCATCCGTCGTGGGAGGCTGCCAGACGGGCAAAGGAGCAGGCGTCGCAGGCTTCTTTCCAGGGCAAAAAAGTTGTTTTCGATTAAATTTTTTAGAAGTGAATATACCATATGTTATTCTGTTAATAGCCTACATACTCTTATATATTTATTCATCCATGTATGTAACTCATTAGTTGAACGGAATCCATCGCTCCGCACCCTGTTCCGAGTCGAAACACGGGATAGCGTTGAATTCATCCAGTTCCTGCGGGAAATTCGAGACGAAATGGTCGAGTCCGAAATGCGCCATCTGGGAGAGCGGGTTAGGCGGCGAGAAGTTGCTGAGATCTGCAAATGTGGGCTCTTCGATTGTCTGGGTAAGTCGGGGCTGTTGCACGGGTGGAATTGGTGTATTTGTGCTACTGCTGCTCCTCTTTGCGTGCAAGTTTTGTGTTTCAGAAAGGGTAAGAGGGGATGCAGGCCCCGTCTTCCAGAGCATCTCCCAGTTCTTGAAGCGGTCGTATCCCGACTCAGCGACTGCACTGCTCTGGGCGGCTTGCGAGGCACTCCATTCCTCCAGACGACGGATGGCTCGCTCCAGCGTCTCGATCATGTTGACCGCCGACCGGGCGGAGCCCACCCCCATCGACATGATTTTGATGAGGCCCATCCCCTGTTCGAGGGAGGCGCGCAGGCGCTCCGTGCGCTTTGTCAGGCTCTGCGCGAGGATGACCAGCAGCGCGGCGCGGCAGGAGCTGAACTCGGTAAACGAGGCGCGCGCCAGCCCGCGCTCGTCGCGCAGCAGGCGGCACAGGTCGACGATCTCCAGCGCGGCCTCCACGCAGTCCGTCACGAGGGTCGACCGGTTCTTCGAGGTGATGGTCGATGATGACGAGGTCTTCACTTGCGATGTCGCTGTCCTGCCCAGCAGGAACGGGCGGCCCAGGAAGATTCGCGTCAGGCAAAAGTCAAGTTTCAGGTGTACATTTGAGCGGAAATGCGGACCTGCCGGGTTAAGATCGCGGCAGTTGGTTTCCTCGGGGAGCGTTGCCCACCAGTCGACAAGGCTTTTTCGGAGATTGGTCAGTCGCTCAAGACAATCGTATTGGTTCTTCCGGCGTTGGCGTAGAGATGATCTTGAGTCACAGTTAGCAGTGCGGTCTAATCACTAGAGTATTGATTCAGGGAAGACAATCATACATCTCGCTCGACACCTCGCTCAACTTGAGAGTCAGAATAATCAAGGATACCATGTTGGTATGGTTCGAGACCTGTCCAGGGGGCATCAGATCGGGGAAGTCTAGCGGCATCGCAGCATCCACATCCATCTCGGATAAAGAGGATGGCCTGCCGTGTAGGATGCTGATTCGCCTAGAAGGAAAGGTTAGCCCCGTATGTAACTTATATAACTTAAAGAATGCAGAGCTTACTTTTCTATGGTGTATGCAGTCCAGAACACACGGTTCCGGATCTCCACCATACGCGCGCTCAAACCCTCCCCATGATAGCGCCGATGCATCCCGTTCTGGATAGCCATCTTGAGGGCCAAGCCGAAATAGGTATAGGAGAGCCCGGATGTGTCGAGGGGAAGCATGTACGTGCCGATCAGCAGGCAGGCCTGGACACTGCGGACCGACGCCGTGGCGATGATGTCAGGGAGTAGCTTGCTGGCAAACTGATAGAAGGTCAGACCGACTTCGTCTTCGGAGAAGCCGTTGTCGGGCCCGGCAGATGAAGAGGTCGATGAAAGGCGGTTGACCGGCGTGCTGGATTCCATATGCGCAAACTGCGTGCCCACCGCTAGGACCATCAGGATGGCGCAAACGGAGCCCGCATCGTTGGATGAGAGCGTGGACGGGTTCGTGTAACAAATGTTGAGCTTCTCCCGGAGCCAAGCCTCCTCAACATACCAGTTGTTGGTCTGCGCGTACTTGAAAAAGATCTGGACGAGAAATTCGGCCACAAATCGTGGCGGGAGACAGGCAATGGACGCCGAAACCTGCGCGGAGCCAGACTGCAGTTGCGTCGCACGCCACCGTTCCTCGAACGGTTCAGCCTCTGTAAAGTCCTATATAATGGTCAGTTGGTTTGGTTCAGATAAGGGACAACGGCTAAAGAACGGAGTACTACTTCTGGTGCGGTCTTCATCCACTCGTCGATCTTCTTTCGGATCTTCATAGAGAAGTTCAAGTACGAGAATTCTCCAGAGTATTCTACCGATTGTCAGATGTGAAACAGCTACTGGGAGCATAAGACAAGACGCACGCGTAGTATTATCAGGCAGGGCCTTGATGGTGAAGTCTTCATCTTCAATAGCGAGTTCCTCAAGGTCATCAATGTCGAGTTGGGTGGAAGGACCGTCGGATCCCGAGTTCCGATGTTGATTCTGTAGCTCCTCGGCTGCTTTTCGCAGGGAGTCGATATCAAAGGAGAGATTCGGGACGTAATGGGCGAGGATGCGCTCCATGTATTGAGCCCGCTCCGCCTCGGCGATCTCATTTCGACCAAGACTGGCGGCTCGGTCAAGCAAACTTGAAGAGGTAGGGATGAGTTTATCAAAGACAAAAAAAGAAAGAGGGAGAGAGAGGTCTTACGACGCCGAAGACGACCTGCTTTTCTCGCCATGACTCGGGTCAACGACGCTGTGGAAAACACATTGGCGGCGATATCTCAGACACCGCCGGCAGGGCACGCCCCCTTCGCATTTTTCCTTAACCCTGCGACAGCCATCGCATCTATAATGGTCAGCATTCCAGATAAACAGATAATACGAACTAGCTGATTGCGTTTGAGAGTAGATAACTATTAATGGCGGTGTGGGGAAGTGCGTGCGCTTACGCTCGAACAGCTCTTTTGCGGTTTTCCTCGGCGACACGAGGGCGTTTCTGTTGGCCTGGAGATGGCCGTGGATCGGTCATGACGAGGAAAAAGGCATCGGCAACTCAGAGTATCTAATCAGAATCATATTCCCGGGCTGGTGAGCGCAGGCGCTGAGGGGGGAGTGCCGGGAATCGGTCAGACAGTGAGAGGGAAAGGATTCCAGAGCCGAAAGTGCTACCGGGACGCACTAAGTGTGTTATCAAGGGAGAGATAAGAGCCCCCACTGAGGGGAGGGGAGAATGATTTGTATCTAATCAATGTTGGGAGAACCAAAGGAGTTGAAAGACTGCAGAAGGACTGCAAAGGAGGTTGTGTACGGAGTAGTTGAGAATATCCAACAGATCTCACCTGACTTGACTGTCACGTGGGGACGATCGCCAATATATTGTAGTATTTAGTTGAGGGTCAACTAATACCAACACCACAACATATATTTACCAACTATCGCCTATGAATAACTACAAGTCTAAAAGTCCACGTGAGATCCTACCCCTTGCTCACTCGCCAACTGCATGATCTTCCTCCCAATCACCAGATCCATGATCCCCATCCCGACACACTTGAAGACGACATTGCACCCAGCCGGCACAGCGAGCAATCCATCCTCCCCAAGCGAATCGAACAGCTCTCCCAGCTCGACCAGCTGCCCCCCCGACACTTTGGCGCGGATCAACTCGCCCGATTCCTCGAGGCAGGCCTCGCGAGAATCGACGTAGACTGTTCCCCCGCCGGAGAGGAGGGTGTCGGTATCCACCTCCTGCATGTGCGGCTGGTACGAGCCGATCAAGGAGATGAAGCGTTGTTTCTGACCCACGGGTTGGAGAGATGGATATGAAAAATTGGGCTCCACGCTCGGCGTACAGCTGAAGATGACGTCGCAAGCTGCCAACTCGGCCTGTAATCTGTCCTCGTAATTTGTGGCATCGTCCCGGGCAAGGGTATCAAGAATAACCCCCGGATAAAGAGCCCGCAGGGCATTCAACCCGCCTGCCTCCATCTCGTCCAACCGGGTTCTCCCGCGGTTGACGAAGACGATCCGCTTGATCTGCCCCGGGGAAGACAAGAGCAAGGCGAGCCGAGCATGCCATTCCGCCTGCCGCCCGGCGCCGAAGACGAGAATATTCTCGCGGGAAAGAGGCGTAGATGTGCATTTACACCGATCGAATAGCGTCATGGTCGCCAACGCGGTGCGAAACGCCGTCAGCTCCGTCGCCCCGACGAGCCCCAGCAGCTCGCCCTCTGCGGAGAAGATGTTCAGCGTCGCCAGGGTGGCTCCCCCGCGGTGCGGGATGAAGACGTTCTTGATCCCTGTGATCTCCGAGTTGGAGACGGGCATGAACAGCGCGACGTCCTTGTGTTTCGTCGCGATGCTGCTGCGGAGAGGCTGCTGGACCAGGCGCTCGCTAGCGGGGGTGGTATCCTGCTGGGAGCTCATCGTCGCCAGTGTGGTGGAGAGGGTGCTGAGCAGGTCCCGGCATTGCGCGCTGCTCATCTGGCGTAGTGTGCGGGACACTTCTGCTTCGGCGAGGAGGTGCATTATTTATTTCGTTCGTTTGAAATAATAGAAAAAGTACAGATGAACAACCAGGTACAGAATGATTGCTCAGGATGAATCTGAAGTTGCTGTTGGGATCGGCGGGGATCCCCTCATATCCCCTCATTGAGTCCCTGACCAATAAGGAAGACAATGACAGATGATACTACTAATAGACTAAGAGTAAGATAACACTTGATAATCTAGTATGTAGGGTTTATTTGATTAATATAAAGCCATTTAGTAATAGGTTGTAAGGTGTCTGAAATTTAGAATGTTTTACTAGAGGAAATATAAATCTAAACAGCTGTAGATATTAGTCCTACCGAGATTGCTCTGGCAGTGAGACACAGTCCACGCAGTTAAAATTCTCCGAGGGCAGGAAGATAGACTCAATGAACGGGATATTGTTAACAGGGATTGATATGACGGGCAGAACTTAACTATACACTACACTCATCCAAACCGTAGGCTAATCCAGAGAAAGAGCCGCTGAAAAGAATCGAATAGTATATTTGGGCCGGTGGAATCGAAACAAGATTGCCGAGAAGGCGTAGCTCTGGTCGTAAATGTGCCGGTTTAGAGAGTCGTAATTGCAGTGACTTGTGAGAATCCCCGACCTTCAACTTGGCATACTCCTCTGGGTTGCCGACGACTGACCCAATTTATCCCGCCGGGGGTAAGGACCGTATGGATGGTGCTTTGGCGACAAGCTGTACAGACGTAAGAGTCGACCATTTTCTCGACGCCTATGCATCGCATATGTTGCCAAGAATAGCACTGGGAGCAACATATGCCATGATCCTCAAGATCAGTGAGTTTACCGCAGCAGGGAACACTGAGGTCGAATTTTTCTATTGTAACATTCTTGAACTGGGCCACCGAGTTGTAATAGCACTTTTCAGTCGTGAAAGAAGCCTGTGAAAATGATATCATGTCACGCGGGTCCAGTTCGTGGAGAATTATCCCAAGAATCTCAGGCGGCAGTTGCGATCGTTCTCTGTGTAAACAAGGTTGCTTCCATCACTCCGATGTGAAAACTCGCGCTAAAGTACGGAAACCAGGAGAACACCGCATTGCAGAAGAGTTGGAGAGGAGCCTCAAGCTCTGGGAGACTATTATAGAGCCGTCATAGTACTCAGCAAATGCGACGTGTTGTGGCGAGAGAAGAATCAAGCGGACTCGCCCGACTTGGGAGCTTCGCGTATACGATTCAGCCTTCGAGATGGCTCTGATTATTGCTGCCTCGGAAGTAACATCTTCTTGCAGGAGAACAAGGTAGCCATGAAACCAGAAACTGTCTGTTTCCGGAGGGGTCCAAGAAGGAACGGATGCAAAACCAATCGGTAATTCAACGTTGCGAGCCAGTGACACTTCGGAAACTTCGTAATCCCATGCTGCAAGACGTAGAAAGGCTACACCTAGCACTGCGAAAACAGGGGAGTTGAAATTCCACGTCAAAGGATCGTCGATATAGAAGCGCCAGAGAAGAACAAAATCAATGAAGAACCGAGCTTGCAGCTCGTTCATGGGAGTAGGAACACCGAATTCTATCTCAAGCACCCCAGATACAAGGGATGTGACTTGAGGTTTATTAGCCTCGCTGTGGCTAACGCTTGATGGATGTTGAGGCCGTGGAAGGTGTTCAGGCTGGGTGATATGCCGCATTATATCAACCGAGGGTGATCCGCAAATCCTGTCAAGATTGAAGTTTATTGCTGTAGGAGTCAAGGAATCATCAACCATACTCCAAAACGATATCACCAAGCAGTCCATATCCAGATCCACGGTATAACTATATGTAATCTAGGTTCGAATGCAACGGGCTGGGAAACCGAACGGGCTCCCACCCATCAAGCTCGTTGGGCAGCGCACGCAGACTTTTGATTCTTTGCAGTGTGGCTTCGTAATCTGGCGGCGTAATCCGTCCTCGTGGATGATAGAGGCGATACCATTTGCCTAAAGCATCAGTCTCGTGCATTTCAGAAGTACTAACTTACCCTGGACGTGTAGATTCCACAGGCCTCTGCATCCCATCACGGCCTTTTAAGGGTAAATTCTTAAGGGCAAAAGATCAAGCTCAGTGCTGATTCGTAAGTTTAGTAAGATACTCTCCTAAAATGAAGAGGAAGTGAAGTTGGTGTAGAGGTTAGGCAATGCAGTTGGGTCTCCCCTTAGTCAGCACTTGTCAGGTACACAACTATCAGGGTATACAACTGCATGGATGGTTCCTGAGGACATAATAATTATGTAAATATAATTAGACATAAAGAGATCAGAGTAGAAAGATGAATTGAATGATTGTATATGAATCTGAAGGTATCAATCTATCAACAATGGTACGCTAAAGAATAATCGTGGTATCATAAAAATAAACAGAATCAAAGCGAGAACACCGCGGATGCTCTTCGTTTCAGCTCTGCAAGCATCGCCTCCTGCGACTGCTTCGTCCGTCCGACTGCTTCAGTGTTTTCCACCGCCCGGCGGAAAAGAAAACCCATGCACTCCTTGACGGATCCCCAAGTGAGCAGTTTGTACACGTGCGGGGTCTGCAGCGTGGCGGCGGCGGCGGCGGCGGTGGCGGGAGAGACACTCTCAGCGGCCTCCTGGAAGCCCTCGAGCAGCTCGCCGCTGACCTCGTCCGCCATACCCTGCAGCTGGGCGTAGCTGAGACTCACGCCGAGGTGCGGGTCTTCTGCACTGGTCTCACCTTGCTGAAGAGCTTGCTGGACGCGTAGGGTGTGTGCTTTGCGGACAGAGTCGCGATTATGGGTGGCGACGATGACGTTGACGGGCGGGAGACTGGTGGCGTGGTCAGGGTTGGCAGAGGGGAGCATGGCGTTGTATTTGCGAGTAAGGAGGGCCTCGATGACCCCGTCGTAGCATTTGTCGGTGTCCTCCTTCTCGGCCCAGATGAGCTGGCGCGGCTCTGTCTTGAGATAAGCCCCGCGGACTAGCTTGACGCCCAGCGTGTACCCTTCCTGGCGCGAGGTTTCGAGATGCCTAGCTAGTGTAGCCGGGGTGGAACGCAGGTAAGCCTGGTAGGTGGAGTAGAAGATGGCCTGGCCGGGAGCGTTGCAGTATTTCTGGTATTTCATGGTCCATGCTTCGATGCCCGGCTGGACTGCCTGTTCCTCGGCGTCGACAAGCAGGCGTACGTTGCGCGAGATGGCCAGATCACAGACCTTCTGGATGGCAGCATCCATAGCTGCCGAGGGGGGGGCCTGCTGCTGCAGAAGAGCGAGAGCTTGGTTACCCATTCCAGTCAATCTGATATAGTTAGACAAATGTTGTCTCTTACCTCGCCCGCCATAATTAGGATATTACTCACTTTAGTGCAACAAAATCCCCCTCCTGCGCCATGTCGACGGTCTGCAGCGTCCCCTCAAGCCAAAGATTGATATCATGACTTCCAGCCTTATCGTCCAAGGGATCGGCCTGCTTCTCTCCGACAAGAACCTCGCGGGCATACCCGAGCAGGACACCCTTGTAGCCCAGGTTCTTGATCTCACGGATGGACCGCTGCACCTCCCGCTTGTTTTCACCGGCGTTGAACTGCTTGTAGATGGTGTGTTTGACGAGGAAGTTGAGCAACGGGTTCCTGGCAACGTCGAGCAGCGGCGTCTGCGGGTTGGCCAGCACGGAGAGGGTGTAGATGCACGGTTTGAGGAGCAAGGTTGACGAGGAAACGGAGAGGATGACGAGCGAGCGCAGGATGGATGACAGCGGCAGCTGGGCCAGGGGCGATGAAGCAGGTTTCTTTTCCTGCTTGGGGGACGACATCTGGAGCAAGTTGGTAGTTGTAGGGGCGGTCGTCAGGGACGGGCGGCTCTCCGTTCCACTGACGTACCGCCGTGGGAAACTGGCGGGCAGCGCCCGGGGGCGAAGGGGTCTCATGGATCGACTGGTGTTAGGCTAGATTGTTGGTAAGATAGTAATCGGCTGGAGTTATTTGAGATAGATAGTAGGAGGTAGAATCTCTGATCGAAGACTTAATAGATGACACTGGGCTTAGAAGCAGGGCAATAAGTACTAAGGCAGCGGCAGAGACAGCCGTCTTCCAGGCATGAATTAGCCGGTTCCAGCCGGACCGGTCAGAGTGAGAATACCTGGAGATAGGAGAATACCTTACATAATATGGATAATGAAGTGACTGACTATATTTACTAAACTCTTGTCTAATTAAGCATCTGGGCCTGTTTATCCCTGCTAGTGCTACTGCTGTATACTAGCTAGTAGTTAATAGTGTGGAGATCCTAGGTAGTTTATAGAAGTAGATGCTGATCTATTACTATACCATCCAGCAATTCACTTTCCTGAATGTACTACTACATAATTATCATGTCAGTATCCCTTGACTATTCAATTATCTGTATACTAGAGATACCCATGGGCCATCGTCTTCCTTCGGGGTTAACGGAGTATAATGAGGTCTCGTGACCCACCGGGATCTCCCCGGCTGGCTGTCACCGGCCCGGTCGAGGTCATCTGTCTTTCTACTTTATCTATTACTTGTAGTAGTAGTAGTAGTAGTAGTATCTATCAAGTTCCTCAATGGTTAATAACATAAGTATCTACTAATTAAGATATTATTTTATAATAAATAATAATAAGTGTCTAAAGAATCTAGGAGCTTGCTTATCTATATGTAGTACTGTCAATCATGATCCACCCTGATAACTTTAATTATAGATAGAGTATATAGAGTAAGTCTTAAGGTATAGAGTACTATAGATATAGTAAGTATTAAGTTAATCTATAGAAAATACAGTACTAAATTATGATAAATCAATCATTATTAGATTTCTAAGAGGAGATGAGAATAGACCCTACTTATCTTAAGAATGGAGCTTTAAAGGATCATATAAGAGCATATTCTATAGGAGTTAGCCATATAAGTAATAGTCATTATAGATTTTTTATCATCTATACAACATCTTCATAGAGCAGGAGAGTAATAATGGTGTACATTGCATTGAAGTAATTGTACATATTGTACATATACTATCCTGATCAATATACCAGGTAGAGACAGTATGTAGTTATAGTAAGACCCTACCCCACACTTCTACTACATAATTTTTATTATCTGTAATAATTCATTCAAATACCTCAGATTAAAGATATGACAAATAATGATGATAATAATAATAATACTCATGCTAATACTAAGATAATAATAATATTATAGATGATACTACGTAATGCGATCCCGGCCCGGCTACCGGGACTCGGCCGGCAGTCCTGTCTGTATGTCGTATATTGGTAGATCAGGTAGTAGCAACATAACTTTACATATGAGTAAGGCTAATCAAGATACTCAGAGTTCCAGGGTTCTTACTACTGCTAGCATATAATCGGTCTGGTCTTCTGTCTTCTCCAATTGTGTCAGACCGTGGATAACCGGCTCTGCTTCCGGTTACACAATATTATATCATCCTTCCCCGCACCTCCTGGCAGTGACTTTCCAACCTCACGTTGGACCAAACACAATCAATTCCATCAGAACAGGGATATTTTGAAGGGAAAGATGCTTTCTTCAGGCAGAGCACCGTTGACTAGATGGCAGTCGCTGTCTGCCCGACTGTCACGGACCACGACGACTACGCGGGCAATGGGCTCCTACGCCACCTTCAAGGTGCCTCGGATTGACAACGAACCGAACGTAAGCAGCCATATTATCGTTTTTATTTTAGGGATAATTTCGTCAATACTAATGCGTCGGTAGAAACATTATGCTCCCGGGTCTCAGGATCGAAAAGCCCTCGAAGAAGCTCTGGCGCAGAGCAAGCAGAAAGCCCCCTTGAACATTCCAGTCGTGATCGCAGGGAAGGAGGTGAAAAGCTCGCAGGTCCAGACACAATTGAATCCCGCCTCGCATGCCCCCTTTGCCACGTACTCGAACGCGACGGTAGCCGACGTCGAGGCGGCGATCAACGCGGCGCTCGACGCCCGCAGTGCCTGGGCGTCAACCTCGTTCGCCGACCGGGCGAGCATCTTCCTCAAGGCGGCCGATCTGATCGCTACCAAATACCGCTATGAGATCATGGCGCTGACCATGCACGGTCAGGGCAAGAATGCCTGGCAGGCCGAGATCGACGCTGCAGCCGAGTTGTGCGATTTCTTCCGTTTTGGCGTCAAGTATGCCGAGGAGTTGTATGCCCAGCAGCCTGTGCATCATGCTTCGGGCGTGTGGAAGTGAGCTTTTTTTTCTCTTTTTTTTCTCTCTCTCTCTCTTTCTCATATAATAGTCGGTACCTAACAGTCCAGTCGTGTTGAATATCGCCCCCTGGAAGGTTTCGTCTACGCGGTCAGTCCGTTCAACTTCACGGCCATCGGTGGAAATCTGGCGGGCGCCCCCGCTCTGATGGGCAACGTGGTGGTGTGGAAGCCGTCCCCCTCTGCCATTGCGTCGAACTGGCTGGTGCACCAGATCCTGCTCGAGGCCGGTCTGCCCAAGAATGTGATCCAGTTTGTGCCTGGTGATGCCGCCGAGGTGACCGAGGCCGCACTGAACCACCCGCAATTCGCCGCCTTGCACTTCACAGGCAGCACCGATGTCTTCCGCATGCTGTACGGCAAGATCGGCGAAGGGGTGGCCGCAGGGCGATACCGCAGCTACCCGCGCATCGTGGGCGAGACGGGCGGCAAGAACTTCCATCTCATCCACCAGTCGGCCGATGTTCGCAACGCCGTGGTGCAGACCGTGCGCGGGGCGTTTGAGTTCCAGGGTCAAAAGTGCAGCGCCACGTCGCGGGCGTACGTCGCGGCGTCCCTCGCCGACGAGTTCTACGCCCAGCTCGTCCGCGAGGTCAACGCCCTCAAGGTCGGCGAACCCACCGACTTCACCAACTTCTGCGGGCCCGTCATCCACGAAGCCTCCTTCAACAAGCTGGCCCGCGTGATTGACGATGCCCGTCAGGACCCCGAGCTCGAGCTGCTCGCCGGCGGGACTTACGATGCCTCGCAGGGCTGGTACATCCAGCCGACGGTCTACCGTACCACGAACCCAGACCACCCCTTGCTCTCCCGCGAGCTGTTCGGCCCCATCCTGGTCGTGCACACGTACGACGATGCTGCCTTCCCCGCCATCTGCGACCAGATCGATCGCACAGGCCAGTACGGTCTGACGGGCGCGGTGTTCGCGCAGGATCGCGAGGCCGCCCGCTTCGCCGAGGACCGGCTCCGCAACGCCGCAGGCAACTTCTACCTCAACTGCAAGAGCACGGGTGCCGTCGTGGGCCAGCAGCCCTTTGGTGGCGCGCGTGCCAGCGGCACCAACGACAAGGCCGGTAGTGGGAACCTGCTGTCGCGCTTCGTTAGCCTGCGCTCTATCAAGGAGGAGTTTCTTCCTTCGACGACGGTGGCCTATCCCAGCAATGCATAGTGTACATGGCGTCTTGCTTTCTCATTCTTGCATTTCCGGCGTTAACTGTTCATACCCATAATCAATTCATACCTACCTGGTCCATACCTACCTGGTCCAGTGCCATGAAAATAACATACTACAATATATCTAGTAGTCAGCAATACGAACACTACGAACACTACAAATCAAGTTTTCAAGTCAATCAAGTATCCTTGCTCAGGTATCCGCAGGCAGAAACGTTGCTCCTCCCGTAACCCTAGGGTATGACGAATCTCTTCTGCCTAGCGATAAGGCCATCGATCAATGATATTCTTCCTATCTGCTTTGATTAATTTTTTGAATCCTTTCTACAATTATTTTCATTTATTTCTACCAATTCAGGTGCCCTATCTATACGATGATGACTCAATTGATCCTTGCAGGATAGAGATTATTAGTTTGCGACGACCGTTGCCTGGACAGGTGGCTGGGGATAGTTACATCGAGAGTCAAATCTATTCAGCTTCAATTATCAGAGTAGGCTGCAATGGACAGTATCTATGTGAGGGTGTAGGTATAAAGAGATGGACTCGTTAGTATTCATCAAGTCAGTCACAGTCAAATCACAACCAGTCTGAACAATCCATCCTTCTACCCTACCACTATACTACAAATACTATACTTCCTATACTACTTACTATCTACAATGCCTGCCAACGAACGCGTGCCGAAACTGGCCATCAATCCCACTGGCAACAACGTGATGCCTTCCTTTATCGAAGAGTTGGCGAAAGACCCGAAGGAGAAGAAAGAGACGCAGAAGGAGAAGAAGGAGAAGAAGGAGAAGAAGGAGAAGAAGGAGAGCGACGAGCAGTCCTTGCTTTCCAATGCGACCACCTTGAGAGATGATTAGAGACAGTGTCATCATCATGAGAGAGAGAGAAGACTGGACGCTTAATTATGTCTGAGATGAATGTAATGATAATATGCAATATGAAAAACATCTCTAATCTATACTGAACTGTATGGCGATTCAGAAATAGCCCGGGAAAAGCCACTGCAGCTTCTCGCGCGCCTCGGCACTCCACTCGGTCTGCGGCGTGCTGACGCCAAACTTGATGGATCCCTCGAGGTGCTTGGCGTTGACGAGGGCGGCGTGCTCGTCCGCCGCGAGGGCGTCCAGCACGGCGACCACGAACCGCCGCGCGTTCACCGCGTTGGCCTTCATGTTGCCCATGACCATCTCCACCGTCACGTCGGCCGTCCCCTCGTGCCAGCAGTCGTAGTCGGTCGACATGCAGATCATCTGGTAGGCGATCTCGGCCTCGCGGGCGAGCTTGGCTTCGGGCAATGCAGACATGTTGATCACACCCCCGCCCCAGGAGCGGTACATGTTGCTCTCTGCGCGAGTCGAGAACTGCGGTCCTTCTATGGAGAGTTAGATGCAAAAAAAAAAAGAGGAAAAGAGGAAAAGGGAGAAAAAAGAAATACCCATGCAGACTAGTGTTCCCCGATCATGGAGAACAACACCCTCGCCCTCAAGACTATGCCCGCAGGCACGCACCACCTTGGCGACCCCTTCGTCAAACGGATCCCCAAAGGGAACATGCGCAACAACCCCGCCCTCAAAGTACGTCCAGGGCCGAACCCCCTTGGTGCGATCGATGATCTGGTCCGGGATGACAAAGTCGCGCGGCTTGATCGCCTCCTGCAGACTGCCCACGGCCGAGAAGGCGATGATGGTCCGCACGCCGACCGAGCGCAGCGCCGCGATGTTCGCCCGCGCAGGCACCTCGTGCGGTGCGATCTGGTGGTGCGTTCCGTGCCGGCTGAGGAAAGCCACCGCCACCTTCTGCCCTGTCGTCGAGCACTCGTGGTGCAGGATCGTGATCGGCGACGACGGCTCGCCCCAGGGAGTCGTCACCTTCAGAGAGGCCACCTGTGTGAAGCCGGGGAGCTCGCGAAGCCCTGTCCCGCCGATCACGGCAATCCGGACGGGGTCTGCAGTTTTTTTTTTGTTATTATCAGTCCGCTTTAATCTGGAGACAGACGCTCCTTTCTCTGAACTCACCCTCATACGTGCTAGGGAGGGCTGCCATTCTTCTCGCAAGCTGCTGGGATGATTCAATACGTCGTAGAGGTCTGGCAATCCTCGTCGAAAACCTGCGAGCAAGTGATGTTGCTGATAACATGCAGGGAGGGGCAGATTTTCGCAACGTCCAGAACACGGCGGGGGGGGGGGGGGGGGGGGGGGGGGGGGGGGGGGATTGCCAAATGCCCGATTGGGTGAGCACGTGGGGGTTCTAAAGGGCCGTGCGCTAGTGAAACCTTCTAGCTGTGCCTGGACTAGTGGATTACATGCGTATTGAAAATACGGGTACTATCATCAACTCAACTCAACTCAACTTCAGGCACTAGAAATGACTTTGAAAGCTGCTCTACGATAGTATTGATGGCTTCAAGGCTCCGCGCAGTTATTCAGGAATAAGGAGTTTTGAAAGAAGTGGCCTTGGGCTCTCTAATAGAAGTATTTCTTCTCTCGCTCTTCAATGTCATCATGGTCTCTGATCACTGTCTGTACTGGGCTGAGACTTTGCGTAGGCAATCAAAACCCGTCTCCCCTAGAAAGAGTTCAAGAGAACATATCCCTTGAATCTCTGAAATACACGCTATCCTCCTCAGTGTCACCTGTTGTTATATTATTGATTGTGACTCTGTCTTGCATCCATCCAACTGCTATTCTGGTGTCCTGGGGCGAAAACACCAAGCACATTGGAATGCCAGTAGTTTGTGGTGATAATACCTTGACTACCTTGCTTCTTATATTCCAGATCTCCAAACCTCTGCGTGTAGAGGCTACTCCCATCATTATGGAATCATGAGACAGAGCTGCATCCGGATCGGTATAGTCGATTTGAAGTTCACAGAGGTCATTGTCAACATGGTGCACCTCTAGATGCTTCTCAAATCGTGAAAATCTTAGGGCTCGGGTCCTGTCGGAAGAGAGAACCCGGCGTTTTCTCCAGTTGTCCAGATGATCTCCAATACTGGCCAACATCGGGTCTCGAGGCTTCTCAATAAACTCTTCTTGGATGAGATCCCCAAATTGGAAGTCCTCAATGCGATGCTCAGGAAGTAAGGCCATCTCCGTTACATCTGCACTGAGAAGCAAATTATCATCTTTCATCGATAGAAAGGGTGTGGTTGAGACTTCCGGCTGGTCAAGATCCAAAATTTTCACATCTCTGGAACGGTATGGAATTACTATCACTTTATTGCTGTGAGAATCAATGTAAGGCCTTGAATTGATTTTCTTACTTCCACCGTGTGCTCCATCTGCGTTGAATCAACAATCCATATCTTGATGGTAGTGGATGTGGCATACCGAAATTTGAGTCCATCGATATAAAGCTAAGCACTTTATATACTCCGTAGACTCTGACTTAGGAGTTGAAATCTCAATTGGAGAGTCGTTAGCGATGTCCCACGCTTTTATAGAAAATTGATCAGACAGAATAGCGGCCCTGGTGGCTGAGAGAGGCATGCTATATTTACCCAAGTCTGATTCTAGGATGTGGATTATCTGTTTCCTTCCAGTGTTGCCTATATATGCCGGTCTTCCTCCATATCTGAAAAGAGCCATTGTTCTAGCGTCGGCGGGGAGTAAAATATTGAGCTTAGAAGTGTCTTCCCCCGGTGCCTTGGAAATATCATTCATTTGCTGTATTCGACCATTTGCTCAAGTCTGCGAGGGTCTGTAGGTGAGACTGCTTCTTTGATAACGTAGTCATGACTTGCTCCGTCATAGGAGTCCATGATTTTATTGTAATCCCACTGTAGAAGTCCGATTGAGAATTTGAACACAGCAGTGATCTCAGCTCCATCCCTGGAGGAGGGGAGGTAGTAGTTATCGAGACATCCAGGTAGCCGCTGAGAGGGAGACAGACCAGTAAGACTGGAATTGTCCATTGTAGCTAAGTATTAAGTTATTAATGTGATGACCTACAATGATAATCTAAACGAAGAGAAGAAGAGAGCTATCCCCAACATTGGCACTAATCCAAAGATGGAAGGCGGGCAACTCCGCGCCTTCCATTCCCTACGAAATCCATCTGCCTGGGCAAAGTCTACAGATTCAATGCAAACTGGGCCAGTTGAGGCTGGCCAAGGCAAATAGTCAGGTAACAGACGTGGATCTTCATCGAATAATGAATACTTGAAAGTGCTAACAGTTCCCTCACGCAGGCTGCCACTCATAATGATGAGGTCCCTTCTTCACCAGCCCCGGGTCTTCGCCTGGAATGCCGGGCTTATTGTACGCATGAGCCCCGAAATAATCCATCTGCGCCTCCATAAACTTGGTGGGCAGCATGATGCCCCCGACGTACTTGAGATACTCGAGCGTCGCCGACAGAGCAGGCATGTACTGGTCCGCCAGGGTGCCCTCGACGACGATCTCTTTGAGGGGGTTGAAGCTATTTTGCAGCGCCCGGGCGACCTCGTCAACGTGTTTCATGTTGGTTAGCTGCTTGTTGGACAGCAGGGCTGGCTCCAGCAGCTCGGCGATCCCTTCACACTGGATGATGCAGCCGGCCCGCCAGATACGGAGGCAGTCGCCCAGGTTGATATCCCACTTTTCCTCCAGCGAGACCCGGCTAATTATCTCGAGTCCCTGGCAGAAAGAGGCGAGAAAGGAGCAGAAGACGGCCTTGCGCAGGTTATCGATGAATGCGGCTTTGTTGTGGATCCCCTCGACGGGTTTCGGGATGGGCATGTGCAGCTTCTTCGCGGCGCGGACGCGTTCGTCACGGTTGCCGCTTGCTACTCGCAGGTAATGTGCAGCTGCGAGTGTTGGGGCAGCAATGTGTCGTGCGGCAGTCTCCATCATTGACCAGAAGGGGGTGCCCTCGGTGCCGTCGTCGTCCTGGACGACCTTATCGAGCACGTCGTCCAACACGTAGCCGCCATCCCGGTTAGCTCCTTCGCCCTGGTAGTCGCCCTGGGCGGTCCGTTTAGTCCTGCAGATGTTCGCACCGATCCGAAGCAGGTAGCTGTTTTTTAGCTCGCCACTCTCGCTCCACTCGTCGAAGATGTCTGCGATCTCCTCATACGTGAGCTCCAGCCCGTGATGCATGTACGACCACGCTTCGCAGGTTGTGGACAGCATGCCGCCCTCGATTCCATTGTGGATCATCTTCACAAAATGCCCTGAACCTCGCGGCCCGACATTGACCACACACGGTCGACCGGTCTTGGGGTCCTTGGCAGAATACAGCTCCAGCAGGGGCATTACCAAATTCAAAGCGTCGGCATCTCCCCCGGGAGACAGGCTCGGCCCATGTCGTGCGGACTGATAGCCACCGGAGACTCCCATCCCGATCCAGCTGACCCCAATCTCGGCACACTCTTTCTGTCTTCGCTCGGTTCGTCGGTAGTTCTCGTTGCCGCCGTCGAGGATGATGTCGCCAGCCTTGAGGTCATGCCTTATCATCCCCAGCACGGAGTCTGCAGGGTGGCCATGGGTGATGGAGAAGATGAATAACTTGCGCTCCCCTTGCCGTTCCAGACTTTTGGTGAACTCATCAATGTTGTAAAAGGCTTCGATATTCCCTTTAATGTGTGCTTTCTCCTCCTCCTTACCTTTTTTAATCCATTCCTGGAGCTTGTCCACGTTGTTTTTCGACACGTCCCACACAGAGACATCGAGGCCCAGTTCTGAGAAGGCAAAGGTCATCATGGAGCCCATATTGCCGGCCCCCACGACACCAATGCGCTTGAACTGCTGCACCGCAGAATGTTTTTCGGACGGCATTTTCGTTGGCGAGATTGACGAATTGTTTTGTTTGTCTGTTCATCTGAGGGTTCCTAATTCATAAAGCAGCGGCGGATATCTGACCCGGCTGCGACGCCTGTTGCATCATGGAAACTAAATCCATAGCAAGCGTACAATTTATTCTCAAAAGTGAAAGCAGGATGATGCCCACCTGATGAAATGGTAAACCCTGAACCCTAGGCGGTTCAGGAGCGACTCTACGATTACGTCACTCTTGTTCAACGCGATACAGTCACAGGCCAGGAATTGCGGATGCGAGACAAATGAGCGAGGAATATCATTGAAAACTATTAGAGCCTTCTGCATTTTCTCATTGACACAGCAGAAAAGATACACCAATATGTCATCTATCACCAAAGACTCTCTTAAATCTATCCCGCTCTCGTTCGCCTCATGCTCGATCGGATCACACTCCTCTGACACGCTACCGCGTAAGCTTGAAGCAATCAGCAACGCAGGCTACACGGCGATTGAGCTCTCCTTCCCAGACATCCAGGACTACGGGTCACGCCTGCTGGGCCACCAGATTGCAGAGGAGAACTATGCCGAGCTCATCTCGGCAGCGGGGGAGATCAAGAAACTGTGCCGGGCGACCTCGCTGAAGGTGATGATGTTGCAGCCCTTTGCCAACTATGAGGGCTGGCCGAGGGGTTCCGTGGAGCGACAGGCTGCTCTCGCACGGGCAAAGGGGTGGATTGAATTGATGAATGTTATCGGAACGGACTTACTACAGGTATGCCAGAGAATCAAGAACAGAAGGGAAACAAAAGACAGGAAAGAGTGATTTTTCTAAATGAGTTCAGGTCGGATCAACCGACACGCCCGAGGACCGAATCAGCATGCGCCGCGAGGACATTGTCGCCGACCTACGTGAGCTGGCCGACATGCTCGCCCGACGGAACATGCGACTGGCATACGAAAACTGGTGCTGGTCGACGCACGCCCCGCGCTGGAAGGACGTGTGGGAGATTGTGCAGGCGATCGACCGGCCGAACGTGGGGTTATGCCTGGACACGTTCCAGACGGCGGGGAGTGAATGGGGGGACCCTACGACCGAGTCTGGAACATTGGAGGATGTGTCATGCGAAGACCTGGATCAACGGTTTGCCGAGAGCATGGACGAGTTGGCTCGCACCGTGCCTGCCGAAAAGATCTATCTGCTTCAAATCTCGGACGCGTACAAACCCGCCACCCCGATCCCCAAGACAGTCCTGTCACCAGATGGCTTGCGTCCTCGAGGGCGCTGGAGCCACGACTACCGGCCCATGCCGTATGACGGTGGGTTTCTACCCATCGAGGCCGTGGCGCGGGCGGTTCTACGGACGGGCTTCCGCGGGTGGTTCTCGATGGAGGTCTTCGACGCCGGGCCTGACGGTAAGGGGAAGCATCACGAGATGCTGGATTTTGCAAAGCAGAGCATGCAGAGCATGCAGCGGTTATTGATGAACTGCGCCGATGCATGATTGGGCCTAGTCTTTGTCACTATGTCATTTGACATTCTCATGTAGGAACTGATCTCTTGACCTATCAATGATTTAATAGTATTCTAAACTAGGAGAAAGACTTTGTACTATTGTTTTCTTGTCCTCTGCTTGCTAGAGTATCAAACCACGCTGTAGAGGGATTCCCGAAGACTCTTGAATCCATAAAGAATAGCACCACCGTGTCTTCGCCCGTTGTATCTTCTTCCAGCTCGTGGAATTTGTCTTCGAAATTCCGTTCGTCTCCAATGAGACTAAGGCGTAGCCTATTTTGGTGAGTCTTATAATACTTCTGTACCTTCAGATGCCTCCTAATAGACACCCAAGTAGAATCCATGCACGCAAAGAGATGTAGATGTCACCCAGTAGAGATGAAAATTACTGTATTTTTCAGTTTAGACGCACAGACCGGACCGGACCCTTGCAATTCCGGCTGGAACATCGTTGATCCGGGGAGATGACTAACCCTTATCCACCGATAAGCTGGCAATCTTTCCACTGTCCAAGTATCCAGACTCAGCGTGATGGTCAAGTAGCCAAGCTCGACGGCACCAAGATGCAGGGCTTCAGTGAGTACCCGAGCTGCTTGATAGTGATTGTTGTGCAACAAAAAAAAAGACTAACAGGCATCTGTAGATATGGGACGGTACGTCCCTCCCGACCAGGAGGGACTGACGACAGGCAACAAGCTGGCGGGCAAGCACCCGCTCGGAGCGCGGGCGCGCCATCTACACACGACAGGCGCTCTGGTGGTGCGGTTCGAGATGCCGTTTGCGATCTGGTGCACGACGTGCAAGCCGCACGAGACCATCATCGGCCAAGGGGTGCGGTTCAACGCCGAGAAGAAGAAGGTGGGTAATTACTACTCGACGCCCATCTATAGTTTCCGCATGAAACATACCGCGTGCGGCGGGTGGATTGAGATCCGCACCGATCCGCAGAACACGGCGTACGTCGTTGTCGAGGGTGCTCGGAAGAGGGAGACGGGAGACGACAAGGCGGAGCTAGCGCCGGGGGAGATCCGGATCAAACTTCCTGGGGAAGAGACGGTTGAGTCTCTTGCGGCGGACCCGTTTGCAAAGCTGGAGGGGAAGGTAGAGGACAAACGACAGGCGGAGACGGCGACAACTCGAATTCTGGAGCTGCAGCGCCGCCAGCAGCGCGACTGGGATGATCCGTACGAGCAGTCGAGGCGGCTGCGCCGCACGTTCCGCGCGGAGCGCAAGACGCTTGAAAAGGCCGCGGCAAACCGCGAGGCGCTGCAGGATAAAATGAGCCTGGGGATCGAGCTCGTCGACGAGACCGAGGAAGATCGCCTCCGCGCGGGGATGGTCGATTTCGGCACCACGCCGGAGGATAGTACGCGAGCAGCACTGCGCGTACGGCCGATGTTCTTCGCTCCACCTTCTTCATCGTCTTCTCCTTCTCCTTCGAATTCGTCGAAAGACGAAAAACTAAAGAAACTGAAACGCCTCAAATCAGAGGGTCCGACAGACCGCAAAGCCGCCCTCCGCTCTGAATTGGCAGGCAACACTCGCGCGGCGGTTGATCCGTTCCTTGCCACGCACGAAACAGCGTGGAAGCCCGAGACTAAACGACGCAAGACTATGACTCCTTTAAAGCAGACCCCTACAGGAGACGGCGACGAGCAGGAAACTCCTGTAGAACCGCCTCCCAAGCTGCGATCTGCTGCGTTGGTCGGCTATTGCTCTGATTCTGATTAAGGTATATATACCTAGACGACATGATTATACGGCATCAAGATACCCCTGCGTTGACTACACTAGCTACACTAATTGTACTATACTCTATGAATAATAAGATAACTATACGTATACTACTATGTAATACGTACTCATTGCATTGCTCATTATGCTCATCATGTACCCTACGGGCCATCAGGATTCCTCGCCCAGGGAGCCCGCGTAGACGCCATCGGCCCCGGAGGCATCCGTGACGTATCCGGTAGCCGGGTAGACGGTACTGGCGGTCTAGCACTGTCAGGTAGTCTTGTTGATGCCCACGGTGCAGCCGTGGCGCCCATCGGGGGCGGGGCAGCAGCTGTGGACCGCGGAGTGGCCCAGGGGGCCTTTGTCGTCGTAAGCTCGGCGGAGCCATCGTTGGAAGCCGAGGTAGAACCGGGATCTGTCGGTGTGGGCTTCCGCTGAGGGCCGGATGAAGAATGGATGGATGATGGGGGCGCCACGGCATTTGGGTCCCGGTCCCAGCTGAATAAAGAACCGAAGGGGAAGTGCTGCACCACGGGGAATTTGGAGAGGACTTCTGCATTGTACATTTTGATCATTCCCTGATCGTCAGATCTATCATCTATGGGGGGAAGGAAAGGAGGTCTACCTTGTTGATTTTTGCCCATCCCGCTGGAATGCCCGAGATATCAAAGAGCATGGGACTATGCTCCCAGAACGGCCCCCGCTTCACGTCGTAGATGAACCCAATCGCGGAGAAATACATGTTATGTCTGCGCTCTCTTGCGACGATGTTCGCCTTTGCCACGCCATTCGGACTCGGTGCGTCAGTCAGCGAGCCTTCTTCAGGTGTCCGGTCGGAGGGGGTAATCGCTGGCGACAGCTGGGCTGAACCAAAGATATACGGGAGAAACGAGTGGTCGTCTAGACCCCAGACGCCGTGAGATCCTGCAGGTTCCAGTGTATACGTTTTGATAATCGATCGAATAAGTTCGAGATATCTAAGTCGTTAGAGAGAGAGAGAGAGAGAGAGAGAGAAAGAGAGTAGATATAAAAAACATACGGCTCTATCACCCCCACGACGATGGCTCGCTCCTCGACTCCCCGATCAGCCAGCGGAAACCCGTTCAGCTTCCAGATGCCCGCCAGAAAAGCCAGGAAGCTCAATTCATGGCCCGTTCCATAGTCCAGGCGTTGAGCGCTGCCCCAGCTGCCCAGGAAATACGCCGTCAGCTCCTCCCTGGCCGAGGGGCCCTGCGGATCCGCCGACTGGGTCTGCAGCACCTCCGGCGCAAGGAACTCCTCCAGCAGCTGCGCTGCACGACTCTCCACGATCTGATACCACTTGCGAAAACTGATGTTCCCGAACCGCCGCGGGCCTGTATCTGGCGGGGCCTCGTCGAGGATTGCCTCGAGCCGCAGCAGGAGCTGCTGCAGCTGGCGGACGGGGGCAGAGAACTCGACAGCCTCGGAGTTGAGCGGCCACGTCTGGACCGTACCATCCTCCTCTGTGCTTCTCACGGGGAACATCGACCGGTTGAGCTGCAGCAGGAAGGTCGTCAGGTCGCCGTACGCCCTGGAGACCAGGAACTCTGCGACGTCGGGATGGTCATGGATGCGTTTGCTGGGGGTTGTGAACTTGTAGCTCCCCGAGGGGTCCAGGCGGGGGAGAACTCGAACTGAATCCATTGAAAGAAGCAGTTTTATGTGATGTATTTGTGTACGGAGTATTCAAAGTAAAGGATGTTGTAGTAACTGAAGTTGTGCCCCACCAAAGCTTTTATCCCACCACGTCATGATCTTCACCCTGGACGCGCCTCAATGAGCTGGGATCAATTCCTGGACTTCATGGAACTGTCGCCATGGGGAGGGCACGGCCAGCTGCATCCCAGAAGAAAAAAAGGAGCAGCAAGTCTACGTTGCAGGCGCTGGATCTATTAAATAACGTCAACAGGACAACGGCGAGTCGGTCTCGCGTCGCGCGTCGCGCGGCGAGCAGACGCCAGTCGTCTTTGGATATCTACGAAATTCCTCCATCGGATGGAGAATCGGTTGATGATGAGCAGGACAGTGACGGGGATGGAGAGACAGAAGGTGTTAATGCAGAACAGCAGGGTGAAGTGCCAGAAACGCCGGTCGGAAGGACCTGGCCAATTCGACGATCGCCGCGTGTCGGAAAATACACAAAAAAGCAAGTCTCTACGCCTGGGGAATTATTACAGCAATACTTGCATGGCCTTGGCAAGGAACACACCCCTGAACGGCCGAATCCCAAGTCTACACGAAGCGCCGGCGCGATAATCACGACACGACACGCGGACTCATATATCAGGGAGGAAGAAGAAGAGCATAGCTCGCTTGGAGATACACCGGCAGATCTCGACTTGTTTGTCGACTACGCACCCATAGAGGAGGCAACGGGTGCACGCCGCTTTCCACAGCATATGGCTCACGTCGAGATCCCTCCTATGACGCGGGGGAAACCGTCGTCTCAGGGAACAGCGGGACAGGCTCGGAAGCGATACGAAAGCGATGACTCTGAGAGCGGAGGATCCAGCGAGAGCGACTCGGAGAGCAGCGACGATGAGAGATCTACTGAGAGGTCTTCAGACGAGGACGAAGAGGAAGAAGCGTGGTTCGAGGAAGCCAAAAAACTTGGAGGCCAGGAAGAGAATTGGGCCGCTCTCATGACGAAAGCAAGGCAGTTAAAAGCCGGCAAGCCATCTTCTCTGCATGTCTTCTCGGCGTCCGACATGCTGATTAGGGTATTGTCTGACGTCTACGAGACGCTCGCGGTACAGCGGTCCCAGGACGAGAATGGCGACTGCTCCTCGCATCTCCGACGCGAGTCAAAGAATCTCGTCCAAACACTCTCCGATGAGACATATGGCATCCTCGCCAAAGTCTTGGAGCTCGCCACCGAGGGTGGTTCCCCAGGCGGTGCTGTCAACGCGACCAACCTACTGACCGAGTTTGAGCAGTACACCCTCCCACGGATTGTGCGGCTGAGCAAGACCTGCTTCAAAGCACATTACTTAAGTCACACCAGCGGTGCTGAGGGCAGTCTAGCCCGCAAGGCAGCCCCTCATTTACTACGGGTGCTCGATCTTCTCGCCGGCTTGCTCACCCGCACCTACAACCTCTGTGCGGAGGGTTTCGTGCCTCAGTGCGCGCTCAGCGCCGCGATGCGTCTCCCTCTACGCCGTCTCATCGCAGCTGTCCGTTCTGGCAAGCTTGGTGGAGACCGTCGTGAGGCAATCAGTTCCCGGCGGGGTATGCGGAAGCGTTCAAGTCTTGACGATGGTCTCAACGCGAGTATTCTTGAATCAAGACACGACAGTCTTGTCATCACCGGGATCCAGAAAGTATGGACAGACGAGGAGGGAAGGGCGTTGCTAGATGGCCTCAAGCAATACCAAGGTAGACCTCTTTTGTCTAGGGATCAAGAAATATCCACTAACTGTACAGGACCCGATCGCTACATCCAAATCATGAGAGTGTACGGCCACCGACTCCGCGGGCGGACGATTGCCGATCTCCAGACACAGACGGAAAGGATTCGCGCCGATCTACGAAGGAAATATCCCGAGGCCCAGTGGGCATGGCTGTTCGATTGACTTCACCTCGATGGTTTTATGGGAATTGTATATCTATTAATGGTTGTATGATATGGGTACTACTCTATATGAGACATCTTTCGGCATATGGTCTCACTAATGAACAAATTATACTCCGGTATATAAGACCGGTATAAGACCGGTATAATGTCTTTAAGCAGTAGAATGTTTAGAATAGTAGATGCCTATAATAAATAGCAGGATGGCCAGTCTGGTGGAGTACTATAGATAATAGCTACTAACTATATACTAACTATGTGTACTCTGTAGTGGAGGCAAAGACGTACCTGATAAAGAGTGGTTCGCGATATCCCGTCAACAAAGAAATAAACAGAGAAATAGACAACTTAGTCTATTACATATAACTGTTATATTTCCTTTGATTCTTATAGTAGGTAAACTATTTCTAATAGTATATAGTATGGAGTAACTATATTGAATAGAACTACAGTATCCTACTCCGTATGTCCTTTATTCATAATTTTTATATAGCATTAATATTAAATTCTTTCATAATTCTATTTACTTCTATAATATTTATACTGTTATTCTCTTTCTACTGAAGTATCTTAACAATATTCTCCATATCCTCATACTCCATATACTCATGGAGCCACGCTAAATCGTTGGCAGAAGCGGCCCCTTTCTGTTCCCCTCTTGTTCTTCTAGACACCAACAACTCTCTGCTCCATACTCCTCCTCCTCTCTTCATGTCCTATACCTTACCTGTCAACCTAATTAATTATAATCTCTACTGCAAATCCCTTCCTCCTTGAGCTGTCATCCGGTGAGTTTCTTCGTCTATTCCTCTGCTGCCGCACCATTCCCCCTCTGTACCTGCCTGCAGCTTCCGCTCCAACGAGAAGCAGAGCTCAGGAGCTGCCCAACAGCTTTACTTTGGCCTTCCCTGCCCTCTGCCGTCGTACAATTTCTCTCGCCCTGGTATCCTTGTCGCTGCTGTTGTCTATCTTGCAGAATTTCTCGACTCTCTGCTACATACGCTGTTTGTTTTTTTTTGTTTTTTGTTGTTGTTTTTTTTTTTCCGCGGCTGCCGTTTTGCTCTGATTGAAAACACCTGCTAATCAACAGATCGTGGCTTCAGACAGCTCCCTCACCGCTACTTCGTTGACTTTCCTCTCCCTCGTCTCAGAGAGACCTCACATACGCACCACAATTCAGAATGGCCTCGGTCGATGAACCCATTGTTCCTCCCCCTCCGGAATCGGACGTGGAGGTGCCCGCGCCGGCCACCCCCGTCGACTCCTCCGCCATCTTCTCTGGCACGGAAGACGCCAAGTCGAGCCCGGAGGCCTCCAAGGAGAACATTGTCGAGTCCTCGCCGACCAAGAAGAACTCTGCGGTAACCTCTACCATCAAGCATCACCCGACGGGGACGACCGCCACTGCCACCACCACCACCGGGAAGCGGCCCACCACCTCGTCCTCGGCCACGGGGAAAACCTCCTCGGCCGTGCGCTCCTCCACCACCAACGGCAGCACCTTGAACAAGCCCCCTACTCGCCCGTCGACAACTACTGCCGCCTCGGTCACTCGCAAGCCGCTGACCAGTACAACGGCCACCCATCGCTCCCGTGCTTCGGTCAGCAGCTCCGCCGATGAGAAGCCGCGGTCCATCGCCAGCTCCGGCGATGAGAGGAGGGGCATCTCCGGGTCCGCCAAGCGCATGTCGCTCGTCGGCAGCACTTCGACTAGGGCGCCTACTCGGCCTACGGTCTCCACGGTCGACCGGAGAGCCAGCATCGCCAGTATCACGGGGGATAAGAAGCCGCTCACCTCCCGCACAACTCCCACCACTGCTACCTCCACCACCACCAGCCGTACGGTGGGTAAGCTGACCAGCGCGACGCACTCGGCTCGCTCTGGCACCCACCCCTCTTCCACCACCACCACTACCTCGTCGAGTGCCACCCGTCCGGCTGTCAGACCCACAGCCTCTGCAACAGCGGAAGCAAGGAGGCGGCTAAGCACCGTTTCTACGTCACATGTCGCCAAGCACTCGCCCGAAGATGTCGAGAAGCTGCACGCCCTGCAAAAGCAGCTCTCCGAGAGCGAGGCCACCGTCGCCAGCCTCCAGGCCGAACTCGACGCCGTCAAGGAAAAAATGGCCCAGTTTGCCCTTTCCGCAGAGGAGGAATCGTCCAAGGTTGAAACCGCCACCGAGGCTATCCGTCACGAGCATGCGGCCAAGATTGACAAGATGGCCCTGGAGCATGCCGAAGAGCTCAAGGCCCTGCAGACCCGTCTGGCCGACGCCGAGGCCAAGTACGCTGCTCTGGAAGAGACCTCCATCAAGGAACTCGAGGCCGCCAAGGCCTTGGCTCTCGAACAAGGCGACGAGAAGACCGCTGCCGTTCTTGAGGAGCTGAAGGAGTCTCACAAGGCTGAGTTGGAGGCTCTGAAGACTGAACTGGCCGACCAGCAAGCCGCAGCGAGCGAATACGCCGAGCAGATCAAGGCGTTGAAGATTGAACTTGACGCTCAGAAGGCCGGCTTGGACGCCGCCAACGAAGTCCTCGAACAGAAGGCCGCCGCCTTTGACGAGCTCGACCGTGAACTGAAGGGCCGTGATCAGGTGGTGGAGAACCTCGAAACCGAGATGAAGAAGTTGGATGATTCCAAGCAGGAGGCAATCCGTGCAGCTGAGGAGTCGGCCAAACAGGCCATCACCTCTCTAGAGGAGCAAGTGGCTGCGCTGCAGGCCAAGTTGACCCAAGCCGAGTCAGAGAGCCAGGATAGCACCGACGCGACTAACCAGCGTCTCACCGAGAAGGACGAGGCGATTGCCAAGCTCCAGCAAGAGGTGGAGGCCGCGCAGACTCAGCTCCAGGAGGTCCGCGACGCCACCGCGCAAGAGCTGTCGGAAAAGACCAAGGAACTAGACCTTGGGCATGAGGGCAAGATTGCCGAGCTCAAGGCCGAACACGACTCTGCTCTCGCCATGCTGACTGCCACCCATACGCAAGAACTGGCCTCTGCCAAGGAGGCTGCTGACTCGGCGAGCGCTGCCCACTCGGAGAAGGTCCAGGAATTGCAGGCCGAACTGGAAGCGGCAGCCGCCCTCGCTTCGAAAGAGCTGCAGCAGGCGATTGCCGAGATTACGACCAAGCTGACGACGGATCTCGATGATGTGAAGGAGAAACTGGACACCACCGAACGCAGGCTCGCCGAGGTGCTGCAGGCCTCCGAAGAGAGCACCAAGTCTGCGGAGGCCGCCGCGGCCGAGGAGATCAATCAGCTCAAGGAGCGCCTGGGAACGTTAGAGTCTGAGCTTTCTTCTGAACGCGACATTGTCAAGACCTTGCAGAGCGAAGTTGAAGGCAAACAGGGGGAACTGCAGGCGCTGCAGCAGAACCTTGCGACGTTTGAAGCCCAGGCCAAGGCCAAGGAATCAGACCATGAGGCTGCAGTCCAGAGTTTGGAGGAGAGATTAGCGGTCGCGACCCAGACGATCGAGCAACACATTCAGGAAGCCACAGCTGCCGCGGAGCAGCACGCGCAGGCCATCGAGGCTCTGAAGACGGAGCACGCGACTGAGGTTGAAAAGGTTCGATCTGACGCCACCGGCGCCCAGGAGAGCGCCGTGGGAGATCTCCAGCGCAGGCACGATGAGCTGCTTGCCGCCAAGACTGAGCTTGAGGCCAGTCACGCCAAGAAGATTGAGTCCATCGAGACGGAGCTGCAGTCGGCACTTGAACGTCATGCTGCGGAACTCTCGGCCCAGTCAGAGTCGCGCGAGAGCGAGATTGCCGAGCTGAACAAGAAGTTTGAAAACGCACAGGCTGCTCTGCGAGCCGAGTTGGAGAGTGCCCATGCCTCGAAGAGCGCCGAGACCGAAGCCGAACACAGCAAGGCCATCGAGATGCTGCTCACGACCCAAGAGGAGAAGGTGTCGGCCCTACGGGCGGACCTGGCACAGGCCCACGAGACCAAGTTGGCCGAGCTGCAAGGATCGCATGAGGCTGTGCTGGCGGACCTCAACACTCAGCTGTCGCAGGCCAAGGCTACCGCGGAGGACACCTCTGCCCTGGACGAGCTCAAGGCGAAGATCGTCGAGTTGGAACAGAAGCTGGCTGACGCGGAATCTGCCGCGGCCGCCGAGGCCCAGCGCACTACAGCTGCGACCGACGCCCTCGTCCAACAGCATGCCACTGCGCTGTCTCAGGCCGAGGCCCAACGGGCTGACCTTGAGCAGAAGCACAGAGATGTGACCGTGCAGGTGGAGGAGCTTCAGAAGTCGCTCGCGGCCGCAGAAAGCGCCGCAAGCGCGCAGTCCGAGCAGCTGGCGACGGTTTCGCAGCAGCTGGCGACCGCTCAAGAGGAGGTTTCGCAAGTCCAGGCCAAGCTCGAGACCGTCACCGGCGAGCTTGAGGCCGCCAAGGCCCAGACCCAGGAGATGGAGGAGAAATTGGCCAAGGGGGAGCGGGATCTGAACGATCAGATCGACAAGAATATGTCGCTGCTCGAGCAGCTCGGCGAAGTGGACGCCTCCATCTCGGCCAGCCGCAAGCGTGTGCGCGAGCTCGAAGCAGAACTGGGCGCCCTGAACGCAGAGAAGGAGCTCACCAAGGGTACCCCCGTCGGGTTGGAGGGCAGCCGTTGGGCCACCAGGGAAGCGGGTGACGCAGAGGACCATGCCGTCGGGGGAGACGACGCAGGTCCGGCCGCCACGGAAGGTGAGGACCTTGGCTCTACCATTGAGGGAACGGTGGGACACCCGTTTCTTCTTTCATTTCAATGATCGAAAACGTTCCCTCTGGCGAACTGCGTTACTGACATATTGTTTTCATTGCAGATGGCGAGCATCCAGGAACAGATTAAGCATCTGCGCGCTGCCAACGCGGATTGGCACGATGAGCACAGGCGGTATGTACAGCTCTAGGCACTGTATCAGGTACTCAGTGCTTCTTCAATAAACCATACTGACGACCGTTAGAATTGTTTCAGAGTTTAGTCAATTCTCATGCCGGACAACACCCTTATCGACACCGTTACTAGGTTCGGAGGACGGACGATCGGAGCTGGGGTTGTGATGAGTGGGTATCGCCATTCAATTTTTTCTTCTGTCTGTTTATTCATATTTTGTAATGGCTATTGTATGTAATTACTAGTGCTGGATACCCAATCCACATTTACTCAAACCATGAGTCACAACGTTTTGTGTTTGTAGGATTATATGATATAGTCATATCGATATATTGTTGTACAGTGTGTCAGGTAAAAGAAAGACTGTTTTATACACGCAACCCCCAGCGACCAACCTCCCGCATAGCCTCCTCGCCACCCTCGGCCAAGCGGCCATCAGCATTACTCGGATGCGAAGCACCCAGGACACCCGCGACGCAGCGCCAGCCGTCTCTCCCGCCGCCCCAACGGAGGACTTGATCCCTGTAGCGTTCGCCCGCAGCACGGTCTGTCGCCGCGCGACCGGACTGAAACACCTCCTGCCAGATCTTATGGGCGATGGCCCTGTCGAAGATATAGCTGTAGTACGTTCCGCCGTAGCCGTAGAGGTGGCCGAAGAAGCCCTGCCAGGAGGTAAGCGGGGAAGTATCGGTTGGATCCGGGAGAGAGGAATGCTGCGAGGAGACGGCATGGTAGATTGCCGTGCTGTTGATCGCCCCCTCTGCAGAGGTGGAGAGAGTATCGGCGTTGAGGGAGTGGTATGCTTGGTCGACGAGGGCCATGAGGATCTGGGCCTCGTCCTCGACGGCGCCGTAGATGGAGGCGTGGGCGAGGCGGTCGCGCTCCATGCTGCGAACCATGGACTCTGAAAGCGGGGTGTCTGTTTTCCAGTGGCGGGCGTACAGGGCTAGGACTTCGGGGGCGGTGGCGAAGCTCTCCATGAGCACGGAGGGGAGCTCGGCGAAGTCGGTTGCGCAGCGGGTGCCGGAGATGGACTGCAGGGATGTCTGGCCGAGGATGGAGTGCAGGGCGTGGCCCATTTCGTGGAAGAGGGTGCGCACGCTGTGTTCGCTGAGGAGCGAGGGTTGGCCCGAGCCGTCGGCGGGCGGGTCTTGGAAGTCGCAGACCAGCGCGATGGTGGGGAGCTGGCGCAGCGTCTGGGTTGCTTGGTCCACGGCTGTGGCCATCCCGTCGTTCGGGTGTGCGCTGGGGCTTGAGGCGGCGGCCTCGGCGATCTCGTCGGCGGAGATGGCGCGCGCGCACCGCAGCGTGAAGTGCGCCGGGTTGGGGCTCTTGTCGGGCCGCGAGAACAGGTCGCAGTAGATGACTGCTAGATGGCGGTCGGCTTCGTCCACCACGTCCAGCCGGCGCACGTCGCTGTTCCACGTCTCGCCAGGCGCCGTCTCCTGCGGGACCAGCCGTACCCCGTACAGCCGGTCGAACAGACGCGACAGGCCCTGCATCACCGTACCGAGGGAGAAATACTCGGGGACGGCGCTCAGCTCGCGGGACCGCCGCAGCTGTGAGTATTTCATCACCTGGTGGTGCACGTAGTATGCGTGGTCCCAGGGCTGGAGCGGTGTCCCCGAGGTCTTCATCTGCTGGAGCCGGGCCAGTTCTTCGCGCACCGAGCCCCGGTTGCTGGCGACGAGCGAAGTCAGGAACTTGGAGACGGCCTCGGGGCTCTTGGCCATCTTATCGCCGAGTGTCATGTGGGCGAAGCTCTGGTAGCCGGACAGTTGGGCCAGCTCGGCGCGTTTCCGCAGCAGCTCTTCCAGCCGATGGATCTGCCGTCTGCTTGAGGTCCGAGTGGCCAGGTAGATCTGCTTACGGGCCTGCTCGCTGTGCACAGAGCGCAGGGCCAGGCGGGGGATCATCCCCGTCGTGGGCACAGGAGCCTTCTTGTTCCACCGCTTAATCTTCTGCACCACGATGGGGTCCAGCCCCGCGAGATCGTTGGCGTTGAGCCCAACGTGCGAGGTGGCAGTCTCGGCCCCCTGGACGAATTCCGATCCCAACTGGCTGATATCATTCGACAGGTTGACAAACCGCTGCCGTTCATGCGGTGGGAGGTGGATGGCCGAGTTCGAGAAGTCCTTGATTAGGATCTGCGCCACGATCTTCTCCTCCTCGCTCCAGTATGCCGCCACCTCCGGGCTATCGATCGCCGTCTTGAGCTGGTCGTGCAGCCCCGTCGTCGTGTTCAACACGTTCATATACTCGAACATGAGCGCGTACGCCTGCGTCGCGGCTTCCTGGATCTGCGGGTCCGGGTGCATCGACCGCATAAAGTCGGACAGATCAATCACTCGACACAGCAGGTCGCTGAGGCGGTCCAGATCGCGCGCCATGCCCCGGTATTCCTCCACAGTCCTCGCTGCCAGCACTCGGGCCACGATCCCCTGGCATTTCTGTAGTGTTGTAGTGGCAAACTCGCGAAACCCGTCCGGGCTGGTCAGGTACTGGTTCTGCACGAGACCAGTTTTCCGCTTCGAGCTGACGATCGGACGCTGCGAAAACTCACTCCAGAACGGCTGCGAGTCGAAGACCCGTCGTAACGTCTCATCGTCGACCTTCTTCGAGCGTGATTGTGGTGGTGGGTGAGTGTAGACGGCGCTGGTGGCCGCCGTCTCGAAGCAGCGTGCCGACCGCACGCTCCGCACGCTCTGCAGGCGTTGCAGGCGCTGCAGACATTGTCGACATGTCCATGGCTGCTGGCGGAGTGGAGCCAGCATATTGAACAAGCTGCAACACACACAGAGATACCCAGAGCAGTGTTGGCTGTCCCTTTGTTTGGTCTGGCCAGGCAGGTTTTTTGGACGATCCGGAAGGCTTGGCGGGGCCTTTAAACCGTGACTTTAGCGTTGTTCTGCTGTGCAGCCTCTGGGGTTTTATTTCGATTTCGGTCAGATTGCTTCATATTAAATCAATCGAATTCTAGTTACAAAATACTGAGCTTATATACCTCCAACTATAAATCAAATCAAATCCTCAATATCTGCGTGTAAATGCTATAAATTTGTGGCATGGCATCTCTTGGCGTGCACGGTTTAGACACCACCGCCAACCGCTCCGAAACTTCCCTCGCTCGACGTGACAGTCCCGACCAACAGACCTACAATTGATCCGGTCTGTCCGCCACGATGTCGTTCCGGCCAATGCTTCAGCGAGTATGTCTCCCAGGTTGATTTCGACGTGAAATGGAATGACTGCTGACTCGATAGGGTGCGGTTGGTCCGCTCGCAGCCGCTCTCGTGGCTGGCAGTGTCGCTCTGTACCCTCGGCAGACGGCCTTTGCAGAGGCGCCTCGTGACTCGGTATGTGCTGGCGGGATACAGATTTATTTGTGCAATTGATGATGGATCTGACTTGGAGACCAGAGAAAACCTATCTACGATGACTTTCCGACCGAGACCGTGGAGCTGGTGAAGCCTGCTCCTCCTGCCCCGTCTGCAGCTGCCGTTGCCGCTGCCGCTGCTCCGGCGTCGACGTCTACCTCGCCGACGCCGACGGATATCCTGACGGCCCAGGTGCGCCAGGCCCGGCTGTTCCTGTACTCGCACTCGCTGGCGGTCGAGAACCGCTTCAACGAGCTGCTGTCGCGTGCCTTCCACATCGAGAACGCCTTCACCAACACCGTCGCGTCGCTGGCCCCTTCGCCCGAGTCCGGCGAACGCCTGGTCCCGGGGTCTGTCTACGTTGCTGTGGCCGCCATGGCGGGTTCCATCGTCTCGCGGCACCGGGGGATCGTTTTGCGGACTGCCTCACCCCTCGCCCTCGGCACCATCGCCGCCTGGACCATCCTCCCCGTCACGATGCGCAACGTCTCGGACCTGATCTGGGAGTACGAGAAGAAGGTCCCCGCCGTGGCGGAGCAGCACTTGCTCATCCGCAACAAGGCCGAGTACATCTACTACACCGGTATGGCGCACAGCGGCATGGCCCGTTCCATGATGGAGGACAAGATCAGCATGGCCCGCCAGAAGCTTGAGGATTTGGTGAGAAAGGGCCTCTGATTTCCCCCCCCCCTATATCGGATCCTCTCTTTCTCTCTGTCTCTTTACCTCTTTTCTTTGTTCTGAGCGTTGCCAGTAACCGTTCGGTCGGATGGTGTATTTTCCACATATGTATTGTCTAGACTAGAAGAAGGCATTTACCATGTTCTCGCTATACGTTTGTGCCTCGAGCTGGGCACCTATTTGAGCACATCAACGTAATTGGTATCTTTACTGTACAGAATCAAATATAACTAGTGGTCTCGTATCAATTGGTTGACTCTGGCCCACTCTCAGTGGGATTGGCACCCCCCAGTTTCGGAGGCGGCGGCAGGGGAGTGCCCCGGCGGGAGGGTGCAAAATCCTGCTCCCGGCTCTTCTGTTCTCCTTCAGCAAAGTACTCGTCAAAGGCCCTGTCTGGCGAGACGACTCCTGGCCGTGTTCTCCCCGCGCGACGTCCGCCGCTGTGTCGAGGCTCTGCCTTGTTGCCCGACGTGGGAAGCGGAGGAGGCGAGGCCATGTTTGCAGGAATCAGAAAGTGGCCGACAGGTGCCCCGGTATCTTCAGTCGCAGTATGAGGCGAGACGGTCTGCGAGTAGCCCTGTGCGAATCCAGAAGTGCCATCTTCTCTCGTTTCAAAGACCACCTCCCCGGGACCCTCGACTTCCTCTCCCAACCCAACAGGTAGGCGATGTAAGGCGCCATAGCCCAGCTCGGCGCCTAGGGCCCCTTCGCCGCCCCAACCTCTAGTCGGAACGAGCTCGACCTCGCGCACCACGTCAAACTCGCTATTGTACACCCACAGCACCAGAGTGCGGTCCAGGTGGTCCTCGACCAGCTCACCCAGCGCAGACTCGCCGCGTAACGTGCCACTCGGGGTACCGATGATGTAGTCCGAGTGTGGCAGCAGGCCGGCGCGATACGCCGGGCTCAGCGGCGACGGAATATTCAGCACATGCCAGATATGTTGCGTCGAGGAGAGCGGTGCCAGCTGCAGTGCGAGCCCGAGGGCGGGGTTCGTAGGGGAGACGGGGATCGAGACTGTGTGTGTCCGTTGGCCCTACAGTTCCTGTTAGCATTATACTCCATAAACAGAGCCTCCTTCCCCCTTTCCAATAGACATCTCATGGATACCTTTGCACTCCAGATCTCCAGCGTCACACTCGACCCAGCACAGTTTCGGACTTCGGTAGCAAACAGGTTTGGATCCGGGTCCTCCTGTTACGTACGGTTAGGAGCTTCTCGCAGGTTATCTTGTCAGAAGTCTGTGTATTCCATACAATCGGGTGACCATTGATGCCCACGATAAAATCAAACCAAGGCTCTAGAGGTAGCTCGGCGTCCTTGTTACGTAGCACTTGGAAGCCGAACGAGCTATCCCCCGTCGAATTCTGGCGAGATTGCTGGACAGGCTCGGCGTCCAGGCGCCCGATGAATCGGTTAAAAGCTCCAAACATTGACATTATTAATACTGTCAACACTGGAACTGGCGTGTAATCGTCGGACTTGCTTGTATTCTCGCTGGTTGCAGGCTCAGGGTGCCTGGACGAGTGTCCTCTATCAACCAGACGTGGATGCAAACAAGACAAACACCGACTGTAACGCGGGACTCCATGGATTTCTTTCCTTCCCTGCCTTGAGCAAAACCATCCATGAAGACGCCTGGGTTTTCTCCTGTCATGGACCATCTCTGGTAACGGCGACGTACCAGCTCTCGCCATGGCTGCTGATTTCGACGAGGCTCCGCCCGAGGTCCATCATTATGAGAGCTTAGCAGAGGTGCCGTGGGATATCCAGATGTACGATTGCTCTTGTCCCCCCTCCCCTTGATAAGACACCGATCTCATACTGACATGGACAAATTCCCCAGCTACTGGAAGCAGCGGTATAGGATTTTCTCCAAGTATGATGAAGGAGTCTGGTTGACCGATGATGCCTGGTTTGGGGTGACTCCTGAGCCGGTGGCAGAGTAAGTAAAAGCAAATATTACCACCAGCTGTTTTGTTGATGGTGTATATGCTAACGACTTGTCTAGCAAAATCGCCGAAGATATTGCTGCGACCGCCCCCGAAGGACGGGTGATCTTGGTCGACGCGTTTGCTGGCGCCGGTGGAAACACCATCGCCTTTGCGAAGACGGGCAAGTGGAAGCGTATCTATGCGATCGAGAAGAACCCGGCGGTCCTGCGGTGTGCAAAACATAACGCCCAGGTGTATGGTGTTGAAAACAAGATCACCTGGTTCGAGGGGGACTGCTTCGAAATCCTCAAGAACCAACTCAAGGACCTTGCACCGTACTGTGTCCTTTTCGCTAGTCCGCCATGGGGAGGTACGTCTTCCTCCTTGTCTCCTTGCTTTGCCTGATATAAAAGCCGATCCATTTGACTGACCCTTAAGGCCCCGGGTACCGCTCCGACCGCGTGTTCGACCTCCACACCATGGAGCCATACCCTCTTGCCAAACTCTACGACGAATACTCTGCCTTCACCAAGCACCTGGCGCTGTACCTGCCCCGCACCTCTGACCTTAAGCAGCTAGCAGAGGTGGTGGAAGAGGATCGCAAGGCAACCGTCGTTCACTACTGCATAGAGGGTGCCAGTAAGGCCTTGTGTGTGTATTATGGTGATTTCAACATGGAGTGAATTAAACCCCTCCCATTAATATTTATAGTAGAAACAATAATCTACCCAATACACACTCCTTACCCCTCAGTAAATTCACTTGCTTGCTCTTCTTCCTGTAGCTCTTCTGATAGTGAATGAGCTGATTTCCTCTTTGGGACTAGCGCCGTCCGCCATCCCGCGACTCTCACTTCCTGCCATCCTCCCCTCTTCTCTCTCTCTCTCTCTCTTTTTTATTCTCATTCTCCCTCTTGCTCTTTCTCTCTCTTTCTGTTTACCCATCTTTTTCCTCCCATGCTCTTTACCACACACTCGTTGCTCTCTCGCAAGAAAAAACCTCGATTTTGACGCAGGAGCTGGTCTCTGTCGCAGGACTAAGTGCGCTACTTCCAAGATACTTCAAAAGAGATCACTAGAACATCTCTGTCGACTCCCTTCACCACCTCTTGCATTTTCCACTCGATCAAGATGCCTCACGCGACGGGCCCCACCGCGGCCGACGCGGAGGACGCCGAGTTCGAAAATGTGATGCGACAAATGAACGGTCCGATGAATAACGACATTTCCTTCGACTTCCTGAACCGCGAACTTGAACCCGGCGAAAAGGCAGACGACGCGGTGGACTACGAAGACATAGATGATGACGATGATCTGCCTGATGAAGAGCCCGCGTCGTACCGACCGGGCGCAGCAGCAGAAGACAACGGTATTGTTGACGATCAGACGGTAGCCGGCAAGGATGTGTCGGATGGCTTCGATGATATTTTTGGAGACGCTGGCGGTGATGCCGGGGACGGCCAGCACGCTCCGGAGGACGACCTGGACGATCTGTTTGGAGACGGGCCTGACTTGCCGACCGGACAGGAGGTCGATCACACACGCGATTTGTTTTTTGACGACGAGGAAGATGGCTCTGCGCTTCCCAGCGTGCCAGAACAGATCCAGGTTCCCCCGGAACGAGATGAGATTATGGAGCAAGCTGCAGCAGAGGCCGGGGAAGAAGAAGAGGAGGAAGATGATCAGGCAGAAGATGGAGCGCTGTCGCCTACTGCAGAAGACATGGACCCCGCGCTTCTCCGTGCCTGGAAGCTTCAACAAGCCCTGTTCGCCATGTCATCGAATGTCATGGACCATCCCCCTGCGCCACCGGAGAACGTGGAGGAGCTGCTGCAGTCCCTTTTCCCTGACTTCGACCGCAAGGCGCTCCCCCGGTTTCTCGAGTTGATCCCCCACAAGAAAGCATACTTCCTCGGCAAGCAGGCGCTCAAGCCTCCTAAGTCAGTTGTTCCCACCAAAGTCAGTATCGAGCTGGCTCAAGACCAAGAGCGTATTTTCAAGGCAGGCAGCCAGGCGCAGAAGCGTCAGCTCGAGTCAGAACATCATGGGGTTGTCCATGTCATCGATGCCACACAAGAAGAAGAGGAAGGAGAAGACCTTAAAGGAGATTTTGACCATGACCTAGATACAAACGAGGTTTTACCGGGAGGTGTCACCTTGCAGGACCTGCGAGTCATCTGCACCGACTGGGACACCAAGAGTGACGTCGCATCGGAGATGGATATCGATGAGCCAGAAGGCAAAGAGCATCGCGGTGAGTCCGGAATCGATGCCGAAGATGACTGGCTGTTCGAGACCACCCGTCCAGCGAAGAAACGGAAGCTTGGCCGAGATCCTATGGATGTGATCGCCCTGTCCCATATCGAACTGCCGCTGTTAGATGACCCGGAACAAGTGACCGCACGTATCTCGAAGAAGGTGCACATCGACATGAATGACCCGTTCCTGCTTCTGGACGAACAGGGTCCCGAATCAGTGACGCAGAAAGCAAAGGCACTAGGCTCACTCAAGAGAGACGAGATGGACGCCAACGTCACCCGTCGTCTCACCTCACGGTACAATATCTCCAACGACCAAGCATACGACATGTTGAAGCAGAACCACCAGAACAAGGTTCGAAGCACTCTCGGAAACGTCACTCTAGAACATAGTATGCCGGCCTTGCGGCTGCAGTGGCCCTACTACAAAACCGAGCTGGCCAAGGCAGAGGCCCGTTCGTTCCACCGGCCCGCCCTGTCCTTCCGTCCGGGTCAGAGCTGTTGGTTCAAGAACCCGGCATATATCAAGCGGAAGCACCAGCGAGGCAAGGACATCAAGGCGCTCTACGATTCTACCAGGTCGCTGTCCATGGCCGACAACTCGAACGTCCTGTTGCTGGAATATTCCGAGGAAGCCCCCATCATGCTCTCAAACTTCGGTATGGCCAACCGATTCATTAACTATTATCGGCGCAAGAATATGGAAGATCCGACTCGTCCCAAAGCAGACATCGGCGAGACGGTCGTTCTTCTCCCACAGGACAAGTCCCCCTTCTCGATCTTTGGACATGTTGAGCCCGGCGAGATCACCCCTGCCATTTCCAATTCCATGTACAGAGCCCCCCTGTTCCCCCACCAGGCCAAGTCAACCGATTTCTTGGTTGTCCGCAGCAGCACTGGCAGCGGTGGAAGTGACTACTTCCTTCGGAACATCGAGAACCTGTTCATTGTCGGCCAGCAGTTCCCCTCGGTCGATGTTCCGGGCCCTCACTCGCGTAAAGTCACCACCGTGGCAAAGAACCGCATGAAGATGCTAGTCTACCGTCTACTAAAGAAGAGTGGAGAGCTCAGACTGTCGATCAGCGACGTCACCGCCCATATTCCGGGCACCACCGACATGCAGAACCGGCAGAAAGTCAAAGACTTTCTCCAGCATGATAAAGATTCCAAGTACTGGGTGCCCTTGGAGCCCGTTCCCGAGTCGACCACCGTCCGGTCCTGGGTTCAGCCGGAGGACGTCTGTCTGCTCGAATCGATGCAGGTGGGTCAGCAGCACCTCCATGACACGGGGTACGGTAACGAAGCGGAGACCGCAGGGGACGAGGAGGACGACGGTGAAGGAGAAAGCTTCGAGCAGCAAATGGCGCCATGGAAAACTTCGCGCAATTTCCTACTTGCCTCGCAGGGCAAGGCTATGCTCAAGCTCCACGGCGAAGGCGACCCGACCGGTCGTGGAGAGGGATTCAGCTTCATCAAGACGTCCATGAAAGGTGGCTTCAAGGCTATCGGCGAGAGTGTCGAGGACAAGTTGGACGCGCAGCGGCTCAAGGAACTCGGTGGCCACAGCTACAATGTTGCCCGACAGCAGAAGTCGTACGAGCAGTCGATCCGCCGCATCTGGGATGCCCAGAAAGCGAGCCTTTCTTCGACGGTGGAACATTCTGATGACGACGAAAGTGACATGGACGGCGTTGAGGAATACAGCAAGCCAACTCCACGGTCAGAAGCCTTCACTCCCGCGCCCGCTCGCCGTGATGACGAGACGACGAGTCAGTTCAGTAAGCTTAGCGTGACGAGTCAACGGGGCAAAGTGTTGCGTATCATCCGCGAGTACAGAGGAGAGAAAGGCGAAATCGTTCAGAAAGAACATATTGTCTCCGATCCTCGTGTCATCCGCAAATACATCCAGCATCGCCACCGATTGGAAGCTCTGCACACCAAGTGGGTTCATCCGAACAGATCCATCTACGTATATTAGCCACCAACTAACCTTGAGCAGGCTCGAGTCTTTGCAGCCAACCGGCGACCCGGAGATCGATGCGCGGAACAAGAAGCTGTAAGTCTTTCACCCGCAAGCGATCATGATGACCACCATCGCAGTCTAACCGTTTGTCATACAGACTCGAAGCGGAACTGAGCCGTCTGAACCGCAACAAGGAACGCCGCTTTGCCCGCGAAAAGCAAAAGGGGGTGACCAAGGCCCCTGGCGCAGAGTCGCCTGCAGAAGGGGGTTCCGGCACTCCCGGCAAATCTGGAGGCACCCAGCGCAAGTGCGCCAATTGCGGCCAAGTCGGCCATATCAAGACAAACAAAAAGTGCGAGAAATATGGCCAGGACCCTAAGTTCTTTGCCGATCCTTCCACCCAGAATGGCCCCTCCTCCCCCCAAAATGGAAACCCGTTCCCTTGATTCGGGAGGACCATTGCCATGGAGCGCAGCTAGCCCAGAAGAAACACCAATTCCTATTGAACGAGACACCAGAATCAGGAACAGAGACGGAAACTCTCGAGCCGGTTCTTGGACACTCGTGCATTGTTTGGTGGGCTTTTAGCAATATCGCCCATGAGCATGAGCATGAGCTCCTTTGCCCATTGCCTCCCCCTCTCCCCCCCTCCCCCTGCTCGCTGGAATCCCATATTGTTTTTTTTTTCGCTTGCTAATATGGTCTCTCTACCTACCATCAGACTCTGCCCGCTCCTGAACGGCACCATGAAGCCCGAGGACCGCATGGGCGATTCGGCCTTCTCAATGGGAGCCCCCCCGGCCATCTAATTCGATGTTGAAAACACCAAAAAAAAAAAAAAAAATAACCAACCACCTGAATTGATCCGATCACGTCTTCATACAACTTCCTTCCATTATCCTTGCTAGCAACGATACCCGAACCAGCATTCAGCAACATCTTTTGTTCATTATCCATTCTTGCAAAAAAAGAATATTTCCACCCCACCCAACCTGTACTACAAATCCCACAAACCTACGACATACTAATCGAAAAACAACGAATTTTCAGCCATTGGCACGCATCCTTGATAATTGGAGTGACCTAGGTTAGGTGTTTGGATGGGATAATCCTCGGATGAGGCGTTTTTTTCCTGTTTTCTTTCCAATGAGGCTTGTCTGTCTTCCTGATGCAAAACATACCAGGCGATTGTTTTTTTTTTCTTCTTCCTTCTTTTTCGTGTGCATCTCGAAATAACTTACGAGGAAATTGATCATCATTCGCGGATAAAAATATTTTTCATTCGTGAAACACTGAAATTCACTATTGATAGATATATATAACACCTTAGGTATGGATAATGTTTCCGGCTGCACCAGATACGAATCCCTATAACCATTGGCTCATGCACCAAGATGCACAGCAGTGGAAGCTGGGAGGGAAAAGGGGTCGACAAGCCCTGGTCGTCAGGGAACTCCTAGTAACCATACAGCTCTGCAATCGGTGTCCTAGGGAACAACGGCCGCCCTCGCTCATCGTTGAAAAGAGTGTGAATGGGGTTTGGCCGGCGATAGGTATACCCCCAGAAGGCGTCTTTTTTGCGCATCTCTAAAACCCGTTTGCCCACCCCCTTGTCTCGCAAGATCTTGTCTCTGGGTCGAACCCTCGTTTTCTGCCTCTTTTTGCGTTTCTTCTGAGGTGGCTCAGAATGGTCCGCTGTCCTCTTGCAGCCTGCCAGTGGCGAAAAGAAATCCGGGTCATCAACCTCCGGTACAGCACTACTACCTAGTTCGTTCTCGTTATGCGGTTTGAGATCTCGAGCAAGTTCACTTGTGCGATGGCTCGTAGGCTCAGATACTCTTTGTTGACCGATACATTCTGTGTTTTCACTGGAAGTAGATTCGGTGTCATCGTCTTCGTCTCCGTTGAGACATGCACTGCCTTCAAAGTATCGAGTATCTTCCCAGCCTCGAACCCTTGGCATGAGAGGTGGTCTCTGAAGATGAAGGATGTCCCAGCGAATCCCCCTGAAGAATGGATGAGATTTAATCTCAATTGCGTCATCAGGATATACGAAATAGCCTTGATAGTTTCTGTTCCGTTGATCTTGACAGAGAAGATGCCTTGCTGCTGGAGAGTTCAGGATGTCATTGATTCGATAATTACCGCAGCATAGACGGCGTTCCTTGCTTGTTAGGATACGATTGATCAGGTCGATCGCTGTTGTCGACACCAGTCGATCAGAGGGACTTTGGCTTGGGAAGTGCAACGTTTCTAGGTGATGCTATTTTGTGTATACAGCAGTCAGTCAACACGAGTCACCAGGGGGGGGTTGGATCGATAATGCTGACCAAAATCTTCCGCTTTGTTTCATCCCGGTTCTCACAGGCGAACGGCGTAAATCCGTATAGACACTTTATATATCTGTGAGCTTTCCTGATACAATCTCATAGTAGTAAAGCATTTGAAAGGTACCTCGTAAAGAATGATGCCTATACTCCACCAGTCACATCGACCGTCATATATAGACCCTGAGATAACCTCGGGAGCCATGTATTGGCTTGTGCCAACGATGCTCCTTGCATATATTCTTCGTTCGTGCCTATCACGCCACGCCAGAACATTAGCTGAAGGGGGTTGGACGCCAGGGACCTGCTCTGCCCTCTGCCTCTGGTTACTATGACTAGCCATGTTTGCCGCTGAGTTGTTTCCATAGTTTCCCGCTGCATCTTCCTTGTCCTTTTCATCGCCTTCGACGGTGATACCGAGCCTCTTGAGCAAGGAGTATCTATGGTTGTGATAGTAGGCTTGATCATGCGCCCAGTGGCCATCGAACGCCAAACCGAAATCTGCAATCTTCAAGTGGCCAGACGCGGAGATGAGAAAATTATCAGGCTTCACATCCCGATGGATCCAACACAGCCGATGCGCCTCTTCAACACACAAGATCATCTCTGCAATGTACCATTTTGTGACCTCCTCCGACAGGACGTTTTTGCGGATCAACAGGCCGAGAAAGTCACCACCCACCATGTAATCCATGAGAAGATACAGATGATGCGCATCTTGGAAACTTGCAACAAGTGGAATGATCCAGCGGGAGTTTGCAGACGCTACTAGGAAATTTCTCTCAGCTCGGAGATGTCCTTCTTGGCAGCTTCGAACCATTTCGGATTTACGAATGACCTTCATGGCAAATACCGGGTTCGCCGTTGTAGGAGTCATGACTCGTCGCCGGGCGTACCTGCGTCCGTCGACCGCTGAACGGATCGTCTCCAATGCACTCGCCTTGAAACTCTTGGCTCGCGCGGTAGATGAAGGCTGTTGTTCTTTGGGAATTGCTGGCTCGTCGTCTTTTCGCTTCTCCCTCACCAAACGGACAACGCCGAAGCTTCCTCTTCCCAATACTTTGATCACCTCATAGCCCGCCAGTGAGACGATTTCATCACGAGAACACCGATTCGATCGGGTCTTTAATACTCGACATTGGCGAGAATAGTTCTTTTCTTGAGCGATCCAGCTATTTCTGATACCGAGTTTCTCTTCAGTTGGAAGAGATAACGAATGAAGATACCTTTCCAGTTCACGCAGTCGCCGTTCTCGTGGGCCTTCACTGATAAAGATGGAATGGAAGTGAGTCTCGAAGTAAATTTTTGCAGCCGCGGCAGCCTCGACAGTGACAATCGACGGAGCGGGCTTTGACAATGCCTGATCTGCCTTGGAAGGCAGGCGAGCGGTTGGAGAGAGGACCTTGTCCTGACTCTTACCGGCGAGGGTGACATCTGGTAAGCCTTTAAAGCTGTTTTGGGTTGCCGACGGCTCCTCGGAGGTTGGAGGGGTGGACCTTGTTCTCAGAGGCAAGCTGTCACTGCCGTAGGAAAAAGAATCCAAGCTATCAGTTGTACTATCTCCTTGCTTGTACGGAGGATCCAAAGCGCTTTGGGGTTGGATAGCGCGAATACTCGGTCTCTGCCGAAGATTCACACGATGAATGACGGTCTGTGGCGCAATATTTGTGGACAATTTCCGCGACAACAGACGATGGAGACTTGGACTTGAATGTCTGGGTCGAACGACAGTATCGGGCTTTGCATTCTCTGACACACTTGTCGAACAAGGCATGGTATGGACCTTGTCCCTTGTCTTGGATCTGCCACGCAAAGACACTATCGGCACGCAGGGGCGCCCTGAGATCTGCTGAGAGGCGTTTGTATGATGATTCTTGTGAGCCCCAGCCTCTGCGTTGCAACACTCGGTATCTTGACATATAAATGGATATGGTGGTTCTAAATGATGGTTGACAGTGTCGGCAGTCACAGCACTGGCTGACTGCGGAGGAGTGCCTATTCAGAGTGATGATCCCGGTCAGTAGGGAATACATCCATGACCATGCTGAAAAGGACTATAGGTACAAACCACTTGACCCGACAATCCTAAAGAAAGAAAGCACCTTTGAACCGCTTCCTCTCAGCCTCGACGACACTCTGCTGGCCCTACTCAGTCTTTCCAGAGTCTCCTCGGGGCCCGGCCCATCTGAAACCGTTGTCGAGTCAGTGACCGAGGGAGGAGAATCGCCACCAGTGCTGCTGGTAGCCCGAGTCGAGGTCCAGAAGCCAAATAGGGTCCTTGGCCTAGTCTGCTCTTTTCGACTAGGACTCATCTTGTGAGATGTGCGCGGGTTAGACTGTCGTTTCGGGTGGGCATGAGTTCGTAGAATGATCAAGTCCTATCCCATGGGCTTATGTATAGATAAATGGATGACACGATGGGCACTGTCGAGTGGGAACTCGCGAGGCGTGAGATTCAAGAATGCTCGATTTCATTTTATCAGACGGGAGGAAGTTGAGAGATAATTTAGGCAGCCATGAGCAGCTACGAGAGGAAGTCGCGGTAGAGACTTCATGGGAGTCAGGATCAAGTAACAAGCAAACGAGACTTTTTGAGATTCTCTGACCTAAAATACAGAATCATTGATGCACTGATTGAGCAATGTTTTTCTGTCAAGATTCTGCGATATCCTCATTCCTGCTACATGCATCTGTGCAAAGAAAAAAGAGACAAGTCGGATATCACAGGAAACGATGCAAACGAAAATCAAAGTCCTTAAACACCGGAAACTATGAGACAGAAAAGAACATAAAATAAAGAGATAGAAGTCTCGGAAAACATGGCCATCGGAAATTCAGACGAAATTCAGACAATTAGGTTAAATCTATTTGATGTTCACCAGCTTGACATCGAAGATCAACTTGGAGTTGGCAGGAATGCCGGGAAGAGACTGCTTGCCGTAGGCGAGGTGAGAAGGAATCGTGATGCGACGCTCGCCACCGACGGCCATGCCGGCGATACCGATATCCCAGCCCTTGATGACCTCGCCCTTGCCGAGCTTGAAGGTGAAAGGCTTGCCCTTCTTGTTCGCTGAGTAGGAGATATTCATTAGCTTTGAAACTTGAAAAAAATGGAGGGAGAACAAGACTCACAATCAAAGACCTTGCCGTCCTCGAGCTTTCCAATGTATCTCATGCCCACGGTGTTGCCGGCCTTGGCGGCAACGCCAGTGCCGAGCTTCTTGTCGTCGATCTTCACGCCCTTGACCTCCTTGACACCAAGGGTGCCAGTGGTGGCCGCGGCAGCCGGCTTCTTGTCACCGGAGGGAGTCGGGCCCTGCTCCAGGTTCTTGGCGAACTGAACCTTCTTGTCAGTCTTGGCCTCCTTGACCTCCTTGGCGGGCTTGGCCTCCTTGGTCTCCTTCTTGGCCTCCTTCTTGGTTTCCTTGGTCTCAACGGCAACAGCAGCAGCAGCAGCCTCGCCGTTGTTCTTCTTGATCTTCTTCTGCTGCTTCTTGCTCAGGGCAGCATCGGCATTGGCCGCAGGCTTGGCCTTGGCCATGAGGTCATCAAGTCCGACTTCCACGTCGAGCTCCTCAGCCGCACGCTTACCCTTGCCCTTGCCCTTGGCCTTGACAAGCTTGGGGGCCTCCTCCTCGTCGCTCTCGACCTCGGTGATGCGAGGGTTCTCCAGGTCGTCGAGGTCATCGCTCTCATCGTCCTCATCCATGAGGTCCTCGAGGTCAATATCGAGCTCATCCTCGTCGGGGGAGAGGTCATACTCGTCCTCGCTGTCCTCGTCCTCATCGTGGTGATGGTGGTCATCGGCAGGAATAACATAGTTTCCAGTCAAGTAGACAGTATGGGTACCAGTGACCTTGAAGTAAACGCGCTCGTTCTCCGACACGGTGATGTCGAGGGTCTGCTGGTAGTTCTGCAGAGTGAAATCTCGAGTTAGTCCGGTGTGGGGAGGGGGGGAGGGGTCTAACAGCCAAGGGACGTAGAATAAGATCAAAACCTACCCTCTCGGGATCCAAAGTGCAGACAACCATCTCCTCGAGATCGAGGCCTTCATCGTCCTCATCGTCCTCATCATCATCATCGCCAAAAGCAGGAGCCTTGCCCTTGATGAGCTTCGAAATGGCAGCCTTCAGGTCGAACTCCTCATCATCGTCTTCATCCTCATCATCATCATCTTCCATAGCATCCTCCATCTCCTTGAGAGCAGCGGCCTCCTTGAGCTTGCGAGCCTTCTCCTTGTCGCTGGGACCGCCGTTGACTTCCTCATCGTCCGAGTCCTCGTCGCTCTCCTCCTCGTCGTCTTCGTAGTCTTCATCATCAGACTCCTCCAGTTCCATGCCAGGAGGAGGACGGATCAGCTTGAGAGTAGCACGAGGCTTGCTGGACTCATTTCCCTCTTCAAAGTCAGGCTCCTCATCGGGGTCAATGGCAGCCATGCTGACGCGGAACTATACCGACACAAGATTAGCCTCCATCATTGCTCGATCCGTCTCATCTTTTTTTTTTCCATTTTCTTCTCCCAGACAATACAGTTACTCACCATAGCAGCAGCCTCAGGAACGGCAGGAATAAGAGCGCCGGGGGGGACCCGGAGGGCATAGACTGCGACAGGCTGAACACCGGACATCTTGGTAGTGCTGTATCAACGAAAGATAGGATGAAAGTTGGCAGAAAGTTCTTGGAAACAAAGAGAATGACACAATTCCAAACGACGAACAAGGTCAATGTCACGAAACCAAGGCTATCTATCCACAATCGATCGTGCGGTGATGGGGGAAAGGATGAAGAAAGCGGCGGACCAGACGAAGAGGGAAAAAACACTGCCGGGCAAGAAGAGGCGGAGAAGAAACGGCGGAAACTTTTTTTTTGCAGTAAAACTCGTGGCCAATCACAGCCGATTTCCTGTTGCTCCGGTTTCGGTTCTGCCGATTCTGACCGCCTGCCGTCACATGACAGCGTGATGCCTGTTCGCGTCGTTCCGCCACCGCGGCGTGTCGCAGCTGCCAGAAGGATGGCGACGATGGGTATCTACTCGGTAGGTACGAGCTCCGCAGGATGGGCTCTCTGCTAAACACCAAGACTGGCTCGGTACGCAAACGGATTGAAAGCCGTACGGTCCCTTCCCGTGGTCCCTGGAGGAGAGCGTTGGCTAAGCTGGTTCTAGATACTTTCGAGGATGAGGCCGGCGAGGAGTACGATGCGTCGCGGTTTGGAGGCTTTGGCGATTATATGCGCCGCAAGAAGATCAAGCTGCAGAATCTAGATGCAGAAATCAGATCCTCCTCCGCGGGTAATCCGCCCATTTTCCGCGGCGTGGTGGCCCATGTGAATGGCTACACGCAGCCCTCGTTGCAGGACCTCCATCGGTTGATTGTGGGCCATGGCGGCGGGTTTCTGCAGTATCTGGATGGCAAGACCGCCGCGACGCATGTCATCGCGAGCTCTCTAACGCCGAAGAAGAGAGAGGAGTTCCGCAGGTACCGCGTCGTCCAGCCGGCATGGGTGGTGGAGAGCGTGAGGGCTGGGCGGCTGCTCCCCTGGGATTCTTTCCGAGTAGTAGATGAGGGACATGCCCAGAAGGTGTTACGGTTTGACAACGGCCGGGTCTCGAGTCAGATCAATACAAATCCGCCGTCAGCCTACAAGACCCAATCCCGTTCCAGCTGGTATGCTTCTCAATTGAAGAGTGTGGATATAGAGGCCGGAACACCCTCTACATCTCAGAAAACATTAGAAAATCATGATTCTAATGCAGGAGCAAATTTAATCCCAAGCGACGACATTCAGTCTGACTATGGCGACTTTCCCAGTTTCAACACGCTAGATGCCACACAGACAGATTTTCCCGTGATTGAAGAAGCATATGTTCCGAAACAGGCTGTGGCAGAAATAGAAGAATACTATTCTCCACCTCGTATCATTCAAAGTGAGCCGATCCCAGTCACAAAGCCAGATTCTAGTACTTCGCCATTGCCACTCGCTCGGGAACCAGCGTCTTTGAAGACAGGTATGTCGTCCGAGGAATACAACGCGCAGCTATTGTCAGACCCGAAAACGAGAAACACCAGTGTCGGGAACCCAGAATTCCTCCAACAATACTATCGTGAATCACGATTACACCATCTGTCGACGTGGAAAGCCGAGCTGAAAGCACAACTCATGTCCGCGGCCAAAGAAAAGTCCCAAACTCAGACCAGTCGCCCCAAGTTGGGCCCTGGTGTGAGAAGATACATTCTACATGTGGATTTTGATTCTTTTTTCGCTGCAGTCTCCATCCGTAAACATCCAGAGCTAGAAGGAAAACCCGTTGCTATCGCTCATGGAACCGGATCTGGCTCAGAGATCGCGAGCTGCAACTATTCTGCTCGTGACTTTGGTCTTAAGAACGGCATGTGGATGAAGAGTGCTCTCCAGATGTGTCCGGGTCTGAAAGTTCTTCCCTATGATTTCCCTGCCTACGAGGATGCCAGTCAAAAGTTTTATGCCGCAGTCCTGGCCGTTGACGGCGTCGTACAGAGTGTCAGTATTGATGAAGCTCTCATTGACGTCACAGGTCAATGTCTCCGAGCTGGCGGATCTGACGGCCGCGGTGTATCAGAAGGTTCCATATACGGGGAGGAAGCCAAAGCGGATGAGATTGCTGAATGCCTTCGAGCGTCAGTGAAAGAGAAGACTGGGTGTGATGTGTCTGTGGGAATCGGTGGGAACATCTTGCTCGCTAAAGTGGCTCTCCGACGAGCGAAACCAGCGGGACAGTTCCAATTGAAACCAGACGCGGTATTGGATTTCATCGGAGAGTTGACAGTCCGGGATCTACCTGGTGTCGGGCACAGCCTGAGTGCCAAGTTGGAAGAAATCGGTGTCAAATTCGTCAAAGACATCCGCACTCTGTCTAAAGAAAGGCTTACCTCTAGTCTCGGGCCGAAAACAGGCGCCAAAATGTGGGACTATGCCCGTGGCATCGACCAGTCTGAGGTGGGCCATGAGGTTGTCAGAAAGTCCGTGTCAGCCGAGGTGAACTGGGGCATCCGATTTACCAACCAGATCCAGGCAGAAGACTTTGTAAGGTCCCTGTGTGACGAGCTCCACCGCAGGCTCATCGACAACTTGGTCAAAGGCAGGCAGTTGACGCTCAAGGTCATGAGAAGAGCGCCTGATGCCCCGTTAGAACCCGCGAAACATCTGGGACATGGCAAGTGCGATGTCTTCAACAAAAGCGTGATGCTTGGTGTCGCCACCAACGCACAAGATGTTATAGGGAAAGAAGCCGTGTCCATGCTCAAGAGCTTCAACCTTTCCTCCGGCGACCTAAGAGGTCTCGGCGTGCAAATGACGAAACTGGAACCTCTCAAGCCCGGCCCGATGGAGAGCAGTCAAATGCAACTACAATTCAACAAGTCTCCGGCCCGCAAGAAGGTGGAACAGAACATTGATCCAGACGACGTGGACAGCCCCAGGAAAGGCGATAGGCATGGCTTGAGTGCAGCCGAGTCCTCGAGACTTGCACCCTCGTTGAATGACAGCAGTCACAAACCACTGAACCTATCAGGCACGCAATTCATCATGCCGACTCAAGCCGATCCGGAGGTTCTTGCCGAGTTGCCTGGCGACATCAGGTCCAGGCTCATCTCCCAGGGGAAATCGAGGCCAGATGCTGTACGGCCTGTGTCCCCAACACCTCTGCCTCGCCCCCGCAGGCAGGGCACCGCCGCACCTGCCGAGTTTCCACCCCAATCGCAGCTGGATCCTGACACCCTCGCCGCTCTACCAGACGATGTAAGGGCGGAGATCTTGGCTTACTACGACCCCCAGCAACCCTCTAGGCCCATGCCATTGGAGCCACCTCACGCCCCATCGGCAGGATCTCTCCGGTTGAAGAAACCCACGACGCCGACGAAGAGACGACGTGGCCGCCCCAGCACCAAGGCTCTAGGCAATATGAAGTTGACCCAGTCTAACTTCACCGCAGTGCGGCCTCGGACGTCCGACTCAACCACCGCCGAAGATGCAATGCGTCCCCAGTCGTCCTCATCCGGACACGAGGTTCCAACTTTGGACGCATCGGAGGTCTCTACCGAATTTCTCGCCGCTCTACCAGAGGACATCCGCCAGGAGATTCTAGCAGAGCAGCGGCGAGCGCAGCAGCAGCAACGGATAGCAAACACGCGAAAAGCACCCGCTCCTCCTCTCCCTCCACAGCGGAGAGGACCCGTCCTCCCACCGCTGCCCGCGCGACCAACCTTCACCGCACAGAAACTCACCCAGCTGCCAGACCTCCGTCATGCCGTGGACGAATGGCACTCTGCCTTTTCCACAGAGGGGCCCTTTGCCGAAGACGTCGCCGCACTAAGCAAGTATCTACACCGGGTGATTGTCGAGGAAAAAGATATCGACAAGGCCGTCTCCGTGGTGAACTGGACGAGCTGGTTGATTGGGCGGCAGCAGCAGCCCGCAGAGATAACCCCCACTCCGCGCAGTTCCAATGGAAGCTTCTCCTCCTCCCTCGATGTGGTGGCTTGGGATCGTGCTCTGGCAAGTTTACAGGAGACTGTTGTCTCGGCGTTGGAGGAACGGGGCCTGCCACCTGTTGATTTTGATTGATGATTTTGATTTATGAGTAATGATCTTATAATGCATATACCTGTATAAGTTATCTTGTGTTTATTCATGAAGCCACTACATAATAAATATTTATGGAGTCAGTGATTCTTATGGTTAGGGGTATATATTTAAAAATACAATGGGTTATGAAATGTCCAGTGACAAGACAATTAGAAATTATATGTGAATGGATCGGTCGGGATATTTTGAAAAGCCTAGATAGTAAGCATATGCATATTGTCTTGGGAAAAAAAAAGACAAAAAAGACAAAAACCTACCCATGAATCTAACTGGGTCCACCAGATCGGACCATCAAGGTTATCAAATACTCCCATATCGTGACCGGGATGGAACGTATCCTCGAGTCCAGCAGGGTTGAAGTCCAGAGCGGTCGAAGGTGCGAGATAGCTGGTCGGGGTTGAGTCCACAGGGACCAGCTCGTCGGCCCCGGTAGAGGGGTGTAATAAGGCCGGGGCGGGGTGGGAGGTGGTAGCATTGGTTGCCTGCTGCTGCTGCTGCTGTTGTTGTTGTTGTTGCTGGTGTTGCTGGTGTTGCTGCTGCTGTTCGGTAAATAGGTCATGAGAATCAAGAAATTTGGTGTTTTTCCTGTTCTGCAGAGACAATGCTGCTGTTGGATCGACACGTGCGGTGGAAGACTGAAGATGCGAACGCATCTGACGGTGGACCTCGAGACGCAGTTCTTCAAGGATGATACTGTACCGGCGGCTCGGGCAGTTCTTGCGCGTGGCTTCGGCGAGGTGGCGCTGGCAGGATTCGGCGAGCTCGAAGAGCCGGTTTACGCGCTGGTCGGTTGCGCTGTTGGAAGAACCATCCGACGAGGAAGAGGAAGAGGCGAGCCGGTGCTGTTGGATGATATAGATGTAGATGACGATGATGGCGCAGAAGCCCACGTAGTGCGTGAACCAGAACGACTGGATCAGCACCCCCTGCCCGCCCAGCGTGTCGACCAGACCCATGGCGTCTTCGGCAGCTTCGATGCATTTCTGCACATGCGCTGCCACCGTTGGGTCCGGGACGCGAGGCCGGCGGCTCAGGTCCGTGAAATCGTTCAGCAGGAACGAGCGTGTGGCGTGGATCATGGCATGGGAATATGCCAGCTGCAGCACTTGGCTCTGTCGGCAAAGCGGCGGGATAAGGCTCGAGGCCCGGACGCTGTTAAAGAGAGGCGGTGCGCTCTCCTTCCATTTTTCCAGCTCAAAGGTTAGACGCACCGCCGTCTCGAGTGTGGAATCCCGCGAGAGCGGATTGACCGTGTACAGCTGCCGGGAGATTTCTCCAAGAATACGACCTAGTCTAGGAGGTGTTAGGGAAAAAAACACACAAAAAAAAAAAAAAAAGAAAAAAAAGAAAGCCAAAGAAAAGCACACCTATAATGTAAAACAGAAGCGGTCATCATGCTATCTGCGGTTCCGGTTCGTTTGAGTGGATCTTCTTGCAAGATATCCTCGTCCGAGACTTCCTCGGGCAGATCTTGGTCGATGTCTTCATCGTGAAGCAGCCTCGGGCGGCCAAACATGACGCTGAGATACTTGTCAAGCGTGTAGACACTCCAGAAAATGCGTTTGCGAAGCTCCTGTTCCAGATAGGCGTTTCCGTTCTTGGAAAGCTTCGTGGGGAGTTTGCGATGCAGACCCAGAGCAGTAACCAGCTGCAAGGCGGTGCCAAAGGCATACCAGCATTCATTTGCGCGTGAAGAGGAGAGCAGATACAAACATTGGCCTAGTCTAGACTGCACCGTCTCAAGCCGAGGAGGTCCGGGTTCCATTGACGAGATGTATTTGGATGCGGCGTACCAGGTTTCACTATTTTATTTAATACAAATCAAATTTCTTTCTTTCTTTCTTTCTAAAAAAAAAAAAAAAAACTCACCTCTCGTTACGATTATCCTGTTTACTTCCCGGTTGTCGTTCCTCGTACAGCTGCGCGACGGCGAAGATCATGAAGACGACGGCTGTGCGGGCGACCATGTTGCCCGAGGGCAGATTAGCAAAGGAGTAGTTATTCTCGTAGACCTGCTTGAGCCATGCAACGACGCTGCCGCGATAGAGGAAGCGGTACGTGACGATGGAATAGTCAAAGTAGATGCCGACGAGCTCCAGGGCCCGCTCAAAGGGAGGCAGCGTAAACCCGGTCTCCTGGTAATTGGAGTAAGGCACATCGCCAAACATGAAGACGGAGGTATTCCTGGACGACTCGTGCTGCAGCTCATCCGGCACGGTGGCCACGTCTTCCTGGTGCAATCGGCGCCAGACCCGGTTGATGAACGAGACACCCGACGCCGGTCCAAGGTAATTGCCTTCGAAGTCCGTCGTCACAGGTTCCGGCGAGTTGCGCGGCGACCCCCCGCCCTCTTCTCCCCCGGCACCATCAACTGCTACCGCCGCCGTCGTCGTCGCAACTCCTCCCCTCGGGAGTCGTCTCGGCTTGACGATCGCCGCGGGAGAACTTCGTTGATGGGCGGCGTGGGCTGCCCGCGGGCTCCTCGTCGCCTGGCTCAAGAGCGACGGCGGCGCAGGAGGAGGCTCAGGCGGTAACCCGCGCGAGTAGGCCGCGGTGTAGTCGCAGGAGAGCGAGAGCCGGGTGCATCGCGCGCACGGCAAGGTGCCGGTGCACCGGGTCTTCTTCCTGCAAGTTTGGATGAGGTCAGCTCTGGAAGATAGGTCTTTTTTCTCTCTCTCAACAAAGCTTCAAAGGGGAGAAGAGAAAGAGAGAGAGAGAGAGAAGAGAGAGAGGGGAGAAACGCTGGCCGCACTCCTTGCAGTGATCGCACGCCCGGGTGATCTTCTGGCGTTGCGAGGCACCCTTGGCGGCGGCATTCGGCCGATCAGACACGGCCTTTCTTTTGCGGTCGTCGCTGGGAGCTGCGTCGGCGGTCCTGCCAGACGGTGACACTAGCGCCGGCGACGGACTGGGCGTGTCTGGTCGAGTCCGGTGGTGGAGGAGGAAGTCGTGCGACCCAGGCGTGGCTATCGGCGTCGTTGGGGCCATGGTTGGGCCGAGGTGCGTGTTCCGGTGGTGAGGGAGCGTAGGACATGGAGACGAGACGACGAGGCAGGGTGTGCGAGAAGCATCTCTTCGTGGCCGGGTCCGATGGAATTCTGACAGGGCTCATCTTCTGGCCATTGCAGGCGCTCTGGGAGGGAAGACGTTGGCGTGAGTCACGGTCGGCTTGCGGGGGAGTTTTTTTTAGGGGGGGGGGAGAAAGTGGTTCGGGATGCACGTGCCGGCGGTTGTCCCGATGTACTGTAGAGAAGAGATAACTACTTGATACCTACCTGAACTTCTGTTGATTAGTTGTGAAAGAACTAAGTATTATGTGATGACAGCTCTATGGTTGTCTAATACGAGGACAGTACACTGCACAGATGTACTTTTGATTGGTACTATACTTGGCGGCCATGTATATCAAGTTGGATCTGTCTTTGCAAACCAGCTTGAGATTGGTCTGAGTGAAGACGGAGGGTATGATAGCACACCATACAAAAGGGCCAGATGCGTATTGTTTACTCGAAGAGCGCCTTGAAATCCCTGTCCTCTGTTGTTGTGCTTTGCGACCCCCCCCCTCCCCCCCCTTTGGTTTCCCCTGGTTTTTTAGGGACATGGTGGTATATATCATACTTCGTTCATTCGTGTTGTCTGTTAAAAGAGACTGGAAGCCATGGACAGAAATAATATCGGTATCGGGTTTTGGAAGAGGGTGATGATGTCCGTCGATCGGCGGTCTCTTGGGAGGATGATTGGCCCGAATCGTAAACCGGTGCAACCTCTCAGATGGCTTTCCTCAAGGCCTCTGTCAAACGCTTTGCCGGTTGTCCGAGTCCAGGTCGGAGAGATGCGGGCTTCTTCTCCGTCGCTCGGGAAGTGAAATGATCCACCCGACTCTGCTAGTCGATCGGGAATATCTGGCGTCAGGGAAGAAGGATATAACAGAAAGAGAGAAGTGAAAGAGAATCATTATAGAAAGCAACTACAAGGGAAGGAACATAAAGAAAGAAAGGAAGGAAGGAAGAAAGAAAAAAAAAGAAAAATATAACCGTGGCGGCAGAAACGGGTTTGACGACTTGATTCATGAGGCTAAGGCTGTGCTGGACTGTGGAAAAGAACAGCAGCGCTGATATCACCCAAGGATAGTTTAGTGGTTGTCAGCTGTGATCCTCCTGATTTCGAGACGACGCGTCGCTGTGCATTGGGGGCGTATCCGACGGTTCGGGCGCAGGTCCCATCTGGAGACCGCCACGCGATTGTGGCAGATAATTGTTGAGCAGCGTTTTCAGATCCTCGACCGATGTCCCCGAGCGGATGGAGTCGACGACTAGATCAACTGTCGTCTGGTTGCCTTCACGGATGGTCTTGAGGAGCTGGTCCACGAATTGGATATACCATTCAAGCTCGCTGGCTACTCGCTTGGCAGAGAGCTTTCGTCGCCGATCCCCTGATTCATTGAAGATACATTCCCGGCCATGGAGGGAGCATTCGGAGCATGGGTTGCCACCGGTGCACTAAAATCACGTTAGAGGTCAAAGGTGAAAAGAAACACGAATCGCACAATGAAACTCGAAAACAGGGGCCTGATGAGTTTCCCTTTTCCCCCTCCTCCCCATACCCCCCTTCCCCCCCCCCTCCCCTTCCTCTCTTTGAAGATATATTCAACTCCAAGGGAAATTCCTTTTTTATCATTTGTTCTTCACATTGTTTTTTCTCATTTATAATTTGGATTCAGAAAGGCCTTTGCCTAGATAATCCAAAAAGGAGGGGAGAAGAGAGAAATAGTGGGGGAGGAGGGAACGGCCAAAAAAAAAAAAAAAAAAAGAAAAAGCAAATAACAGAGAAAGAGAGTGGAGGGGGAAAAAGGAACATAGATATGTACTTTGGTCCGGCGTTTCTGGCACTCAGTGCAAGCCGTTGAAGCCCTCTTGATCTTGCCATCGTCCGAAGTAGGAGGAGGAGGTACGGCAGGCGAGGCAGCAGTGCGAGGCGCAATAGGCCGGAGGGGCCTTAGATTCTCGTGACTGCCTGGGGAAGGCATGTTCAAGGGGGATCAATAAGTCGAAGGTGGAACTGGAAGCAAACGGAAGGGAAAAGCCGAGAAAATGACCGCAAAACAGGCGGGCACTGCCCCCAACGCATGCCTCGGTGGCCTGGGCGCCGAGGAACAGGGGAACGAAGGTATTCGTAGGATTATTTTGCAGCTTTGCTTTCTGGCGTGCCCTGTGTCCCCGGGAGTAGTAGCAGTCGACCCAATCGCAGGTGGGCTGACCGCCTATTCAGGATGTTTGGGCGTGCGCGAGAGAAGCAAAGGGGAAAAAAAAATCAATAATAATGGTGGTCCTGCTGTGAGGGATGGACTGGACTGGACTGGTCTGGTCCTGCGGGCGCAAAATCGTGCCCATGGGCCAGATAAATTGCTCAAAGCCCCCAAGGCTGCAGACAGCTTTCCCAGTTTAGATTCCTCAGCGAAATTAGCTAGGTTCTCCTTGGCTGGAAATCTTCCAGCGGATCGGTATAGAGTAGTACATTGTTGGGGTGGTTTCTGCTTGAATCTTCACCCACGAGACCCGTCATACTGTCATGGGCCGCGGGTCACTGATCAACCAGCACTGGTTCGACCAGGCCCTGTCGAAGTTTATTCGAAGCATCCTGCAAGTGCCTGGGTATATAGTATATTTCTCTATGATTGATTTTTTTTTCCCTGATCCCAGGCGTCGACCGGCTGGCGATCCTTCCCGGCGGTTTTTCCTTTTCGCCCGAATCCATCACCCCGGGAGGGAAGAGGGTCTTCTGACCGTACAGATGGCGTAACCTTGGATACTGTTAGTTATCGATGGGTTCGACAATAATACCAATTCTTGGGCTGAGTCATGGAGGGGGGGGGAAGGGGGACCCTCCCATCACCTTACCTAGTTAGCTCCTGCGTTTTCAGTGCGCGGTCCCAGGCCTCGCAGCTCCCCAGTGGTACGGAGTTATTACCCGGCACAACGTAATAGGGTGCACCCTGCCGGCTCCATTCCTTCGCAATGGTGGATGGATCGTGCCGCGTGGATCCTAGGAGCATAGGCGAGTTAGCCAGCCATTCTAGGAATAGAGCAGAATCGAATTCCAGAGCCCTCGACTCTCCAAAGGGAAAAAAAAAAAAGAGAACCCAGACTGTGGACTGACCTACCTGACTCAGACACTTCCCGTCTGAATAGTCAACGGCAGGGAGAGGGGGGGAAAGGGCTGTCTCGAAACAGATCCATCCCCTAACGCAGCAAGTAGTATAGCAGAGACCGGGAATGTCGCTCGAAGGCTCCTCTCGACCCTTCACGGCCTCGTTCCATGTCTCCCCTGGTCTCGTATCCGTGGCTGAATCGAATGGCGTTGAGTCGTGACAGTCGGTAGACGTCAGATTCCCGAGCCAACACAACCGCATGACCCCGCTAGGCCGGAACTAGTCTAGCGCTGCTGCCCCCGTGACACCAATCACGTGCACGGCGGGCACGGGGGTTCCTTGGATGCCTGGGATTTTATACTTTCAATCCGCAACTTTTCCTCGGTGAAAACAGACGGTGAACATCTTGCTACGATCGCCAGTCTTCGCAGGATCTCCGCGGAGTGTCGATTCGCAGACATTCAACAATCGTTAGTGCACACTGGCTTCAGGCTTCAGGGTACCACTGCCTGGCGATCCACCCGTCAGTCAGCATGCCGAAGCGAGACGCACCAGCCCAGCCGCAGGGAGGAGTTCCACGGGATTGATCTCCGCGCGAATGACGCTGGGCGAGGGTTCAGGGGCAATCGGGGGACGACACTTGAGGTACGTCGGCACTACGGAGTACTTCGGAGTCCACAAGTGAACTAGTTATGACTCGTCTCTGTATATACAGGATGAAAGGCCGAGAGAGAAAACAGAAAAATCCTCCTAGAAAAAGAAGAAGACAAAGAAAAAAAAAAAAAAAGGGTACAAGAAAAGGAGAATAGAAAACACCGTCACTGCCTTAGGCTTCAATTTAGTAGATCGGTCGCCCCTCGTCCCACTTGCGCGCCTCGCGAGGGCTGCCTGCCTGCTGCTGCTGGTGGGCACTAGTACCTGTAGTGTCGCGCGCAGGAGATGGAGAAAAATGGACTTTGCCAGGAGTGTTCAAGTCTGCAGCTCCAACGCTGCCGATGCCTCCGATCCATTCCCAGACGCGGGCGACGTCGCCGCCACGGCCCTCGCGCACGGCAGCCCGGACGTTGGCATTGCCCTCGACGACGGTGCGGACGCGTTTCCACAGCTCCTCACGACGGCGGCCGTGTAGTTCTGACCGCAGCACGTCGTCCCGCAGCTGGCCAATGGAGATGTACGGCTCATGGGCGCCCCCGCGCGCGTGCAGAGCCGCCTGCGTGGCCAGCCGGTCAAGGGTGGTGGCCACCAGGTCAGGCACGCGCGCCTGGTCAGACCGACGCGCCAGGATGCGGGACCTAGCATACACTCCCACACAGCCAAGCAGCATTATAATTGAAACAGGGAGTCGATAAGCGAGGAGAGAGAGTCGGAGGTGCCGCCGGAAGGCACAGGTGAGGGGGAGTCGTGCGATAGAGCTGGAGCTGAGGCCGACGATGCCGGATGGTCTGTGATGGGGTGGTCGCGTCTGTTAGTACGTCAGAACTTCTTCCTTCTCTTGTCCTCACTTTCTCTATGGCATTTGAAAAAAAAAAAAAAAAAAGAAAGAAAGAAAGAAAGAAAGAAAAGGAAAAACTCACAGTGTCTGGCTAACAACTTCGTCACGACCAATAATCTCCCCCAAAGCTCCCTTCCAGAGATCATCGAATTCGACATCACTCATCCCCCGGCGTCGCTTACTAGCAACCGCCTTTTTCAGCTCTGCCTCGAGGATCTCCGGCGACTTGGCCCCCATGCCATCCTCGCCGGTCAATCCGCCACACTCGAACTTGGCGCGGCGGTCACGGAGCTCCTCGACCGCCTTGTCCGCCACAGCCTTGACCCGCCGGGCCTTTTCGCTGTCAGGCTCGCAGGTGGGCGGCAAGGGGACCAAGCCCCCGAGGGACAGCGGATGCCGCTTCAGCAGGAAATCATGCTCACAGTCCGCCTCGAAATTGGGGTAACAGAACGCATGGGCCGGGCACGGCTCACAGCTCGGCTCGAGGACCCCGGCCCATTCGGGAACCTTGGTCTCCGCAAGCGACCAGGTCGGCTTCCCAATGCCGCAGAATCCGATCTCGATCTTCTCCTGTCGCCACCAGGCTCCAAACCCGCCGAACAGGGAGAAAATGACAATCCACGGCGCCCACCTGCTCAAAGCGCCCTGCTGCTGCTGCTGCTGCTGCTGCTGCTGTTTCAACCGCCGAGCCGTGGCACGAACGGGATATCGCGTCTCTGCCTGCGAGCTTTCCAGAGCCAGCTGTTCCTCTGGTGTGAATTCCTCGCCGAAAGTGTCCTCGTATTCCCCCCCCTCCCCCCCCTCCTCCTCCTCCTCCTCCTCCTCCACTGGATGAGCTCTAAACTGCGAGACGGGGAATTCAAACGACGCCCGTGACGGAACGGTGATGCCGTCTTCCTGCTTGACGGGGGTGAAGAGGTCTGGTTGTCTTCTCGTGGTGGTGCGCAGTGCGTGTCCCGGACTGCCCGTAGAGAAGCGCGAAGTGCTCTTGCGCCTGCGGTCGTGACTGAGGGGTTGCGGGGTATGCTGGTGATCCCAGGAGGTGGGCGAGCTTCCGCTCTGAAACGGATTATCATCGGTGAAAACCGAGCCGTCTCGCGAGAGCGACTCCGTCTTGGCTTGCGGGGGGGGGTTGTATTCCGGCTCGGTCGACGAGAGCACGACCTCGCTCTTGCGTAGCTTCCTGGCCGTCGACTTGCGCGGCGAGGTTCTGTCCCTCGCCACAACCGGGGTGGCGAGCAAGGTCTCGTCGTCGCCCGTCTCCGTATCCGACGCCCGTGGATGCTTGTGCACCCCTCTTGCTCCCATCCTGCGTCTCCCAGCCGTAGAGGGCGTCGCAGGGATGCCACTCGCCTCCTGCCCTTCCTCCTCAGCCGTAGACGCCCGGGTACTCTGTCTAGAGGAGCGGCCTCGTGAGACCGTCGTCGACGGTCTGGATTCCCGATCGGCCGTCCCCGCCCGGGACCCCCGGGTCTCATCATCAAAGTCGCTCACCACCGAGCTCGCCCGGCTGCCCATATCCATGATACCCTCGCTCGTACGCCGGACGCGCTCTCGCTCCCGCAACAGTCGTCTCGCCTGGGGTAGCACCTCATCTTGTAGGATGCGGATCAGCTGCGCCTTCTTCGCCGACGCAGGGTACGGCACGTCATGGTTCACGAGGATCGAGCGCAGGCGAGGCACCGTCAGCGAGTTGAGGTCGAAGTCAGCCGCCAGGTATTCGTATTCGTCGGCCATCTCGAACCCCCTTTCGTATCGGTGTAGTGGTTATCAAGATGAGCTGTGTGGGTGGAAAAGTTTGAACCTCCCTCCGTTATACTACTCCGTAAATCTCTGGCGTGGTATTTTTCTTTCTATTCCTCTGGCGAAGAACACGTCGGAGAAAACGGTATCCAGGGCAACAGAGCGGGGCGATCAGACGTATCACTCACCTAACTATTCCCTGAGATAGTGAGTTGTAGGGTCGGAGTACGAAGTAGGTAGATGAAGTGATGGAGCCAGTTCGAGGCAGAGAGATAGATGGAAGAGATAGAGATGGCAATACCTGATAGACACAGGAATCTCCTATCATAAGCTGGATGGTTGGAGGAGGTTGCCTCACGTCATGTCACACAACCCAAACAGAGTCACGTGAGGAAGGAGACTGACTAGTCCGTATATAGATAGCTCAACATTAAGTCAAACATTAAGTATAGTTAGTAAGTAACTATAGTTAGTAGGTATAGTAGGTATAGTAAGTAAATATAGTACGTATAGGTATAAGTGAAGTAAAAATTATTATATATGCATCTATAACCATGCCATTATAGTCCCGTCCAACAAGTAAATCAAATCATGATAATCCCAACACTTCACTTCAGGTATCACTGGCCAGCAGAAACACAGAGATAAATACCGGTCGGTAGAGATGCAAAAAAGAAAAAAAAGACAGGTGGTGAGCATTGATAGACCGATTCCGAGGCTCCTTCCATGCTGTGCAAACCCCGACCTATGCGCCGTCCACAGACGAACAGAAAAGAAAAAAAAAATGAAGAATGGAAAGAAAAGAGAAAGAGAAAGAGAAAGAAAAAAGGGAAGAAGCCGTCGTAACGACAGGTGAAAGGTATGTACGTCAAGTCGACTGCAGACGGATGAAAGAGGAGGAGGAGGAGGTAGAGCTGACGCTGGTCTCTGTCCCGTCGGGAGGGAACGACGATGGCACAGCGGGCCGGACGACGCTCGCGGCGTTGACGGCAAGCTGCTCCTTGAGAGCTCGATATTCGGCGAGCTGGGTCTGCAGCTGCTGCATGACCTCGGTGATGGGGACGGCATGGTCTTCGAGCCGATCGCCAGGCCGGAACGGTTGCATCATATGTCGTAGGCTGAGGGTATTAATTGCGCTCTGTTTTGTTATTAGTGAAAAAAAAAAAAAAAAAAAACGTCAAGGTAATGCTCACCTCGATGCGAGTGACCTGCTGTTCGACCAAACTGATGACAGTCGAGTCGGCAAGCTCTCCGCCGTGGTTCTTGACGATGTTGAAAAGGGCCGAATTGGGCGGGCCCAACCGACTCCCGCACGGGTTCTCAAAGGCGCCGCACAGCCGTTCCAGACGGAGGGTGATCTCCCACAGACGCCAGATGAGGTCGGTCTGGATCTCGAGTTGCGAATGGCGGCTGATGGTGGTCGGGGTGAACTGGCTGCTGGGCGCGTTTTCATCGAGCGCGTCGACCCGCGAGGAAAGCGAGTGCGGGTAGATCAGGTAGAGCGGTTCCGGGTTCTCGAGCCCCTTGAGTTTGCGTTCGCCCTGGTCCTTGATCACGAACCCCTGGCTGCTGAGCTGCTGCAGCTCGCGGCGGATGTTGTGGCCCATGGCGTCGTAGGTGTAGCTCTCGCTCGAGCTCGTGGAGCCCGCCCGCCCGCTGTCGGCAAACAGCTCCTGGTTCCGCTGCAGGTCACTCATGAAATCCGACGAGACGAAGATCTGCCCGCCGTCCGCCACCGCGGAGATCCGCGACGCCCGGTTGACCATAGGGCCAAAGTAGTCCATCCGGTTGGTGATGGGATCCTGCTCGCACACGGGCTCGCCCCAGTGGCCGCCCATCCGCACCGACAGGCCCCGGAAGATGATATTGTTGTCCTGGTCGTACTGCAGGCGACACTGCGGTTGCTCCAGGATCTCGGTGGGCCATTCGGCGTCCAGCAGCTGGATCTGGCAGTTGAAACACCACAGCAGGGCGGCCGTGGTGGTCGAGAACGCCACCATGAACGCGTCCCCCTCGGTCTTGACCTCGTAGCCGCCGATGATCCCCAGCTGCCGACGGAGGATGTCGTTGTGGATCTGGATGGCGGAGCGCATGGCCTCCGGGCAGCTTTCCCACAGGTTCGTGGACTTCTTGATATCCGTGAAGATGATGGCGAGTTCTCCGACGGGGGCGTCGACATAGTCAAACCGCGCCAGGCGAGAGTCGCCCGGCAGATCACGGGGCTTCTTGGTCCGTTTCGTGCTCGGGATGATCGACTCTTCGGGAAACGTCGATGGGCCCATGGACAGACTGGTGCCCCGGAATTTGAACCGCTCGCGCTTCTTCAGGTCGCTCACGCCGAGGATCATCACCATGAGCTTGTTGCTAGCCCCGAACGAGAGGGCCAGGTCGCGGATCTTCTGCGCGGCGAGCATCAGATCTCGGCGGTCGAGCCGCGCCACGTCCACCACCAAGTCGGGCGTCACGTAGTCCCACAGTTCGCGCGAGGCCAGGACGATCATCTCATCCTGCTCGGTGAGGTTGATGTGCGCGGTATGCGGCGCGGCGATGACCGCGGGCATCATCTGGAAATATCCAAACGCACGCGAGACGGAGAGCAGATCGTTGAGTTTGCCGTTGCGAGAGACAAACCCGCCCGCCGCGCGGATCCGCGCGCGTTCGCGAGACTCGGCCGGGTCGTGGTTCTCGGTCAGCGGCCGGAACGTGCCGTCGGACTTGACGAGGATCGCCTGCGCATCGCCGATGTTGGCCACGTAGAGATCCATGTTGTGCAGGTAAAACACCGTCGCCACGCCGCCGGAGTGGATGTCGTCCTGGTTGAGCAGCTTGGCCGCCGCCGAGCCACGGCGGTACTGCCGGACCCCGCGGTCATCGACATTTTTGTACGCCGCCGCCGCCATGTTCTTGTTCAGGGCCAGGAAGGTCCGTCGCAGCGCATCCAGCGGCGTCTCCTCCTGGTCGGCCTGCAGCTTCTTCAACTCCGCGGAGAAGGTCGAGGTGAAATTCTCGTGGAGGAACTTGGCGATCTTCGAACCACCGGTGGATTGGGTCTGCCCGTCGAACATGCCGACCAGCGTTTCCACGTTGTCCGGCTTGAGCCGGGGGACGATCATGTCGATGATGGAGAGATGCTCACTGCGTCCCAGGGTGTCCGCCATGCCATAGGCGACCGACCCGGCCAGCGAGGCGGACGTTCTCACTCGGCGATCCTCCGTCTCCTCCGGGATCGTAGGGATGGTCAGGGTGACGTCCATCAAGCCCAGGATGCGGAGGTGGGTCAGGGAATTGAAGTCGGTGAGATCCGCGCCGTTGGTGGTGGTCTGGCCGAGGGAGGTGACGTTGGGTTTGATCTCGAGCCGCTTGTTGCCCGAGAAGTTGAGGTACTTGAGGTTGCGGTTCCAGTTCCAGTTCCAGTCGTAGGGCCAGTTCGAGACGTTGTACTTGAGCGCATTGCTGCCGACATCCAGGATCGCAAGCTTGCTCACCTTGCACAGCTCCGCGGGCAGGACCTGGAAGCGGTTCCCGTTGATGTGCAGCACCTTGAGGTTGCTCCCTTCCTCGAGGTCATCTGACGGGAGCGAGGTCAACTCGTTACCAGACAGATACAGCTCGGAGAGGTTCGGCCAGCGCTTGAGCAAACCCTGCGGCAGTTCCGTCAACTCGTTGTACGAGAGATTGACCACCCGCAGCTCAGGGATCAGTGCCAGCTCGCGGAAGATGTCGTCCTCCAGCCGATTGTCGGCGAGATAGAGGTTTCGCAGCGACCCACCGAACGTGGTGGCCACATGCTGGGAGAAATTCGAGTCCTTCCGGGTCGACTGGTTGCTCTCCGTCGCGGACCGCGAGGTGGTCGAGACTTTCCTTCCCTGTCCGAGGGACGAGGCGACGGATGGCTTCCGGTACGAAGCATTCGGGGAGCTACCGGAACTGATGACCCCTCCGGAGGTCTGGCTGGGGCGGCGCGTGTTGTGCAACTCGTCGAGAGTCTCGAGCTCTTCATAGGTCGGGGTCATGGACCCGCCGCCGCCGCCGCCGCCGCCGCCACCGCCGCTCGGGGTCGTGGCCGGAGGAGTGGGCGTAAGTTCGAGGGGAAGCTGGGGCGCGGGGCTCCCCGGTTTGGGGAAACTCTCCAGGACGTTGGAAGACACATTCAGGCACTCCAGCTTCGTGCAATGCCAGATCTCCGGGGGCAGCTTCTTCAGGTTACATTCTCTCAGATTGAAGTATTTGAGCTCGGTGAGACAGCCGACCGTGGCGGGGAGGGAGGATAAGGGGTTCTTGATCATGCTGAAATGCTCCAGTCGGCGAAGCTTGCCGATGTGCGGGGAGAGCGAGACGAAGTGGTTCTTATCCAACACCAACTTGGTCAGATTCGGCACATTCTCGAACAGGGAATCCCGGAATTGCACCAGCTTCGCGGAGGCGACGTTGAGAGAGGTCAGGGTCGGGGTCGGTGCGTCGATATCGAACTGGGTGACCGGGGAATGGTCGAGGCCGAGGGTTCGCAGTTTGGGGAAGGAGCCCTTGAATTTCGAGACGGCGTTGTGGCCCAGGAGGAGCTGTTCCAGGCGCGGCAGCTGGAAGAGATTGTCCATGTTGGTGATGGAATTAAAGCGAGCATCGATCTCCTTCAGGTTGACGAGATGTTTGAAGGTCTCATCCAGGGGCCCGCTGATCATGTTGTTGGTCATCCAGAGGCGCTCGAGAGTGGTCAAGCGGCCAATGTTGGGCAACTCCTGGATGCTGTTGAAACTGATGTCGAGGTCGACCAGGGTTTTCAGATTGACGAGAAACTCGGGCAACTCCTGGAAACTGTTGGAGGACATGTTGAGGCTGCGCAGGGACTGGAAGTTTTCGAAATACGCCGGTAAGGTGGTCAACTGGTTGTTGGCCATCTTGATGCTGACCAGACCATGCAGCTGGTTGAGATTCGCATGCGCCAGGTCCGCCAGGCGGTTGTTGGAGATATCCAGATACGTCAGCCGGCTGGCGAGACTGAAGCTCGTGGGCAGCCGGAGGGCTTCGTTACTCATGAACTTGATCTCCCGCAGATTGATGCAGCTCTGGACGAAATCCTTGGGCACATCGAGCGACAGGTTCCGGGATAGGTTGAGGGAGATGATTTCCGGGGCCTTTTTGTACAAGGTGATGGGGATGGTCACGAGACTGCGGCCCTGCAGATCGACATGGCTGAACTTTTGCAATTTGTTGAAACCCGGGTCGCCTTCGAGACTGCTGTACCCGCTGAGCTTGGTAGGCAGGAAGATGAAGCGGCACAGGTAACTATGGTCCTCGCGGCCGATGTCTTCGATCCGGTCTTTGGCCGTGTAGCCGACCTGCTCGAGCAGCTTCTTCTGCATCAAGATCGGCCGTTCCTTGTGGTCGAGCTGCCGGGAGAGGTCGTTCTTGCGCATCACGATCTCGTAGTTGTTGAGGTGGTCCTGCAGGAAGGACTTGCGGCCAAGCATGAGCAGGATGTCGGCCACGGTGGTGTTCAGACCGGCCGACAGGGTGGCGAATGTGAGGTCGATGCGGAAGATGCGAATAAAGTAGGAGAGGCCGTCATCGTCGACCAGGTCACCGTTGGCCTCCTGGGTGATTTCGGGCAAGCGGGCGATGAGATCGTCGCCATGCCTCTTCACTTGCCAGCTCTCGGGTGCGTCCCAATGGCCCGCGGCCTGGGAGTCGGCAGCGGCACCGCCGGCGGCGGCGGCGGCGGCGGCGGCGGCGGCAGCGGCGGCGGCGGAGGTAGAGGCAGAGGTGAAGGCGGCGGCGGCGGCTGCTTGCCCGTCCTCCTGAAAGGTGGGGGGTTGATCCAGCCTTCGCCCGCGGTCCGTAGGCGACAGCGCGCGGGGTTGGCTGACAATGCCCTCCATGTGATCAAGGTCGGTATCCAGCTGCCAGACACCATCCTGTTCATGCAGCGGTTTCTCCTCGCGGCCACCGCCCCCGAGGACGGTGTCGGCATTGGCGGCGGCACGGCGGTTCCGGAACTTGGCTGGGCCGATGGCCAGGCCCTTGCCGTCCTTCTTGCGCTCCGTCTCGAGAGTATCGCTGGATTTCAGGGACTGGGAGCCTTCCAGACTGCCCTGTCGACCTCTGCGCGAGGGGGAAGCTTCTCGCCAGCCCAGCTTGGATGGGGGTTTAGTGGAGGTGTCCTGGCCGGTCCGTGAGCTGCCCGGAAGATGATGTTTCAGGTGGCCGTGGCCTTTGCGGCGGATTTTGTCGAGGATGGAACGCTTATTCGAGGCCATGCCGGGGGAATTCTGCCCCGCTTGCTCCCGCATCATCACGCTCTGAATACTCGGCGTGGGGCTGCTGGAACGACCGCCCAGGGTGGTGGAGGAACTCATTGCGGTGGAGGAGGTCAGGTACCCATCGCGAAAGGGGCGAAGCCCCAGGGTGTTGTCGTCACGGCCGGTCTGAGGGCGGTAGGAGTAACCCGCGAGATCCCCCGCGACGGTGGGGACCTCCTCCTTGCTTCGGGAGTGGCGATGTGGCCGGCGAACCGTGGAATAATCCTTCTGGGAAGAGGTGGAGGACAGGGAATTTTCCCGTTGGTCGAGCCTGTTGGTGGGGAGGTGGCGGATGGGCGCTTCTCCGAATTGAGGGATGTCATTGAAGCTCTGATAGACCCATGGGGTGATTTCACTGGAGGGTAAGGGGGTTCGCGGTCGGGATGGATGATGGGTGGACGACTGATCCTCGTCCAGACGTTCGGGGATGTTTCGCGCGCCGTCTGAATTTGCTCTCTCCCGGGCTTGAAAGAGGTCGAGGGAATTGATCCGGACGGTTTGGGTGTTGTTCAGGCTTGCCGTCTCGCCCTCGGTCCTGGTATCGAGCGAACCGGCCCCCGCCGCCGCATTGCCATTGCCATTGGAGGAGCCCAGGTACTCATCCCCAAAGAACCCTTGTAACCGCTTGCGAAACTTGCCGCTGGCGCTGGACTTGGAGCCCTGACTGCTGATGGTCGTTGCGCTGGCCACGGAGGGTCTGCGGTGGTCACCATTGGCATGGAAGTCCAGGTCGGCGGGTTCGCTGGAGAAGGTACGGCTGGTTCCAGGGCGAAATGACGGGGAGGCGGGAGATGCCTCATGCTCCGAGTAGTCGTGGAAGAAAGTCGCGGGTCCATCCGTGGGGCCGATGCCCGGGGATGCGAGCCACGGCGCAATAGACTCCTGCTGGTTGTAGTTGACGGCGTTCATACTCGGCGGGGGTCGTCTGTTGGAACCCGAGGGATTGCTCATAGGGTCATCGGCTCCGAGAACGGCGAGCGCCTTTCTGTGATTGCCCAGCACGGGGGGGTTGTTATCGATGCGTGGATCGGTGGGGGATACTTCGGGGGAACTCCAGGAGAACATGGAGGTGTACAGATCGTTTGAGGAGGTCGACCAGGGGGGTTTCTTGCCCTGGGATGCAGACCTTTGCTCTCCTGTCAGGAAAAAAAAAAAAAAAAAAAAAAAAAAAGGTCGCTCAAGTCGGTCGAAAAAAGTGCACACTTACCTCCCCATCTTGACAGAGTCCACATATGACGAAGGGTTGCGACCGTTGGAGGCCGCTGAGGTCGAGTTTTGGCGAGTGGGATTGTTGCTGCTGCTGCTGTTATTGTTGTTGTTGTTGTTATTGCTCTGGTTCTCCCTCACGGTGTCCTGTGATAGCCAGCTACCAGTACTTGAGCTCTCGGACCCGTGTCTCCTATCGGACTGTTCGTTCTCGCGCAGCGCCATGATGGAAGCGCAATTTTCCGCACCGCGCGCAAAACAAAGATGGGAGAGGAACTAAAAGAGAAAAGAAAAGAAAAGGGTCGCAGCCGGCTATGACAGCAGTCGCGGCGACGAGACAGGGGCGACCATCAATAACAAACACCCCGGTGATCTCCGACGAACGAAATTCCCACGGTCGGTCACCGTGATTCTCTTCTCTTTTCGATCGATCGGTCAACCGAGGCGGAGGGTGGTACGAAAGGCGCCGATTCGAAACAACCTCAGTTGACAGCTCGGACTGCGCGAGAAACCGGGCCCCCAGCAGCTGCGGGGAGAGAAGAGGAGAGGAGGGGAGAGAGTGTGTGGTAAACGAAAGGAGAACAAGGAGGATCTCCGCTTCGTTGGATGACGAAAACGCCCAGACAGCCGTCGTTTATTTTATTTTTGGTTTTTTTGGTTTTTTGGTTTTTTTTTCTTCCCACGAGAGATCAGGGCGCGTGGCGATCACAGGGAAGCACGAGCAAGGGACGAACGGGAGGAAATCTTAGCGTCGGTCGCGACGGAGCTGGGTTCATGTTCGTCGTGGGTCGGGCAGGTCCATCATGGGCAGCGGAGACGGACGTAAATCATCGATGGAAAGGGGCGGACAGCGACAGAAGCGATGGAAATGAAGGCCACGGGGGGGTGGTGGTGGTGGTGGTGGTGATGATGGCGGAGGTCGTTGGGAGGTCGTTGGGAGGTCGTTGGAGGAGGGAGGCAGGAGAAGGAAGGAGGGAGAAAGCAAAAAGGCAAAAGGCAAAAGGTGAAAGGTGAAACCGCCCAGCGTTGAGTTGAGGCTCCGTGATTTGGATACTTACTCCGAATGTTTCGAATCAGCGAGCTGTTGTGTAGAATATTGGTTCCTTCTTTTATTAATATTTTGAGTATTTTAGTGTTCTAGTATGTTTAATATTTTTATCTTGACCCTTTACTGTTTGATTCTCCTCTTTGACACCTCTGCCGCCACGTTCCACTTTGCTGCTGGGCCTTTCCGGGGGATGGTCCGTGAGATTGTCTGTGCTTTGGATGAGACTACATGGACTACAGGAAGACATGATTTATTATTTATATTTATATTTATCACTTTCCAGTCAAAGATACATAGTACTAATTGCTGTCATTGCTATCATTGCTGTCATTGCTATCATTGCTGTCATTGCTGTCATTGCTGGAAGTTGCCGGGTCTGAGTCACTCTCGGCGAAGGCGAAATCATCCGATTGTCTCTCGTTTCTTTTTTCTCTCATTACTGCGCTGTCTTCACTGACTACGGCCAATCTGGTGGCAGGAGAGGAGCAAGGCTGCGGACCAACGGACGGAGTGAGGTCTCGTATTCGAGGCTGTTTGAGCTGAAGTACGGAGTACGTACGCAGGGCTGATTAATAGCAAGGGAATACGGAGTCCTGGCACTTCTCTGTTGCTCGGATCTGCGCGGGGATTGAATCTCCGTATATCGGCGACTGGGTTGAGTCCTTTCGAGTCTCCGTCGTTGTATTATGAGACAAATTTTGTACAGCTGGCGGGAATGGTGAATTTTAGTATCCTTCTGATCATCTATATGTTAGATATCTGATTGATTCTATCTATATATTAGTTGTCTCTAGAATCTAGTGTATATTACCTCTATTAGTTATACACATAAATACATGATGAACAGAATGACCTCAATAATGATCATTAGAGATAGAGATCAATGGGGAGAGAAGACTGGAAGACAGAAAGAACACTACTACTACTACTACTACTACTAGGCAGGCAATAGAAGTAGTACTTTCCACCCTCACCTAGGATATATATTAATAGCGAGGACCTCAACTAAGAAGATCAAATATGGTTATATTATAGCAGTACTCCATCTTATACCGATTTGAATTTTTAAAGCAGTGAATTGTAGAGAGGCTGTAGACATAGCAGTCGGGTCTTCTACCTAGGTATAAAGGACTTTTATGAGGCACCGACAGCTTCTTAGGAAGGGAGTTTAAGCAGATCTTTAGGTTACTTTAGGTTCTCTAATTTATTTAATTAACCTCCTCATCTCTATACCCTTTTCTTGACTATTGTAGAATATAAATATGCATTTTATCATTATATATATGTCTTTACTAACAGACGAGTCTGTTTAAGAATTGAACCACCATCTTATGTCTTATCATCTCAGGGAGGTACTCTATACCTGTGTTAGTTGTACTCTGTCCTCACGGAGTACAGAGTACAGAGTCTGTACACCGTGTCACTGCAGTATAGTTACTACATACTACCTACCTAGGTAGGTATATATACTTAGAAGCCAGTTATATGAAGTAATTCCCCCCTACTCAATAGTCACCTGCAAATGCACTGTTCTGAACTATAAGGTAGTAAGTATTACCTATTGTTTCGAGTCTCTCACAGTAAGACATACCTAATTGTATAGACTCATAGAGACCTAATGTTGGGTAGAAATAAATACTACTGTTACTATTATTACTACTTAATATAACACTCTTACACATAGAGTCATATAGGTGATATCCATATCCAAGATATATTCATTATTTTAGAATATTAATGAGTGTTTATATCTCACATGTCTATAACTATAGGTATAGAGATAGTCACATTCCATTCCTATTCCAGATGGATGAAACAGGTGTGGAGTTATGATACCATCAATCATCCATGGAGTACTCTATACCCCATCCCTTTGCTACAGAGTGATGGTAGCTTTTGGTAAAAAGAGGCTGGGTGGTGGGGTCAAGAAGAGTTGACTGTGACTAAAATTTAGTTCACTAATACGAGATTTAAGTTAGGCCGCTTACCAGGAGGTACTAGGTAGCTCTAGCAGGCACTGCCTCTTGGTCGCACCTCCGACCGTTGAGAAAATAGGGTATCCATACTCCGTACTCAATATTCTTCCACATGCCTTGTCTGCCGAAGTGCCAAAAATAGCTGAACAATGACATCTTCCATGGATCAGTTACCACCATGAGTGGGGGGAGAACCAAAGGTCTCACCCTAACAGCAACTCGTGTCTCGGTTGAGTCGCCGGGAGGCGAATCACAGACGTCGTAGCTGGACCCTGAAAAAAGGCATCGCAGCCCTTTTGGGGATAGTGGATCCCACTTGACCAATCATAGCCGTGAATCTTAGTCATGTTATCGAGTCAATCGATAATCCGCTGGAGCTTTCCAGGAGCCCCACTTCTTGGCGCCCCACTGATCTCCCCAATCGGGACAGCTGAGCTCTGACGGGAAGGAAAGAGGCTGGACGGGAGATGTCATGAGAGAGTACCTAGGTAGGTACGGAGTACTGCAGCCGAGGACTGCGCCTGCCTTTTCTGATAGATAAATGACAGCGAGGTCCTGCCTAAACCGTTCTCCCTCTCTCCCACTTCCTTCCAACAATTTCCTTCCCCTCTTCCTCTCTCTCTCTCTCTCTCTCTCTCTTTCTCTCTCACCCACATTCATCCTCTTGTCTAGCAATTATTGACCATCCAATATTGTTTCATCTCTCCCATCTGCTTATCTCATCTGCTCATTTGTGATCACCTTTTAACTCTGTCCACTATTTTCAAATCAAACTTCCAGATCACCATGAAGTACTCCCCTCTCGAAGTGGCCCTTGGCTTCCTGTCTACGGCTGCTGTCGTGGTAGGCCAGACCTATACGGATTGCAACCCACTCGATACAAGTAAGTTCTTATTAAAGTATCGACTAGGTCCGGGTGACTGGCTGGTTCTAACTGGCGATTTTCTTCAGCGTGCCCCGCGGATACTGCTCTGGGCAAGTCTGCCAGTTATGATTTCACTCAGGGTGCCTCTTCGGATTGGACTGCTACAGGCACAGTCACCTATGATAGCACCAATGGCGCCGCTTTCACTGTCGCTAAGCAAGGCGATGCTCCCCTGATCCAGTCCAACTGGTACATCATGTTTGGGAAGATCGAGTATACCATCCAGGCCGCCCCTGGAACCGGTATTGTCAGCAGCGCCGTGCTGCAGTCGGACGATCTCGACGAGATTGACTGGGAATGGCTGGGTGGCGATGACACCCAGGTGCAGACCAACTACTTTGGTAAGGGTGACACCTCGACCTACAACCGTGGTGCCTATAGCGCAAACGCTGGCAACCACGATGGCTTTCACACCTACACGGTTGAGTGGACGAGCACCGAGACCATCTGGCAGATTGACGGCCAGACCATTCGCACCCTGACTCCCGCCACCGCGGACACCAACCAGTACCCTCAGACCCCCATGATGGTCAAGGTCGGCATCTGGGCCGGTGGCGATCCTACCAACTCCGAGGGGACCATTCGTAAGTTTTTTTTTTTTATTATTTTTTTTTTCTGCTTCATCTTACTAACATTTCCAGAATGGGCGGGCGGTTTGACCGACTACAGCGCCGGACCGTACACCATGTACTTGAAGTCTCTCTCTGTTACCGACTACTCCACTGGCAAATCCTACTCGTACGGAGACAAGACTGGAACCTGGGAATCTATCACCTCGGACGGAGGCCAGATCAATGGCAACGACGGATCGGCGCCCGCTGTCTCGACGGTTTCAGCCCCGACGGTGACCTCGACTGACGATGCTCCGGAACCTTGGAGTGGCACGCACAAGGAGACCTCGACCGCTTCGTCTCATACCACCTGGCCCTGGGTTTCCACCACGTTGGCCTCTACCACGTCTCTCCCTACTAGCTGGACCTCTGGCACGGGGACTGTCCAGCCAGCTCCTGTGAGTGAGCACCTCCCCGTATGTCCTTTTTTTTTTTTTTTTTTTTTTGAGGGGAGCGTTTCCCGCTGACCTGTAATCTCAAGTCTACCTCGGCATCTGGTTCTTCTGCTTCTACCAGCAAATCAACCTCGACTGGTGCTGAAGTGAGCACCCTTGCCACCAACAGTGCGTCTGCTGCTGCCCAGAATCATCAAGCGTCGTCTTCGGCCACTGTTGCCCCATCGACTGCCGGTGCAGACCGCATGATTGAGATGCCCGCCACCATGGGCGCACTGTGTGCACTCTTGGGCGTCACTTTCGCTTTCTTCTAAGCGATTTTCTTACCTGGTTATTGAACTATCACTGGTTCGGACAAACATTGTATATTTTGGTCCGACCCTGGAATCCGGAAGTATCATGACGTGATGAAAACAAATTTTTTCCCCTAACCTGAGGAAAGGGATTCTCTTGTATAATTTTTACTGCAGGGATTGGCGTCGCCCTTTCTAGGGAGGATTGTTTTATTCTTTTTTTTTTTTTTTTTTACAGCCCACGCTCCTTGATGTGCATACGAACGGTTACGGTTGGTGTCGACACCGCTGTCAGTTAGCTGCTGACGTTCCACTGGCGATTATCTTTTACTGTCCATAAACTTACTAGAAGTACTAATACATCCACCGGATCTTTCCTCCGAGCATTGCAAGCATGTAAGACGATGATAGGGGTATGACATGGGTCAACGTCACCTGTCGTGTCGGACTTGTGGAATAACGACAATCGACTCGAGTGAGCTGGAGTTGTCCATGTGCATTAGATCTCAAGTTCCTAGCTAGGTAAACCGACCATGTCTTCACGAGTGTTTCTGATTGCCAACGGCGAGACCGACTGGACCGACGAGGGAAAACACGAAAGCGTGACGGAGCGAGGGCTGCTGCCACGCGGGATCGAGCGGGTTGGGGAGCTGCGAGAGGCGTCTGTGGGAGTCGGCAAGCTGATTGACCCGCGGAAGATCTTGAAGATGTACCTACCTATGTTATTGATAGGATATATATATTTCAATGGCTAACCTTGCTAACCTGCAGCTACTGTTCTCCCCGCGAACGGGCCCGGCGAACGGTAGAAATCCTGCATTTAGGCGTGCACAGCTCGCAGACGTTCCACGAGCGCGAGAGCGACACCCAAACGGTTACCCCCTCGCTGTTTGCACGGGAGCTGGACGGAAACATGATCGAGGTGACGCCCGCGCTGGAGGAATGGAAGTACGGCGAATATGAAGGGTTGACTGTGCGGGCTGTGCAGGAGGAGCGTCACGCGAGAGGGGAGGAGGCGTGGAATATTTGGAGAGATGGATGTCCGGGGGGGGAGTACGTATTTGATTGCTCATTTTTTCGTTTATGCTTGGCTCATTTTTTCGTTAATCTTCAATCTAGGTCTCCTTCTGATGTTACTGCTCGGCTCGACAAGCTGATTGACGAGATCAAGGCGCATATAGATGATACGGTGGTGAAATGGCCAACGGGTCAACGGGGGACACACCGGCGTGACCAGCCGAGGGATGTTGTCTGCGTGGCGCATGGGCATGTCCTGGCCTCGTTGGCGTTACGGTGGGCAGGTCAGCCTTTGGAGAATGGGATGCGGTTGATTGTTCAGCCTGGGGGAGTTGTTGTTCTGGGGTATATATATATATATCTCTCTCTCTCTATTGCAATGTCCTGCTAACTTCTATAGGTATGAGCATGAGAATCTGGATGAACCGGCTATTATATTAGGTCGTCAGGCGGGAAATTAAGATAGTCCATGTCTATTCAAATAAACTATTAGAAGCTCCCGGACAGGAGGCTGCCAAAGGCCACTCGGCCAGATAATGAGTCCGTTCCATTCTCCTGCGGTCTGCGAGGGGGAGAGGCTTCTCGTCTGACTTGTGGCTCATCTGGTGTAGGAGGTGGTGGTTTGTAGCGTCGGTTCTAGTAGACAAGAATATAAGTATGAGCAATGAATAAGCTACCTAGGTTAGTTATGTTTACCTTGTTTTGGTCTCGATCTTGTTCCAGCTCTGATGGCTGCGTTCGATGAGCATAGAGGCGAACCTAGAACATTTTAAGTAAGTGTTCTGAGAATAACAAAAGGGAGGGAGGATAATACGCCTTCCCCTTTGCCAATTCCAGTTCCCCCCGGAAGACGTCCTGGTTCGTACATCCCCCCTCGGCGAGGGGATAGACACGGAACCATTCCTTGATGGTGCCCAAAAAGCCAGGCATGTGTGTTTCCACATCCTCGATCTCCTGCATCCTCTCCGCCAGCTCGCTGCGCGTGTCGATCGCCACGATCTTCCAGTCCGTCTCGCTGAAGCCGATCACCCCAATCGCCCCGAGAACCTTCACCTCGCGCACTTGGCCGGTGTGGCCGACGTCGCCGTCTCCCGCGAGATCGATCACGTCGAGCGGCTCGTTGTCGCCGGGCAGCCGGCTGATCTGGTCTTCGACATTGGGGTCTTCGAATGTCTACAATGTTAGCGACACACTAGTTGTGTTTATATACGGGGGGAGGGGAGGGAAGAATACTTGAGGCAAAGCCCCGTAGGTCCAGGGATACCCCCTATGAGGGAAAATATTGGGCACATAGCGCAGTTCTCCCTTGTGGGTGTCCGGTCTGAGAGGCGTAAGGAATTCGTCTTTGGCAATCTAACTGAGTTAGTGGATAGACAGGTCTAGTCCTTGTTTCAGTTACCGTCATGCTCTGGTGCGTCCAGCGAGGCACCGTCACGATCATATTCACAATCCCTCGCTGCTCGGTGTACAGAGGGACCTCGTGCCAGGGGGAGAGCAGGCTAGAGCCCCGGCTGAGGTAGATGCGGTGCTCTAGGCTGTTCGGACGGCCGGTTTCGTGGATGGAGTACGCCATATTAAGAATCTAAACAGAACTGACAGAACTGACAGAATTAGACGGATTGACAGAGCTAGATAAATAGTGTGGTGTTGAATTGAGGTATCACCATGACGTGTGTTCTATGATGTTTCCAGTGGATATTGTAGTGAATATTCCAGTGCATGTTTCAGATCTAAGATCGATAATTCTAAACTTGACTCTGATTCTGTCTCTTCCTTGAAAAACACCCCCTGACTCCCATCCAAGGCCTGGTGATAGGACTGTCGGACCCGGTGTAGAGAAACACATCATAGAGCCATCCTCCAAACGCACATCCACAAAACGGGGCGACCATGGGGACCTAGAACATGTCAGCATATTTTATTAGGTACGGAGATTCGATACCCACCCAAAAGTAATACCCTCCCGCCGCCCACACTTCATGGCCATACCCCAAGATATATGTTGTCAGGCGAGGTCCAAAATCGCGCGCCAGGTTGATGGCGTACCCGGTCTCCCATCCGAAACAGGCTCCGATGCCAAAGATGGTGAAGAACAGACCCAACGGGGCCAACGGGCCAGCGCCCAGGTTGCCGTCATCCTTGAGGGCGAAGATGACAAACATGAGGATAGCGCTGGCGATGAATTCGGAGAAGAACTGGCCTGTTTTCGTCATAAACGCCGCCGGATACGTGCAGAAAATACCACCCGTTGCTGTGTTCGAGTACCCGGGCACCGTACGGATGTGTGCACCCCCCTCGAACACGTCGATGGCCGACTTGTAGTTGCCGTAGACGATGAATGCACCGCACATGGCGCCCAGCACCTGTGCCAACATGTACACGGGGAACTTGCGCCAGGGGAATCGACGGAAAAGGCAGTTCGTGAACGTCACTGCTGGGTTGATATGACCTCCGGAGGAGCCACTCACGTACACGGCGAGCATCACTCCGAGACTGTCTACCATCAGCGAATCTTCTAGCGGTATATGAGAGAAGAGAAGAAGTAAGGCTTACCCCCATCCCCATGATATAGACTGGTAGTCTCCCTTCTGGCCTTTGCTGAGAGTGACCTGGGCAACCACGCCGTTGCCGAATAGAATGAGGATCATCGTGCCAAAGAACTCGGAAAAGGCATCCCGACACTGCAGCCGGACTCGAGACCAGCTGAGCTCTCGGGGAGGAGCAAGCTCGGCTTCACCAACCTCTTCTTCCTTATTCGCATCCAGGAAGGAAAAGCCTGGGCTCGTCTGAGGGCTGGCTTTGGCCATCGACATGGTCAACCCAACCGTACCAAAAAAAAAGAAAAATGATGCCAATGGAAACTGCTCTTTCACACACACACGGCAAAAGCACATAGATATAGTTCCAACAGCGACTGTGCCTCTAACACAACGATCAAATGTCTCGTCCCCCCTCACGGGCCAGACGGTGTACGAAGCCAACCTGGGCAATCTGCATGGTACTGGAGGACAGTGAGGTGAGGGAGTCTCTCGACAGGGTTCAATGGAACATTCGTTAAGTTATTTGAGGAAGGATGATGGAGAGAAATAAAGAGGGAAAGCAGAGGTAAAACAAGAAGGGCAAAGTGAGCAGAGAAGTTGTTGGTGTTCTACGGCGGGCTCTGTCCTGGTCAGTCTTTCTTCTCTTCCTTCTCTCACTTCAAAACCTCCCCTCCTCACCACAACTCGTCTTGTCTCGCTTTCTTCCCCCACCAACCCATCCAGGGTCTTCCGAGAAGGCCGAGTCCAGTCACACAGACTTCATCTTCCAGCAATCGAAGAACGACGAGAATGTTCGTTTCGGTGACACCCTCATTTCGTCCATGGTGCGACGACAACGGTCTCGGGGCTGGAGAGCATGTGCTACCAGCGGCCATAACACGAGAGAGACAGAGAGAGAGAGGAACAGAGAGAGAGCTCTGCTATCTTGACACAATTTCTCTCATTCTCGAAACTTCCTTTCCTTTTTTTGCTTCTTGTGAAATCGTCTGCAGCGTTGCATCTTGTGTTACGCCAAGCGAGGGAGAGATTGGCCGACGGACACCGAGAGACACCACACCAACGCTGCAAAATCTGTCTCGCCATCCTGGTTCAAGGTGGAACAAACTGCCTTGGAGTTGATGATCATCGGCTACCTCGAGGCAGACAGGCTGGTCGTCAAGCAAAATGATTAAGAGAGGATTCTCGACCGAGTCTCCGACTCCACACGGCGAATTACTCCGTACTCCGAATCGAGATCCCCAGATAGTGACTAACAACTATGGGGCACTCCTGGAGCTCACTGCATCGAGCGCCGATCTGGAAGCATGGAGCCAAAGCTGTTAATGGGTGGAAGATATACGATGGTCTGTTAGAACAATCGTCTACAGAGTACAATTGAGGGCTGAGATTCGCCTGTCGAGTCCTGAAGGGCTTGTCGGCGCCGAGGGAAAACAAAGCGAGCGCCTTGCCAGCCCCGCGCAGGATTAGCAGCTGCGAGACGGAAAAATTGTGCCACGGGCAGCGCAACCATCACCTGGACCGATAATGTATTTATTAATGCCGAGACGCCCTCGCCGGGTGTCAGGGGATTTTCTCCGTGTCACTGCAGGCGCGATTTCCTCCTCGTTCTGCCTCAAGAGAGCTTCCCCCCTGAGTGCTCTTGTTCGCTCTCTCGCGTCCCTTTTCCCCCTCTCCCTTCTTCCCCCCCGGGCCCCAGAAGTATCCATGCAGCCGACAGACATCTTTGTCGGGTCCATCGACCAGGGGACGACTAGTACGCGGTTCTTAGTCTTCAATCGCGATGGTGAGCCCGTTGCGTCGCACCAAGTCGAGTTTACGCAGATATACCCGAATCCGGGGTACGTCCGTTGCAGTATCCAACCATCTTGGAGAGTTCGTTCTAATCGTTATTTGTCAGCTGGCACGAGCATGACCCGGACGAGATTGTCTCCTCTGTGGAAACGTGCATCGAGGAGGCCACCCGGGAGTTTGAGGCCAAGGGGTATTCCCGACACAGCATCAAGGGTATCGGCATCACGAATCAACGCGAGACGACAGTGGTGTGGGACCACGAGACGGGCGAGCCCCTGTATAATGCCATCGTGTGGACCGACACACGGTCGCAAGCCATCGTTCATGAGTTGAAGCAGCGCCGGGGAGCGACTGACCTGCAGCGACTTTGCGGGCTGCCGCTGTCGACTTATCCGTCATCGACTAAGCTGCTATGGCTGTTGGAAAACGTTTCGCGCGTTCGCGATGCCTACCAGCGCGGCACGCTGGCTTTTGGCACCGTCGACACCTGGCTGGTGTTTCGATTGAATGGCGGCGTGGCGGCTAACGTCTTCGTCTCGGACCCGACCAACGCGTCGCGCACCATGTTCATGAACCTCGAGACTCTCCAGTACGACACCAAGCTGCTGGATTTCTTCGGCATCCGGGGTAAGATCCATCTGCCCAAGATTGTCCCTTCGTCTCATACGACTGCGTACGGGCGCCTCGCGGCCGGCGCCCTCGCAGGCGTGCCCATCATGGGCTGTCTGGGTGACCAGTCATCGGCGCTTGTCGGCCAAAAGGGTTTCTCGCCAGGCCTAGCCAAGAACACGTACGGCACGGGCTGTTTCCTGCTCTACAACGTGGGCGATCGGCCAGTCATCTCGACACACGGCCTACTAGCGACGGTGGCGTATCACTTTGACGGTAAGCCCGTGTATGCCCTCGAAGGCAGCATCGCCGTCGCAGGCTCCGGGATCAAGTTCCTGCAGAACAACTTGGATTTCTTCGGCGAGTCCCGGGAGGTCAATGATCTGGCGCTGACAGTCGACGACAACGGAGGATGCGTCTTTGTCACCGCGTTTAGTGGCTTGTTTGCGCCATACTGGATCGACGATGCTAAGGGAACAATCTGTAAGCTATCTACGACTCTACACAAGAAGCTGTGCTGATCTTTTCTCTTCTAGTTGGGATCACACAGTACACGCAAAAAGGCCATATCGCCCGAGCCACCCTTGAGGCCACTTGTTTCCAGACCAAGGCAATTTTAGATGCCATGGAAAAGGACAGTGGTCATGCGTTGTCCGAGTTGGCTGTCGACGGAGGCATGAGCAATTCAGACCTTGCAATGCAGGTAAACATGACTCTTTTTTCTTTTTTATTGAAATCTCATGTCCCGGATCAAAACTAACTTTCCAGACCCAAGCAGATGTAATTTCCATCCCCGTATACCGCCCGAAGATGCGCGAGACGACAGCACTGGGTGCTGCCATTGCAGCGGGGCTGGCAGTAGGCCTTTGGCGCAACTTTGCGGAGCTGCGCGACATAAACCGGGCGGGGGGCGCAGTTTTTGAGCCCAAGATAGGTCGGCAGGAGAGCAGCGGCATGTTTGCGCGGTGGGAAAAGGCCGTCGGCATGTGCAGGGGGTGGATGGGCGACAGCGTCCGAGCTGAGAGCCAGAGTCAAAGTGTGATTCCTGTGATTCCTAGTCCTCCTGAACCGGTGGTCAAGGAGCCCGTCGTCTTAGAAAAGGAGAAGGCGAGAGACACTCGCATGAACGGGATTCTCCCCATCCCGGTCTCCAAACTCAACGTGGCTAGCGACCTCGACGATGCAGACGAGGAGGATCTATTGCTGGAGCTGCGCAAGCTGGAGATCCTACAGCGACTGAAACGGATGCGAAATATGTATGGATAGAGAGTATAAAGAGTATAATAAATAGTATTTGTATCATCTAATATCTTGATCAAAGACCATCTCTGTAGCTATTTATCTCTAGTAACACTCATGGCATAGTCTTCGTTCAATCGATTGACTCTCTCTACATACTGACGAATATACCCCGGCACCTCGTCGACGCGATTATCGAGAGAAGGCACGGGGTCGCCCAAGCGTTCGTAAACGGGAACGACGCCCGTCCAGACCGAGTCGACGAGATCCGCCCGCTCGGTATCCTTCCTGTCATCATGGGGAGCGCCAGCCCTCACTTTGGCACTGGCGTTGACGACCCTCACGCGCAGGATGGAGGTGGAGCTCATCTCGCTCTTATCGGGGGGTGTGCGAGTATTCGCCCACCGGTTGTCCAGGACGGAGTCTGTGATCAGGCGCATGGCGTAGATCTTTTCCTCCGGGTCGGAGACGAGACAGGCGTACCCGTGTACCACTGCCGAACGGTAGTTGTAGCTATGGCTGTTTGGGGTGAGGGAGAGAACGAGCCCGTCCACCTTGGTGGCGGCGATGCTGACTGCCATGCCGGAGGCCTCGTTGCTGGTGACTTCTCCCTCGCCTTGTTTTTTCCTGGCAAGGTTCATGATTCTAGAACTCACGTAGCCGTGTAGGTAGAGATCGAGGGGTTCGTCGATACCGGCGGACGGATAGGCGAATGAGCCCATCTGGCCGATCATGGGGAGGAGGGCGGGGAAGCCATCCTCGTCGGTGTCGTTGGCAAACGAGACGTGCAGGACGGGAGAGGTGTTGATGAGCTGGTGGATGGTTTGTAAGTCATATTTTCCTATTCAGTTCCGTTTAGCAGATTTCGTCATTCTCGGTGTTGAAATAGACTGTTGTACGTACCCCTCTCTTTATACCGGTTGATCGTGTTGGCGGATTCCTTGGGGTATTCCAGTGTTTTGCCCATGTCTGTCTCTTATGCACAACCGTACAGATTATTTAGGAGTATCTGATGGAACGAGACCATCTTCTCACACTCATTAAATACTTCATATTCATCAGTCATATGTACCTAGGTAGTAGTTAGTGACTACTAGTATTACCCCAGCCAGATTGTCGTTATCGTGACAAAGCGGATATTATCATTGGCCGTCAGGGCCGACTCGGCCGATATAGTGAAAGCTTAAATGGCCTTATGTAGGATTGTTGGGATGACTCAAGTGCATGGCTGGGATGACTCAAGATCTGTCCTATGTTTGGCAGAGAGAGCAACAGAGTATGACAGATGACTGATGCTGTCAGTGCTTCACAAACACGCAGTTCAGCTCCGACCCCGGACTCAAGACAATATCAAACCGTAGAACTGGATCTTCTACCTTGTCCTTCCCCCCCGGTGGCCGGGGCAGGATCTGCTCGAACTCCTGCAGGATCCGCACCAGCGTGTACCCCATCTCCAGCATGGCGAACTGCTGTCCGATGCAGATGCGTGGCCCACCGTTGAAAGGAATGAAGTGCCATGGCTTCGGTTGCCACCCGGACACCCACCGTTCCGGTAGCCATTGCTGTGGATCTAGATACTTTGGCGTTCCCGGTCCATCGTAGTATTCGGATGCCCGCTGCATGAAGATAGTCGAGAAGATGATACGTGTCTCGCGCCGAACACCAATCGGGCTCTGCCCGTCGGCACCTCCGCCGCGCGGCAAGGTGGTGTCCCGGAGCGAGTTGCGAACGTTGAAGGGCACCACCGGGTACAGACGTAGAGTCTCGTTGAGCACGGCGGTTAGGAACTTCATCTCCTTGAGATCAGTGTAGTTCGGGGGCGTGGCTCGAGCGCCGACGCCCAGGCGTGAGGAGATCTCGGAACGCAGTTGGGCCACGACCGCCGGGTTGCGCGACAGCTCGAACAGACAGAACGATAGCGTGGTCGCGGTGGTGTCGCGACCTGCCAGGAGGACGGTGTACATCTGGTCGCGGAGCACGCGGGGGTCGCGTGTGAAGCGCGCCAGAGCGTCGAGAAAGGTCTCGCGTTTCTGCAGCTTGCGGTCGAGCTCCTCGGGCGAGAGCGAGAGTACCTTGTCAATGTACGGCTGCACAAAGTTGTCCATTGTCCGGAGTTCCCGGCGAAATCGCTTGCGGGACAAGAGACCGTTGAACATCCTTCAATATATTAGCGCTACCACCTCTTACTCCTGATTCAGGTGTACTATGTAGTACGTACCCCATGCGAAAAATCTCCGCTTGCCGCTGTTGGACATATCGAAATGCTTCCGCAAACTCTGCCTTGGGATTCACCAGACTGTCTGTGCCTTGCCCGAGTAAGTAGTCAGTGGCAGCGTCCAGCGCGTAGCGGTAGAGTAACGGGACCACGTCCACCGCGGGACTGCTGTCTGGTGCATGTGACGTTAGGCCCTGACCCGCCAGCAGTGGAAGCAGTTCCTGTACGTGTTTCTCAAAGATGGTTATATCGACGATCCGTTCGCGCACAAACATCGGCCGCAGGAGGTGGCGCGAGCGCGCCCATGGCTCGCCATCAGTCACGAAGATGCCGTCGCCTAGAAACTCCTTCCAGTCGCGATGGAAGGATTCGCCCTTGCCGTAGTCCTCGAACTGGGCCGTGAGCAGTGCCTTGATGTTCTCGGGGTCCTTGGTCACTATCACCCGGTTGGACATGCCGGATGAGAGCTCCGCGGTCTTCGGGTTCGCAATCCTGGATGCGCCCCGGGCATTCATGATGGCACCATCCCAGAATTCCAGATCACGGTTCTCCAGATTCGCCACCGTGGCCTTGTATATGAAGTCGATTGCTGCCGGTGTTAGTGTTCTTCAGGTAACAAAATCTTCGATCAGAACTCGTTGATCCATACCATAGGGAAGACGGGTCTGTACCGCACATGCCCTGCCTCCCAGCCTGGCAATCTGTGCGTCTACCTGCCACCTTCTCAGCCAGAAGGCCAGAATAAGCAAACCGACGACCCAGACAGCAGTGTCCGTAGAAGCAGCGTGACGGAGGAGATCCTCAATCATGGCGTTGTCTGCGAGTTTCTCGTATACTCGGTAGATTTCGACCAGCAGCAGCCACGATGAATCGATTCAGTCCCCGTGCATCCTTTATCAGCACCACCAGCGTACGGAGTTAGCAGTCTAGAAACCCTGTAGCAGTTGGCAGGTGGAAGCATAGGAGATTAAGAACAAACCGATCTCGTTTCCCATCGACCTGGGACAATTCATGCGGGCCTGGCCAGCCCGGCTCCCCAAAACAAGCGGGGACTGGTTCCATACTTGCGAGAACGCCGTTATCTTGCGAGCTCACGGCATGTTTGGCCTGCTTGTTCGGCCGGTGAACCTCGACTGTGCTGGATATTGGCTTTCGTTTTCGCTTTCGAACCCGGTGGAGCACGTGATCTACAGAAGGGAAACAGCGAGGGCATCCTGCCTAATGCGGACTAGCGTTGCGAGTGCCTTGCGAACTGCTTGCGAGACTAACCGCCTTTGTCGACACGGCCGAAATCATCCGATGACGATTCAATATAAAAGTCGTTTAACTGACGCAGCAGAAGCCTTTTCGGCCGTGTCTGCTCGATATTTCCAGAGATGAGGAGTATTGTGGATCGACTGTACCGGCGGGGCTATTTCCTACTGCTTTCTCTTGGGTATTGTCCTGCCAATGATGATGATTACTCGGTATAATGTGATAGGTACGATCTTGAAGCGAGTCCTGTCTTCAGTACAGAGTACAGAGTATCTGGAGCCAAAGGCCTGCAGTGATCTCTTTCTAGACGATAGCAGTGATCGATAGAGAATGCGATGGAGACGACAGTACGGAGTACTGCATTGCCATGACAGAAGTGCCTGATGCATATCTCCCCTACTGTACAAGTCAGGCAGACATAAACTTATACACATAGGCCGGGCATGACATCTGGATATCTAATTGCACTACTTGTCCAGCTTAATAATTCTCGTTATTCTCATGGGTCTGTTTCATCAAGTGAGTAGGGAGGAGTATACAGAGTACGGAGTACTCAGTTTTATCATGAAAGACAGCTGACTACCTGATGAGTAGCTGTATGTGGTCACTAACCAGGAGCCTTCCAAACCACAATAATATCATCCTAATTACCATCATTATTGTACTCCATAGTAAGTAACTTCCTCCGATGGCAGTGGGAGTGCTTCCTGCTTAGTCATCATTTCAGTGGCTATATTCACTAGCCACAACGCCACAGTCACGTGCTGTGGCTACTCGAGCCGCATCTTGGCACTCACGGCTTTCATCATCGCCGCGAAGACTGCCTGGCTGCACAAACAACCAACAAAGACCTTGAGCGCCACGCTTCTCGAGCTAGGGTTTTTTACTTCTTTCATCTCAGACCGGTCCCGGAAGCATTTCTAGATCGTTCGGTGCACCTTTTTCTCCTTACGAACAAACCACAATACTCCCGCGACGGTCTTAGACCCCCTCCCTCCGACCAGATTCTCCTGGAAATCATAGAATTTGTTGTACGTCATGGCGACTGTGGTATCGCCAGGTACCCCCCTAGCGGAGGCGTTGAGCAGTGTCATGCAGCCCAAGCTGGTGGAGATGGGTTGGAGCTCAGATAGTGGCGAAGACTCGGCTCTGATCGAATACGTGATCCTGATGTTGGCGAACGGCAAGACCCAGGAACAGATTGCAGGCGAGCTATCTAACGACCTTCTTGGGTTGGGGGAGGAAGGCGATACTCAGGCCTTGGAGTTCTCGAAATGGCTGTTCGAACAGGTGGAGATTCTCAACACGCAGATCAACGGCGGTGGCGCGGCCTCGGCACCGGAGCAGGCGATTCCTTCGTTTGGTGCTCAAGATGCCGCGGTGGCTCAACCGCAAGGTCTGGACCCCACAGCACAAGAGTTTGAGATGAGTGATGCGGCAGGCGACGCGGACTCGATGTAGGTAAACCCTGTTGTACCCGTGTATCATGATCGTTCACATCTGACTGACCTTCCAACTAGACCCACGGGACCAAAGGCCATGCGGAATGGTCGACAACAAGGCAGAGGAAGGATGTTGAACCAGATCAACCGCGCGATGGACCGACAGCCTGACTCGCCTCTGCACCGCATTCGTGGTCAACAAGGCACAGGGCGGATCAACTCCCACGGCCGCGATCATATGAAGGGCGGCCGAGGCTTTCAAAACGGCGGTAGAATGTTAAACGGGCGAAACATGGGTGGGATGGGCAACCAGGCCAATCCCATGATGCAGATGAACCCCCAGGACCAGATGCATCTCATGGCCCTGTTCGAAGAGCAAGCCAGAATGATGGCCCAGTTCATGCCTGGTATGGTCCCCCCGGCCATCAACCCGGCTTTCCAGCAGGGCGGACCTCAGCAAGGACGTTCGCTCTTCGATCGGGTTGAACGTGGACCACGGCAGCAAGGCCATTTCAACAAGCGCGGCCCCCACCATGGATTCTCAAATCGGGCTCCGCAACACGATGCTCAGGCCGCCGATGTCGATATGGACACAAATCCCGACCGTGCCACCACCGCCGACGAGCACGAAGAAGGAAACACGAACAGCGTCTGCCGCTGGAACCTCCGGTGCACACGGAAGGACTGTCCGTATGCGCACCAGTCGCCTGCTGCCCCTGACGGTGTCGCCGTGGACGTCAACGATGTCTGCTCGTTTGGTGCCGCCTGCAAAAACAAGAAATGTACCGGTCGTCACCCCTCCCCGGCCGTCAAAACCGCCCACCAAGCAGAAGAGCTGTGCAGGTTCTTCCCTCACTGCGCCAACCCCCACTGCACGTTCAAGCACCCGGACATGCCGCTGTGCCGCAACGGTGCTGACTGCACGGCCGAGGACTGCAAATTCACCCATATCCAGACCCCCTGCCGATTCAACCCGTGCATGAACCGCACCTGCCCCTACAAGCATTCCGACGGCCAGCGTGGAGCATACACCGACCGCGTCTGGACGGCAGACGGTACGGAGAGAAGACCTCATGTCAGCGAAAGGAAGTTCGTCGTCGATGAGAACGCCCCCGAGGAACTGATCAAGCCGGATGCCGAGGGGTCGCAGAACACGGAAATTGTGACTTGATGGAAGTTTGCTTTGCTTGTTGCTTACCTATTTCACCCCTATGTTTATGATACACCGAGGATGTCCTCTAGGCCTCAATTGGATTCATACCATGTACTACCCTTTCTGTGTTGACGGGCGGCGGATGGTTGGAGGGTGACGGGCGTTGGATTCTTTCTTGATTTCGAAATTGATATAGCATCATCTTCTTCTGTAAATAGACCCGTGTTATAAAACTCTGTTTTTCCTACCTTATACAATTATCTTCGGTAGCCTTGACAGATTTGTTCATTGCAATAGACCTGATACTGGAGGTAGGTCATTATCGGTAACACGATTACCGCCTGTAAATTACAGCAACCGCAGCCGGATCTGCCCACCAGTACAAAGCAAAGCAACAGCTTCCTTGCCCATGTGGGATCTCGAGATCCCACCGCTATTGTTATCCCTCTGCCTCGTTCACTGATCACAGCTGAGATGCGACCGGCATGGTCTCATAGTCGCGCATTGAGGCGTGGCCGGCCGCAATGGCTCTTCCACCACACCGCGCTGGCCAGCAGCACGAGGAGCTTCACCGCGGCGGTCGTCGGCGGGGGTATCACAGGTCTCACTGCTGCGTACCACCTCTCTCAGGATCGAAAATGCGAGAAGGTCACGCTGTTCGAGCGATCGGACTCTCTGGGAGGTTGGTTGCAGTCTGAACGGGTTTCTGTCGCGGATGGGGATGTCGTCTTCGAGTACGGGCCGCGGACCTTGCGGGCGTCGGTTCCGGACTGTGTGCCTTTGCTTGACCTTGTGAGTGAGAGCTAATGAATACTAAATTCCTCTTTCCTATGTCTGTTTGCTGATTGAGTAGATCCACCAGCTCGGTCTTCAGGATGAGGTCCTCACGACGGGCAAGAACACCCCCGCAGCGACGAACCGGTTCATTTACTACCCAGACCATCTGGTTCGACTTCCAGGGAGGATACCCGGGGCAGGGATATTCAACGAGATTTTATATAATGCCAAGTCGTTGATGGAGCCCCTCTTCCAAGGGTCTCTATCGGCTGTGTTGTGGGAACACACGAAACCGATCCGTCCGAGAACGAGTTTCGAGGATCCAGACGAGTCCATCACACAATTCCTGTCTCGCAGGTTCTCTCCACAGCTGGCGGATAATCTTGCTTCGGCGGTGTTTCATGGTATCTACGCGGGGTGTATCGACCGGCTGAGTGCGGAAGCTGTACTCGGCCCGCTGCGCGCCTTGGAAGCCGATGAGAAGTATGGAGGGATCGGGGTGTTGCGGACCATGTTGAAGATGGCGAATGAAAACAAGTCGCTAATTACTCTGGATAAAGTTCTGGCCACACACCTAATAGCCTTGACCAGGCCGGATGGCTATCTCACCCATCTGCGGCAGTTTGCCAAGGGTGTGAGCGTCTTCACACTGACGAATGGTGTTGGGCAACTTACCGATGCCTTGGTTGCTGCTCTGGAGGAATCCCCCAAAGCGAGTGTCGTCACGGGGGCAGAGGTGAAGGCAATCGGTCGGACACCAGGGTCTTCTGATTTGACCGTACGTCTTGTCGTCTCTATTCCACGATGCCAGATGACTGGGAATATCAAGTTGACATTATTTAGATTACTTGTGCCGGAGAGAAGCCAACGGTATTCAACCGCGTCATTGCTACCAATTCCGCGCCGTCGCTAGCGACACAGCTCGAAATGGGCGCCAAAGCAGGCGGCCAGCGCCCTCAGAAAAGCATCGGGTACCTCAAGAAGCACGACTACGCCGTGACGGTGATGGTGGTCAACCTGTACTATGATCAGCCGGATCTAGTGCCCGTGAACGGGTTTGGGTACCTGATCCCCCGGAGCATTCCGTACGAGCAGAACCCCGAACGAGCCCTAGGGGTGATCTTCGGGTCAGACTCGAGCGCCGGGCAGGACACGGCGCCGGGCACCAAACTGACCGTCATGATGGGCGGGCACTGGTGGGACGGCTGGCAGGACTCGGATTATCCCGACCACGATTCCGCGGTGCAGATGGCGCGGTCCTTGCTTGAACGGCATTTGGGGATCACTGATGCCCCCGCCGTGGCACGCTCGAGGCTCCAGAAGAACGCCATCCCACAGTACACTGTTGGCCATCTGGAGCGTCTGCAGAACCTATCACAGTCACTCCGTGACGAGTTCAACAAGCGGCTCACCATTGCCGGCAGCTGGTATGGCGGCGTGGGTGTGACGGACTGCGTCCAGCAGGCGTACCTGGCTTCCTTGCTCGGGGTGGGCTCGACGAAAATCGCAGCCTCCTCCATCCCAGGGTGGGAGGGTCCCATGCAACGACTCGACATGGAGGGTGGATTCGCGACGTCTCCTATCCGGTGGTATAACGGAGTTGTCAATCGGTAAAAATGTACAGTACAAATAAAGTAGCATTACAATGGAAAAATGTAAAATTAGAAGTCGTTTGGTAGTTATCGATCGTGACTCCATTTTCTGACTTGTGGATATGAATGATATCAAATAGTTGGCTACCATGGCCTCTGTCGAATCCATACAGTATTCTAACATTGCTTCCCCTCTGGTTTACATCCCCAAGCCGCTTGGAATCGACTTTTCAGCCGATCTGTTGGATAAGAATACTCGTGGCCCCCTTCGTCCACGTTTGAATGCGATGCCGTTAGAACAGAGATCCCTATGGGTCTTTTGTTTCGTCTGCCGAACCAGTCGGACTTGATATTCCTGCTGTCTCGCAGAAGGACTGTTTTCGGTTCTCTTTCGTGCTTGCTGGCATCGTCGGATACACTCATAATAACGGAGTCGTCATAGTTTCCAGTCGTATCTTTACCTTTTTTTTCTTTCTCTTGTCAAACAACGGTATCTTGTCTGCCTTCAGACTTTCTTCTCCCCGTTCGAGTCGAAGCCCAAAGAGTCGAGCTGCCTGACCAACTCGTTGATCTTGATGACCTTCTCCAGCTGCTCGGGCAGCAAGGCCTCCCCCGAATCCTTCTTCTCGCGCAGCTCACGCGCCTGTCGGAGCTTCTTCTTCAGGTTCCGTGCCTTCTTCTCCTTTTCCACCTCCGGGTCCACCGCCGCGGGTTCAGCTTGCTGGTTGTTATGCCCCTCTGTGCTGCGCCAGTTCGTGGCGGTCTCCGCCCGACGTTCGGTGGGGGTTTGCTGCTGCGGCGGCGGCGGCGGCTTCTGCTGCTCGGAGCTCTTCTCCTCCTCAGCCTTGGCCTTCTTCCGTGCCTCCCGGCGTTTGGCGTTCTTGTTGCTGGCTGCTGTGCCGCCGCTGCCGCCGCCGCCTCCCTCCTCACTGGGGCTCAACCCCTCCGCACCCGGCACGCCACCTTTCCCTCTGTTCTTCCACGCTTCCGCTGCTCGATTCTTGTACAGTTCGACATCCTCGGGAGGACGATATCCGGGGCGGACACGGATCTCACGGCGTTTCGACCCGTCTGCCCGGATGGACGAGGGGATGTAGCGCTCGCCCGTCACGGCGTCGGTGGTGATGCCCGAGGACGAGATCTTGGTGCTGTTGGGGTCTGCCATTCTGCAGTAATCTGGCCTGAGAAGACTGGAGGGAGGGGTTGGACTGGTTCTAGTAATTCAAACGAGTAGACGTGGTCATAATTTCCCTCTCGGAGTCTTGTCTTTTTTTGTGATACGACCCAGCGTCATGGCCTGAGGCAGAAACATCGGAGTGTCAGGCCCGGGCCAGCCAATCAGCGGTCCGGGGATTCCCGTTGCTCGCGGAAACTTCAACCTCCGGCCCAAACTCGACGTCTCGACTGCATCCGAAAGTGCACCTTCAGCAGCTCTCCTCCTCCCATCCCCTCGTTGTCGCGACTCTGGTCTCTCTTGACGACCCTGTCTTGTTCACAATGGCCGGCGTAAGTGTTTCTCGTGTTCTCTGACCGACGTGGTTTCTCAATGGCTAACCGAGATCTTTCGATTCCTCCAGCTCACCTCCGCAATCTACTCGTTTGTCTCCCCTCCTCTTTCAACCCGCGTCCAAGTCGCCCCGACCGTGAGCTAACCCGTCCATCACACAGGACATTCATCCACAGGAACGCCGTGTACCTGTCCACCATTTTCCTGGGCGCTTTCGCGTTCGAGATGTACGTGCCGGCCCCGAGCCAAGACTCTCCCCACCCAACGGCTCATCGCGGACTCTGCTGATATTGGTGTTTCTTTTGTTTCTCTTTAATTAAGTGGCTACGATGTTGCTTCCAACAAGATCTGGGATGCCATGAACCGCGGTGTAGGTTTTCTGCCTCAATTGCTCTCCCCTTGGGCTGACGACTGACTGACGGACTGTTGCAGCGCCAATGGAAGGACATCAAGGCTCGGTACATGCAGGCCGAGGAGGAGGATGACGAGTAAATACTGTCCCGTCCTGCGATGGAGACAGAGGGTTTCGATAAGGAAACTGCATCGCCTGCAGCCGACCTGGACGGAGGTGAACGGAAGTCAATTGTTTAATTAGTCCTCCTGACTGTACGAAATAGAATCTATCACTGCCCCATTTTTATTAACGCAACTTGTCTTCCCTCTGTATTTATATCGCTTTTTCATCTTCTGCATAATCCTGCAGTAAGGACTAAGCACTGGTTGTGCTGCAAATAAGGCCGGTGGCGCTAGAGCCACTCCAGTGTTCGATGTCATCGAAAAAGCCCACGGCCGACTCGAAGTACTCGACCAGCACCAGCACCACCCTGTTTGACCCGACGACTCCCTCCTCTCTCTCTCTCTTCCCCGCGTCTTGTCTAATATCTTCCACCGGTCTATTCTCTGCCCCATACTTCAGAACCGATCTCTCACGGATGAATGACGTGCGACTGTAAATATTGGGTAAGCGTCCCGACTTCTTCATGGTTTCCACCAAGCTCTCCTCCCCACCTGCCCGCAACTGGGATTCTCCCTGGCCACCACGAGAGATCAACCAACCCCCTCCCCCTCCCCCGGTGACGTTGATTTTTGCTTATTTTTTTTTTTCTTTCCAGTCTCGCGAAGTATTCGCGTGGAGAATTTGATGCGTTCCGATTTTTTCCCGAGCTCGACTCTGCGTCTCTGTTGAGAAGTCCCCGCCCCTCATCTAAAAAGCTCCGGCGGTCAAATTGTCAACAGCAAGTGGGAGGAGCCAAAAGGGAAGAAGAAAATAAAGCAAATACCCAGACAACAGTCTTCTCTCTTCTTCCTTGATCAGAGTACATACGGATGGGAACAATAAGCTTGCAGCCATTGCCATAAGCATCAGCCATGCTTACGGAGGATGAGAAGAATCTGGGAGAGGCCCTACGCCGCATGCCAGAGCGACATGGCTACCGATGGGGTTCTGGCGCTGTTCGAGACTTGACGGCACTTCTCTTCCGCTCGATGGTCGGCTACGATGCGGATCGACTACGCATCCTTTTTCCGAGCGGTGAACCAGTCGACCGGTGGGTTCTGGCCGAAGCACAGGGTGCACAGGAGGGCGCAGAATACAGCGATGCGGCGAGGGGGAAACGCTGTGGCCATATCTTCCGTGCGGGCGAGGCGACATACCGGTGTGTCACCTGTGCGGCCGACGATACCTGCGTGCTCTGCAGTCGGTGTTTCGATTCGTCTGATCACACAGGCCATCAGTACCAGATCTCTCTCTCTTCGGGGAATTCGGGCTGCTGTGACTGCGGAGACGAGGAGGCGTGGAAGCTTCCATTGTTCTGTGCCATCCATACAGATAACGATACCAGGAAGGGTAAAGATCGTGCGCAGGCCAGCGTCCCCCAGGATTGGGAAAATGCCATTCGGCTGACCATCTCTCGGGTGCTGGATTTTTTCTGCGATGTGATTTCGTGCTCGCCGGAGCAGCTCCGGTTGACCAAGACGGAGGAAGGCATCCGTCACGATGAAGAGCTGTCCCGGTTACGCGCGGGATGGTACGGTGAAGGAGACCAGGCCGAAGATGAGCCCGAGTTCGCTTTGGCTCTGTGGAACGATGAGAAGCACACGATCCGTGATGTCGCGCAGCAGGTCACTCGCGCTTGTCGGGAGCGAGACAGCTTCGGGATGGAAAAGGCCCATGAAACGAACGATATCGGACGCAGCGTGGTTCGGTATTCGAAGGATCTCACCAGGCTTCTTGCGATCTCAAAAGTCATTGAGCAGATCAAGGTTACTGTCACCGTCAGATCCTCCCGAGATACCTTCCGAGAGCAGATGTGTGCCACCATTGTGGAATGGCTGGCCGATATCTCGGGCTGCAGTATCCTCGACGATAACGAGATCTTGCGTCGCATAGTCTGCGAAGAACTTTTGTCTCCCTGGCGCCGAGGCAGTGGTGCGTACAACGCAGATATCGGTTTAAAGGGCATTGATGACCACTCTAAAAGCGAGCCCTCGCCCTTCCGCACCGTCATGGTCACTTTCACACCGCAGGGACAGGTAGAGCTAGATGAGGATGACGAGGATGATGGGGAACAGGCTCCAAATGAAGAGGAAGAGGATGAAGAAGAGGATGAAGAGGACGGAGAAGAGGAAGAGGCCGCCGATGAAGACGAAGATCCTGAACCAGAATATGGCACTCCCATTGACGACTATGAGGGCATGGACGATCCAGAGGAGGAGATGGAGATCGATCCATACGGTTATGGCAGAAGAACTGAGGAACAAGAAGAAGAAGAAGAAGGAGACGACGAAGACACGGAGATGGATAATGCCGATGAAGAACTTGATGCCGAGGCCACTCTGAATGAGTTACTGGCGCCGGAGGCCACCTCTGAAACCGATGAACAACAAGATCAACGGCCAGCTCAGGAGCAACCTAGCTCTAATGAGTCCGAATCCAGTGACAATAACGCCACTATCTCGATTCCCAGAACACCCTCGGGAGTGACCCATCCTTCACCCGCGAAGACTCCGAGTCATTGGCAAGTAAGATCCAAGACTCAAACTTCTGGCCGGCACGTTCCTCCCTACGAAGACCTCAACCAGCGTACCAGGCTGGACTGGATGATCCTCTTTGACCTGCGGTTGTGGAAAAAGACTCGCCAGGACCTCCGCGACCTATATATTAGCACCGTGGTGAATGTGCCGGAATTTAAACGTATAATGGGCCTTCGCTTGTCGGCCTTGTATACAGCCCTGGCCCAGTTGTATTTGATCGCCGACCGAGAGCCAGACCATTCCATCGTCAACCTTTCCTTGCAGCTTCTCACCACCCCGTCTATCACCGAGGAGATTGTTTCGCGTGGAAATTTCCTCACAAAGGTGATGGCAATCCTCTACACCTTTTTAACAACGAGGCAAGTCGGGGAGCCCTATGGAGTCAATCCAAATGCCACCCTGGCCTTTGATTCGGGGTCGGTGACAAACAGACGCCTGTATCACTTCTTCCTTGATTTACGATTCCTATTGCAGTCGGAATATGTACAGAATCGCGTCCGAACTGAGCCGCAGTATCTGCCTCAGTTCTTGGACCTGGTCAAGCTTTCGCAAGGGATTTGTCCGAATCTTCGTGCAGTCGGAGAACATGTGGAATACGAGACAGACGCGTGGATCAGCGCCTCCATCCTCATGCGCGAGATTAACAGGCTGTGTCGCCAGTTCTGTGAAGCCTTTCGCAACCCGGAGATTGATAATGGAGAACATCTTGTGAGAGCAATCAAAACCGCTGCCGTCTCCGCGATCTTTCACTCCTCTGGAAAGGAACGCACACGATTCGACCAGGCGGAGATCAAGGAGTATGTGCGATTCAAGTTGCTGCCTTGCTTTGACTTTGAAGTTAGTCATTCGGGTCAAATCCCCCGCCACCGCGTCGTTGAATTCGTGGTGGAGCGAGGCATGATCAGTTTCCATCATGCGCTGCACTACGCGCTCTCATGGCTACTTGAATGCGGTCGTAAAATCAACAGTGTCATGATGCGTGGAATTTTGTTGCATGCTGCACAGACCGCCAATGATGAACATATTCACGACCCATCATTAAGCCCCGAAGACCTGCTTCTCACCATGTTCGACTATCCGCTCCGGGTCTGTGCCTGGCTTGCTCAGATGAAGGCCGGCATGTGGGTTCGAAATGGTTTAAGCCTTAGGCACCAGATGTCCCAGTACCGCGGGGTATCGTCTCGAGACTTTGCATACTACCGCGACATCTTTCTCCTGCAGACTGCTCTGGTGACGTGTGACCCCAGCAGGGTGCTGGCCTCTATTGCTGATAGATTCGGCATGGTGGATTGGATGAGCAGGCAATACATCCCACGTGTTGGCTATGAAGATTCCCAGATCGTGGATGTTGCCGAGGAATTCGTCCATCTCCTCGTAATTCTCCTCACTGACCGAACTTCCCTCACAGCTATTGAAGATAGCATCAGCCTGACTCGCGAAAACATCAGCAGGGACATTGCTCACGTTCTCTGTTTCCGACCCCTTTCTTTCTCTGATCTTTCGACCCGGCTGAGTGATAAACTGCTCGACTCTGACATGTTCCAAGACGTGCTAGAGGAAGTGGCCAATTTCCGTCCGCCCGAGGGCCTGAACGATACCGGCACCTTTGATCTCAAGCCCGATTACATCGATATGGTAGATCCATACAGCGCGCACTATACGAAAAACCAACGAGATGAGGCAGAAAACGTCTATAAAGAATGGATGGCCAAGAAGACCGGGAAGAAAGCCTCGGACATTGTCTTCGAACCTAAGCTACGTCCCATCACTGTTGGGGCGTTTTCTGATCTTTCTCGGTTCACAAGAACGTTGATATTTGCTCAAATCGTCCACCATTGTCTGGATTATACTGTGTGTTCGAAAAACCAGACTCCTAACATTCCGTCCACCCGGATCGAGACCTTCTTGCAAATCGTCCTGCACCTGATACTCGCCGCTACTTTGGAGGATAAGTCCGTCGAAAATGAGATGACGGACATGACCAGGCAGTCGTTCGTGTACCATGCTCTGACGAAATCACGAATGACGCAGGCAGGTAACTTGACTATCATCGGCCTGCTGGAGAAGATCTCCGTCATGGGCGAATTCTCCTCGTGCGGTCCAAAGATCCGGCATGTCCTGAGACGTATGTGGCAGAAGCAACCCCAGGCATATACCTCTGCCACAGCTTCTCTCAAGTTTCCCTTCGATCGGATCGACACGAGCTCTCCAGCGATCGATATCGATGGTGAAAGGGAGCTGAAGAAGAAACAGGCGCTTGAAAGACAGGCTCGAGTAATGGCGCAATTCCAGCAGCAGCAACAGAATTTCCTGAACACACAGGGCGCCATTGACTGGGGGGAAGATGATTTCAGCGATCTCGAGTCAGAAGCCGAGACTGCTCGCGAGACCAAGGTCTGGAAGTATCCCAGTGGGACTTGCATTCTCTGCCAGGAAGAAACGAATGACTCTCGGCTCTATGGCACTTTCGCGTTGATCCAAGACAGTAGCATTTTGCGACAAACGGACATCCGAGATCCCGATTGGATCCGGGAAGTTCTAAAGACGCCGAGCAGCTTGGACAAGTCTGCAGACCATATACGTCCGTTTGGTGTTGCGGGCGAAAATCACAGCACGGTACGCCGGCTCGATTCCACCGGTGGAGAGGTCATCAGTGAAAAAATCGGTCTCAGCAAAGGCTTCAATGCTAGAAACACTCTTCGTGGCCCTGTAACAACAGGGTGTGGACATATTATGCACTACTCTTGCTTCGAGGTCTACAACGTCGCGACCCAGAGGCGGCATAGTCAGCAGATTGCCCGCCATCACCCTGAACGTTTGTCTCTGAAGGAGTTCGTTTGCCCCCTTTGCAAAGCTCTCGGAAATGCGTTCCTACCCATCACCTGGAAGGGGAAAGAAGAGTCGTACCCTGGCGTTCTCAATGCTTCAGGCACGTTCGATAGTTTCATCGCAGAAGATGTGCCTGCTCTTCTCACCCAAGAAGACCACAACGCAATTATCTTGGAAGGGGAAAAGTTACACTTGCAGCCGTACCAGGATATCTGCGTCGACTACCTATCCCGCACGTTGGTTCCTCCCTTGGCGAACGAAATTAAGCAGCTTCTGACAACCCCGTTTCCCTCAACGTCTCATTACATTCCTACCGCGAGGATTCAGATGCCAGGGGTCTTCCCAACCGGAGAGGAGATGGTGGCAAGCAGCCCACACCAGCCAGCCGTGAGCGCTGATGATAGTCCCATGGATGAACTATTACAGATCTACAACCGCCTAAAGAAGACCTTAAGGTTGAATCACATCTACTCGACATTCAACCACTCTCCAGAAACCATCAGCAATGATGAACTCCTTCACACAGACTCCGTGATCCGCAGTTTCGGGTTCAGCATCACTGCTGTTGAGATTTCTCAGCGCGGCGTGGAATCCAGTCCGGGCTCGACCCTGCTTGACAAGATCCCACAGCTCACGCTGACTCACTTGCGCGTGCTGGCTGAAAGTGCACTGACGTATGCTGCGGTTGGATATCTCCACAACATCCACGGGCTCAAGAGCGGCCGTTCTGCGCACGAGTGCCAGGAGATGCATCGCCAGAAGATCTGCCAGCTCTTCGTCGGCCATCCGTGCCTCCACGGAAAACCACTGCTGGAAGATGTCCGAAACATCGAGCCCTTGCTCGCAATGGATACGTTTGTATTCCTCGCGGAGTGTTCGCTATCACTCCTGCCATTCCTGAAGCTCGATGTCCGTCACCTGGTCCAGATGTGCTACATCGCGGAAATCGTCAAGGTTGCCGTTACCTTTATCCTGTGGCCCCTGGGCCTGAAAGGGGAATTGGCGCAACACGGAGACGCTCATTACCTGATGGACGTTGAATTGTCTGATGACCGCTATGCCATCACCAAGCATTTCTTTGATTCTATAGTTGGAGAACTCAAGGCAAACTCCGTGGGTCGTGCCGAAGGGTCCTCATTCCCCGCAGAAAGTGGGTATGTAAAAGATGGCGAAGAATCCGCAACCCCAGGCGTTATCATCGCCTTACGGCGCCTACTTTCCAGCTACGCATTGACGTTCCTGCGGAAGACCGTTATTCTCCTCCACGTGCAGCACGGCGTAGAGTTTCCAGACACCGGATTCGCAAACATCGGGGCGTCCGAGCTGGACCGTCTGAGCAAGGTTCTCAACCTGCCGTCGCTTGACGAAATCCTTGCATCGGTCAACTCGGCGCGCAGGAGCAACAATGTGTTTGACTCGGTGATCTCGGGTTGGATTTTCCACTGGAACGCCACGCGGTCTGGTATCCGCTTTGACGACCATCGGCTGTGGCCCAGCCTTCCTCATCCGGCCATCCTGGAACTCGTTGGGTTACCCCGTTACTATGACAGCCTGATCGAGGAGGCGAATCGGCGGCGCTGTCCCAACTCGAAGAAGGAATTGAGTGACCCGAGCATATGCCTTTTCTGCGGCGACATCTTCTGCTCACAGGCGGTCTGCTGCACGGACCAGAAGCTGGGTGGCTGCAACCAGCATCTTCAAAAGTAAGGCCCTTCCCTTCCCATTGCTCTGCTTCATGTATGCGTTTCGAGCTAACGATCTCCCAGGTGTGGTAAAACGGTGGGACTCTTCATCAACATCCGGAAATGCACAGTCCTGTATCTCCACGACCACAACGGCTCCTGGCACTACGCACCCTATCTCGATCGCCACGGCGAGGTAGACCCGGGCCTGCGCCGGAACCGCCAGCTGATTCTGAACCAGAAACGATACGACAGACTCCTCCGCGATGTCTGGCTGTCGCACAGCATCCCCGCGACGATCAGTCGTAAACTCGAAGCGGATATCAACAATGGAGGATGGGAAACCATCTGAACGGCATAGAAAAGTAAAGACAAAAATGGTGTCTTGAGGAGATCAGCAAGCAGAAAAAAGAAGCCACCCAAGATAAAGAGGATCCAGGCAGGAATCTACAGACTTCAGTTTGTACATTGACATTGGCATTTGATCAATACTACTATCTTTCTTGTTTTCTCTTTTTTTTTTCTTTTTTTTCTCTCTCCTCCTGTCATTCCCTGATGATTGATGAAACGAATGACGGCAAAGTGAATAATAATAATCACCAGATGTGATCTAGATTCTCAGACATAAATAAAGAATAATTGTTCCGGTTGATCAATGATACTGTTGTAGGTAGATATCAAAAGACTTCAAAAGCTTGGCGCCGCCAAGCTCATGCCGTCATCTCATCTCAAACTTCACAGTCTTGATACAGCACTCGCAAAACAACCCTCTCTCTGATCAACTGGGGAAAACGATGTCTCCTCGTTGAATCTTTTTTTCTCTCTGTCTTTCCAGAAAAGTAACTCGTTTAACGGATCCTCGCTAAAAGAGGAGGTTAGGAGACCTCTTCACGCCACCAACACCTCGACGATGAACAACGATCAATTCCGCCGGCTTCTCTTTGACGATGCTTCAAAGGGCTCTTCGAGTCTGAAAAAGACAAGCCCACATGGGCCGCTGTCTAGCCAAAAAGAAAATGCCACGGCTGGCACCCCTGGCAGTGCGCTGCTCGGATCGCGGATGCGGTCGAGTATCCCCATGACGCCGTATGAATTCTCGTTACCTCACCTCGCTTACAAGTCCTATTTCTATTCTAAGAAGAAGCGCATATACTAACGGGCTCTACTAGACGCTCCGTCACGGGGGTAGACTTTGCGCGTCAGCTCGCCGAACATCGTCGCGAAACCGACCAGCCTCCCACAAAGCGATTCAAGTCGTCTGCCGCTCCGAAGGGGACCAAGTTACCGTCTGGGTATCAAGATCGGACTCAGCAACGACAAACGCAAGATGAATCCACCTCGGAGGTTGAGAAACGCATCGTCGCGCTGGAGGAGATGGCCAAACTCGGGCAGATCGACCAGGCTACGCTCGACAAGTTACGGTCCGAGCTGGGTGTGGGCGGAGATCTGAAGAGCACACATATGGTTAAAGGCTTGGATTGGGAGCTACTCAGACGCATCAGATCCGGGGATGATGTAAATGTGTCTGTTGAGAAGGTTTCCGCTGAGAGTGAACAGACAGAAGAACCGGTCGAAGAAGATGTGGATAACGAGTTTGATCGTGTCTTAGAAGAGAGGGGAAAGGAAGTGATCTCATCCGCACCCAAAGAGAAGAGGATGAAGAAAGGAGTTCTGGCGGCTCAACCTCGATTGGCAGCGCCTACGAACCAAAAGAAGTCGAGAGATGAAATTCTTAGGCAACTTAAAGCTAGCAGAGCTGCCGCTGCCAGCGGTGGTGTCCCAGAATCCGCTGAAACGCAAGAATCAACTTTGGGGACCAAGTTCAAAAGAATCGGAGACCGGAAACCCGAAAGAAAGCGCTTTGTTGAATCCGATGAGACCGGGAGGCGGCGAGAGGTTCTTCTGATAACTGATGCCGAGGGAAATACGAAACGAAAGGTCCGCTGGCTTGATAAGCCAGGAACTACTGGTGGAAAGGATAGTCTGTTACTCCCTGATAAGGATGCCAAACCGCTGGGAATGGAGGTCCCTGCAGCAATCGCCGCAAAACTTGCCGCTGCGACTGTTCCTGATGATGATGATGATGACATTTTTGCCGGTGCTGGTACGGATTATAATCCCCTAGCTGATATCGGCGATGAAGACGATTCTTCTTCAGGGTCTGAGGACGGTGAGGCCGTTGAAGGGAAGTCTCTGGAGCCTGCCAAGACGCCAATCGATCGCGCTGGGAAGTCGGAGCCAACGATATCGAAGCCTCGCAACTACTTCTCGACATCCTCCACAACCGAGATGGTGGAGTCTGACGATCGCTCCAATCCACTCACCAACGACCCCACTATCCTTGCAGCCCTGAAAAGAGCCGCTGCGCTTCGACAAGAAGGCGGGGAAGAGCTGGACGATGATGTCGACGCGGAAACGCAACTTCGGCGGAGGAAGTTCCTGGACGAGGCCCGATGCAGGGAGGCTCAAGATGCAATGGATATGGATCTTGGATTTGGCAGCAGTCGTGTCGAGGACGGTGAGGATGACGAAGCGGTCATCTTCGAGGAACGCGGCGCCAAAAAGCGAAAGCGTGGCCCCAAGAAGAAGAAGGGCGACAAGGACAGTGCTTCAGACGTGTTACGCGTGTTGGAGGGAAGGAAAAAGGCAGTAGAATAGAGAATTGATGATACTGAAGGCCCTTCCTATAATTTACGAATGCATAATCCAATATCTTTGTCGATTTTTTTTCTCTTTCATCTTTGCTATCCTTATGGTCACCATCCCTGACCTGTCTCAATCTCATCCGCCCCATATACTGTAAGTCTACTTATTACCAGTACACAGTTTATACTTCACGTAGGCATCCATCCTTTAGCTCTATAAATAATAAGAGATGCAATCTTCCCGCGGTTCTTGGAGGTTGGTACCAAGGTCTGCCGCAACGCCTAGATGTCTGCCTGTAGTCACCTCGGTGCCTAGCATCCAGTATCAGCAAAGGACATAAGACATCTCTGACTTCGATTGACCTGTCCGACACGTGCTCTATGAGATCGTATTCACTTGCTCTTCCTTCAGTGGCTGGGGTGGGTCCAGTAGGAAGTGAGAGCAAACCGACTGCCTTTGGCTTCACCTCAGATCAACTATGGATGGCCGAGCGAGAAGTGAGAGAAATGAGAGAAAGACCTTCGAATTCACTTCCAGCAGCACGGCAGATTGTCACCGCCTCTGGGGTATATTAAGCCTGCTTCTGCCTGCCTCGTTCCTCTTCTCTTCTTTCCTCCTCCTCATCTCTTCCCTCCCACACGTCTTCGCCTTCGTCTTGTCTTTGAACATGTCATCCTGCCTGTTCCCTTCCATCTGACCCTCGATCATACCATCAGCCGTCCTGCCAGAGATGCAGGGCACTCTTCATCAAGGTAAGAACCTGAGTTCCTCCAATCCAGTGTCTTCGGGGGGGCAGTGGAAGACAGACTGTCACCAAGTGTCCTTCTTCCCACCCGTCTCCGAGTAGCCCACGGTTGCCCACGGTATACCCGGGGAGTTGGTGCGCTAGTACACTTCTGCTCTCCACCTTTTGCTCTCTACTCCCTATTTGATCTGGCAGTTTTGACTCTGGTGGCCTCCGGGCCAGTCTGTCCTGCACAAGCCTCGTTTTGCCCTCGGGCAAGCCTAACGAGCCTCTCGGATCCCCCAGCTTCGGCTGGCAAGGAACTGAGGGCAGATCACACACACTCCAGTTGCGACCTGCAGTCTTGACTCTGGTGGCCTCCGGGCTAGTCTGTCCTGCACAAGTCTCGTTTTGCCTTCGGGCAAGTCTAACGAGCCTCTCGGGTCTCCTGGCTTCGGCTGGCATGAACCGAGAGCAGATCGCAACAGATTTGCCCTCCTTCACTTGTTTTTGGCGAACGTCGACGGTGGAAGACCTTACCAGCATGACTTGTTGTGCTGACGGAGGTGGTTACCTCCAGTTTATAGGACTCGAACGAATGCGACGACGACCTCGATGACTCAGACAAGAACTGTTGGACATCTATCCTCAAAAAAAAGATAAGTTGCTCTGGATACGATACTGGCTTGTTAACAATTTACTGATACATTTCTTAACAGTGTCATGAGCATGTTGGTTTTGTGAGGCTGAGTGGTCCAAGATATCGAGTTCCTAAGTAGACATTAGTGACATATAGTTATCATACCTTAGGATTGGGTAGAATTATAAGAATTTATGTATTGAAAAAAAAACTCCCTTGAGTTGATTTCATCATGGGGTCTCCTTAGGCAACTAACCCCAATAAATATTCAGGTCCTCCTCATCAGCCTGTAAGCCCTGGTGACCAGGATAGTTCGAGTGTAGAGGTCAAAACAGGAGCATGTCCTTAAAAGTTCACCTTTGTATTGGCATGATTTTTGGCTCACAAATCTTGATACTAGTGATTGACTGCCCCTATTTTGCTTCCAATTTGAAAGCGTCGTATACGTCCACTGTCCAAGATACTCAACGCTGGTCTCTCCTTCGAAAGGTGCTTGGGAGAGAGGTCTGCGTGGATTTTGTGTGAAGCATGCCACTTCTGAAGACGTCATATATCTCCGAGGAGAGCCACCATTAATCATAACTACCGCGTTTGCTCTCGACATGTTATGAGTTACACTCGGGTATTATTTGCCAAAATAATCTTTTAGAGGAAGGAATCGAGTCAGTAGGTAGGAAATAGTAGCTCTCGATGTGTTCTGTAGACTTGCATGGTCAGAACTATATACTACCGTAGCAATCAGCAGCTGAATTCCACAGTCAATAATCTCAGAATTTGGATAAGACAGAAGCAGCAAGTCTTGAACCTCAATTCATTGATATCACAGGCTTGCTGGAACGTTGAGATAGATTTTTGTAGTAAGCTGCAATCTCATGTTGGTCAAGGGCTCGTGGTTCGCCTCCATATAAAGGCCCTAGGTAAGTCTGAACAGCAGTAATCGGAATACTAGCAGAATCATACTGTTCTGCTATAAGTCATATAGTGATAACAAGTTTCATTGCCAGAAGATGGCTCCTCATGGGGGGAAGTGGTTAGTAACGTGTCAGTCAAAACAAAGCAGGAAAGAGCGAGGGGAGACGAGGCCAGTCATTCCCGTGACCTTCCACCTTCTATTTCCGTGCAACTTGCACTTGGAACTTCCTACCAGTCGAAAGAATCTCCAGGAAATCTCTTTTGCTCGCTATCAGTCTCTACAGAGCATTTTCTCAGGAGTCAGCTTCACTAGCTAGTTAATTCCGTTCAGATAAGTGCCGACAGAAGGTCTCTGTACTCGGTACCGCACGCATTCACTGAACCAGGTGAGCTGTCTCAAATGTACGGAGAATATCAGGGGGGGTCCCTGTCCAAGCCTAACATCAATATAGGACACATCAGTCCTTCAGGGGTACAACAAAGCCTCGGAATACGCCTTCGAACCCCAAAGACCAAGCGTGGCCGCCTATCTACAGTGATATTTATACCAAAAATATCGAATACGAGGGTTTAGATCCCACTCTGGTTTCCACCAACGACCTACTACATAGATCTCCCCTGATGACCCAAGCGGGCGGCAGAACAGAATACGGAGTAGTTTGTCAATTCCTTATGAGCTAGTTGATTTTGGCGTCGGCAATATCATCTTGCTTATGGAGCAGTTCGTTTCGATGTGAGAAAAGCGCCCGGAGCAACCACTCACGTATGCAATACGAACTTGCGAAGAGGGTCGGTCGCTGAAAGTTCTTGAACTTGCCAGTCGCGGCTGAGTCAACTAATGTCTCCACGCAACTACGGAGTACTTTCTAGTGTCCACATCATCAGGGAGAGGGGTAGGAGGGACTCAGGGCTAACAAGAGATATCTACGGAGTACACTAACGATTAACTAACTAGCCTCTAGGTAATAATAGGATTTTTTCCCTTACGTTTCAGAACACTGCCTGGAATATGGGGCGGCGGTTCTCAAGCCTCGGTGGATAATCCAACGCCGAAATCATTGCCTAGCGGCGACGGCGCCCGTTGGGTCGAAGATCATAGTGGGCTCTTACAACGATAGATCTCGCCTGAGTACACCCCGTACTCCCCCTACTACATAGCTTATACTCTGGAGTCATCGAGAAAGACCTTCTTTATCCTAAACGCCACTGTCACCCGAAAGAGTCCATTGTTTACACTTCTTTCAAAAAGCTACCAAATAAACAATGTCAGTGTGATCGAATGAGATGCCTGTCCAATCTGTGGTCTTCCAGGGAAAGGTACGCGTCAGAAATTTTTCACTCAACTGTCAAAGCCGGGTCCATCCGAAGAAGTTGGCCAGTCCAAAGTCCAGACTCGACATTCCACTTCTGGCCAAACAGCGGCTCCACAAATCATCGAGTGCCTGGAACACCATGTGCGAAACCCACAAATGACAAGGCTCGGTTTTACTGTTCCTGCGCTTGTTCCTGAGAGCAGACGAGGACAGCCATAGCGCCCGTACGCCACCACCAGAATACGGCGAACAAGATGGATGAATCAGGCGGTGAATATTGTGATGAGAAGACTTTGGATACAGTATGCAGTGTCTTCTTAAATTTTCTTTTTTCTTTTTTCTTTTTTTCGTTTTTTTTTCTCCATCGGAACCAGCTAGTCAGTACCACTATCGACAGGTCTGTCGTGGCTCTACGAAGCATGTGTATGACACACTTTTTTCCCACCAGCTTGTCGCTCTGGGGATTCTCATTTGTTCTCGAGAGACTTGGTGCATTATTGAATCGTAAGGCACAGTCGGGGAAAGGTCCACAAGCGCTGGCTTGACCACGTCGGCGGTACACTCTGATACACTCTGGAGTCCGACGGTTGACGCCTCCTTCAGGCGGGACTGCCATGTGGTTGGGCCATCCGATTCTGGCAGACATGGCATCCAGAGGCGAGCCCAATTGGTAAGGCCCATCCATGGATCCAATCCCACTTTCTTTGACCATTGTTCTCATCACTGGTGGCACCACTGAAAGGTGGCTGCACACTGCAAAGGGCCCACACGGCCCAGTCTGGGTTTCTAGGCCTTCCCATCTATATATTGCGGGTGACTGCACATTTCGAATCGTTTCCTCATCCTGCATTTCGAATCCTAGTCAGTCCTTTTCTGTATAGTCAAATCCGAAAGACTGTGCTGCGCGCAGTCAATATCAATCCTTCCCTTCAGTCTATTCAGTTTATTCATTCTTTTTGAGGACACCTCATCCCATCCTTTCAGAAGAACGTGATTTACCTTGGCCTTCAAACAAAAGTACACAATGGTTTCGTTCACTACTGTTGTCACCGCCGGTCTTCTGGCTTCCTCCAGCCTGGCTCTTCCTCACGCCCATCAGAAGTTCCACCAGAAGCGCTCCTCCTCCTCCAGCAAGCGTGGTGCGGCCTACAATGATGCCTCCCTCGTCTCTACCTTGACCAGCACCGGCACCGTCAGCTGGGCCTACGACTGGAACGACGCCAACGATGGAACTCTCCCGTCGGGTATCGAATACGTCCCGATGCTGTGGGGCTCCAAGATGTTTGATGGCTGGAGTTCGGCTGTCGAGACCGCACTCTCCAGCGGCAGCTCGTACATTCTCGGATTCAACGAGCCCGATATGACTTCCCAGGCTGACATGAGCGCCTCCGATGCTGCCACTTACTACAAGCAGTACATCACTCCTTATGCTGACCGGGCTAGCCTGGTGACTCCGGCCGTCACCAGCAGCACCGACTCTGGCATGGGGCTTGAGTGGATGGCCAGCTTCCTGGAGGCTTGCACCGACTGCAACGCCACCGCCATGGCTGTTCACTGGTACGGCGAGGCAGCCAGCGACTTCAAGTCCTTTGTCGAGCAGGCGATTGAAACCGCCTCCAATTACAGCATCTCCTCCGTCTGGATCACCGAGTTCGGCCTGTCCAGTGGTACCGACAGCGAGGCTGCTTCTTTCATTGAGGAGGTCGTCCCCTGGCTTGACTCCCAGTCCGCCGTTGGCCGTTACGCCTACTTCTACTGCGCTGACGGATACCTGCTCTCTGGCACCAGCCTCAGCTCTAGCGGCGATGCCTATACTAGCACTACCTCCTCTGCCGCTGCTTCTTCCTCCTCCGCCTAGATGGACAGAGAACTAGGAATTTTTTTTTGTTTCATTTCTTGGATTTATTAGATATACCTTTTCCTTATCCCTGCATGTGGTGGTATACGACCACATGACAATCTTTATACCAAGCTTTCTTTTAGATATAAGATACCAAAAGTTATTGAAAATTGACCAATTGAGCTGTTCAGATGGCTGATTTCTAGTTAATGGTATGGTTCAATTGCTGTAGACAATGCTTTAGCATTTTATATGTTTCTTTGTTTATCGGTTTTACTGGCTTTCTTTATTCCTATTACTATATTATTGGCATCAATTCTCCGTTCGTTGGCGACCCTCGAACAAAATTCAACAACAAAGAGAAAAATATGCATCTTGCCACCAGGAAATACCAATATCTAGTACTTGAGTTTGATTTGTAAAGTTTAATGAAATCACAGTGATACTCATTATTATTATGGATTAGTAAGAAGGACTATTGAATGGTGTGGTTATAGTCAAGCGCTTCTTTGAAACAGACTGTATTCCACACTTTTCTAATATTAGCCACGTCTTGAAAGCACAGAATACTCCGTAGAAAGGATTGATGTCTGAAACCATGGATAGAATTGCATACTCCGGTTCTCCAGCTCGCTAAATGCAACCATGCCAAACTAAAAGTACATGTGGCGATTCCAGCAAAGGGTATTATCGTTGACTTGGAAGATTATTCCCTGATAGAAATAGAAGAGATGAGGCGAGGAGGGGGGCAGGGGGGAGGAGGAAGGGACAAAGAGGACAAAGGGGGGAAGGGGAGGGGAGGAAGAGTGATCCGAAAGATGTCTTTTTTTCATTATTCAACCATCTCGTCGCCGGGAGGAATAGTGTCACCGTTGGACGATGACTTGACTGCTTCCGACGGTCGACTGCTGGGATCGGTAGCAGCGGTGGTTTCTGCAGGAAGGGGGTTCTCGGTGGGAGTAGTAGTCTCCGCCGACGTCTGTCCAGTCATTGGTGTCTGGTCCGCCGGGGAAGTCTCTTGGGAATCATGAGCTTCGGGTTGGGGCGCATCGACGCCTGTCTGGTCGATCCCTTCTTCCCCATCTTTCCCCCCTTCCTTTTCTTGCCACACTTTGATAGTCTGGTCCATTCCGCAGCTGACCATGTATCGCTTGTTTTCGAATGTACAGGTGTCCACCCCGAGCACGACATCCGTATGGCCCTCGATGCGCTGGAAAACTTTCTTGCTAACGACATCCCAGCAAATGATAGTCCCGTCCTCGCTGCCGCTAACGGCAAACGCTGCAGGCGTAATGCCAGGCGCGCCGTATGAGCCAAACCCGCCAGAAATGCTATACTTGCGATTGATGTGGCCTTGGTAGGTCTTGAGACAGCGGCCCTCCACATAATCCCACAGACGCACACAGTCGTCAAGTGTCCAGGCCAGCACGAACTTGCCGTTGGGCGAAAACTTGACAGCTGTCACGGGCGGGTTGTCTTCATGAACCAGCGTGCGCAGACATTGGCCTGTTGCGGTATCCCAGATTCGAATAAGTCCGTCCCATGCGCATGAGACAACCAAGGTGCCGTCACGCACGACATCAATACCAGCGACCGGGTCGGAATGGGCAGGGAGGGACCGCATCACCCGTGCAGACCGTACGTCCCACAGAAAAACCGCCTCGTCGTAGGAACCACTGGCCAGTATATTACCCTTGGGGGAAAAGGCGATTTGGTAGACATAGTTGTGGTGGCCGATGAAGGGTACGGGATGTGCTTTTCCCTATTCGTAGTCAGACAGAGCAATTGGAAAATCACGAGGGGGAGGGAGGCAAGATGACTTACAGATAACACGTTCCACAGGCGAATAGACTTGTCATCTGAGCCCGAGGCAATTAATGCGCCGTCTGGGTTCCAGGCAATTGTCGAAATACCAGCCAGATGCCCTTCAAAGGTGTGGATAAGCTTGCCCGTCGTCGTGTCCCAGACCTTGACCGCACCGTCCGCACCTACAGGAGATCTCGTGTGAGCAGCTATCTGAATGAAGACGATATAAAAAAAAAAAAAAAAAAAAAAGTCTCTCTCCAAGAATACGTACCACCGCTAGCAATCATTGATCCATCTGGTGAGAACTGCACGGCAGACACCGCACGCAGATGGCCCTTGAGGAGGAACTTCTCTTTGTAATTCACCCACTCCGGCTGAGGCGGGGGAGGCAGCGGCGTCGGAGTGCGAGCGATCGGAGCCGCATCCATGTCGTCTGCGGCGCCGTCGCCGCCTGTAGGCCCCCGGTACGGCTCGCTGGAGTCATAATGCCCTTCGTCCTCGTCGTCGTCGTCGTCGTCGTCGTCACCACCGTCGGGTCGGTGCACGCTCGGGGAGCGGCGGCGGGTGCGGACTCGCGGGGGCTCGCGTGTGCTGCGCCGCCAGTAGACATCTGCGTCTATTGCCAGCTCGTCAGGGCTCTCTGACCCGCTGGGCTGCTGCGGAGGCGCCCGCCGTGCCGGCCGCTTGGGCGTGTACGTCCGCTTCGCCATCGTCCAGCTCGCCCGGCGGTGCTCGTCGTAGTCCGAGGCCGCCGCCAGCTCGTCGGAGGAAGACTCAGTGGGAGACCCGATCGGCGGCCGCGCTCCAGGGCTGTTCTGGTATCCGCGATCCAGCCGGCGGCGCTTGGGCGGAGGATCGGAGCCGTCCATCGTGGGCGAAGAGCGTCGGGATCCGGTTTGTGCTCCGCGATGCCTCTTCGCTTTGTTCGTGCCTGCGTTTTGCGCCCTTTTTTGGAACGCGCTGAGGAGGAGCCCGCGTGGGCCAATCAGGAGGGGCGACGGCGCAGGGCGGTGAGCAGTGCACGTGACGAGCTCCTTTCGGCGCTTGACGTCGTTGACCAGAGCAGGGAAGAGCAGGAGGCGAGCAGCGAAAGAATGGCTTCTCTGGCAACTCTCTAGGCTGACAGTCTGTTTTCTATCTAGATCTGGCGAGATTGCTCAGGCCGGATTGGCTGTGTTGCCCCCTATGGCGTTGCCCACCACCACCACCACCGCCGCTGCCAGCGATACCCCTCCCAATCGGATCCGCATCTTGACGCTCAACTGCTGGGGGCTCAAGTACCTGGCCAAATATCGCCATGAGCGGCTGGCAGAGATCGGCCGCTTGCTGGCGGCCGCAGAGCCGGCGCCCGAGATCGTCGGGCTGCAGGAGTGCTGGACGCAGCAGGACTACGAAAGCATCCGGGAACAGACGCGGCAGGTGCTGCCCTACGGCAAGTTCTACTTTGGCGGGATCTTTGGCGCGGGGCTGGCCATTCTGAGCAAGTGGCCCATCGAGGAGAGCAGTATGTATGCCTACCCGCTGAACGGGCGGCCGACAGCCTTCTTCCGGGGGGACTGGTTCGTCGGGAAAGGGGTTGCCTGTGCACGGGTACGGTTTGGGCCGCGGGTCGAGGACGTGGCCGAGGTGTTTTGCACGCATCTGCATGCGCCGTACGAGCGGGAGCCGAACGACTCGTACATCTGCCATCGGACGGCGCAGGCGTGGGAGATTGCGAAGCTGATGCGCGGAGCGGCAGAGAGAGGCCATCTGGTGATCGGACTAGGCGACTTCAATATGCTACCCTCTTCCTTTGCGCACCAGCTCATCACCGCCCATGCTCCCGTGAGGGATGTGTGGAAGACCCTCCATCCGGACTCGTCGGTTGGCGCGGCGCGAGACCCCGTCGAGAAGAAAAGGAACCGCCCCGTCCCGACGGCGGAGTACAACCTGGTCGAGAACGGGGCGACGTGCGACGGCGTGCTGAACACCTGGCGCTGGACGAAAGAGGACCGCAAGCGTCTCGAGAAGGGAGAGGAAATCCTCGTGGACACAAAGACCCTCGACCCCCGTGCCAAACGGCTCGATTACATCTTCGTCGGCGATGGCGGCTATCCTCCCGCATTCCCGGCGCCCAAATGGAAGGTTGAGTCGGCAAACGTGGCCATGACTTCGCGGCATCCGACATTGAGATGTTCACTGAGTGATCATTTCGCCGTCGAGGCGGTCATCGCCCGTAATGGGGCTAGGACTCAGCCTCCACCCCCGCCTGACAAGGAGAGTTCCCACGCTGATGACGACGAAGAGTACGTTGCCGTCTCTGGACATACAGACTCGCAAGCCCCGAATACCATCCTCACCCCGGAGACCTACGACCACATCCTCGCCATGATTGACAAGTACGTTGCGCGCGAACGATCCCAGCGCCGCTGGCGGCTCGCCCACTGGCTCGCCTCCGTGGCCATCTCGATCGGCTGCTTCGTCGCCGCCTGGTGGACCGGCAGCGTGCCCTATGTCGCCTTTATCCTCACTCTAGTCAGCACGCTGAGTTTCGCGGCCGGCGTTCTCGACGGCTTGATCGGCGGGCTTTTCGTGTCCGGTGAGCTGCGGGCCTTGAAGGAGTTTGAGTGGGAGGTCCGCAATGCACAGAGGATTGCTCAGTCCTTGACTTGATTCACTTAGGGGATGACTTTGCTGGATCGCTGGAATACTCCCAGCCTGTAATTTTAATGACTTGGTATATAATTACTTCAATTGTGTAATATGATCACTACTCATGTGTCTACTTTATAACAACCGAGAAATATAAGGACCAACTACTTGATAGAGACGGTCATGTCGTCTGGATATAACTGTCAGATTGCTTGCACTCCCGGATACTTCGACATTCATGGAGCCACAGCGATATCCACGGCTACTCGCACGCCGTATCCATCTTCGCTTTCGCTGTCGGTGGGTTTGATCCAGTTCTTCTTCTTGCCGACTTTCTCAATCCGCTCTGCGGTATCTTGGAGGGAGTCTTTCAGCACCGTAGTAGAGACAGACTCCTTCAAGATCACTTGCACGCGAAGCACATCACGCCTTTCCTTCTTTTTGGCGATGGTGTCCCATGATGTCTGGAGACGCACTCTCCATTGAGATTCGGGGGGAACTCTTCCAGAGGGGTATACGTCGCCAACCAGGGCCGCAATTCGCCCCAGATACAGACACCACCACGCTTCTTCTACCGAAACCAATTGAAGAAGCCGGTCCTGGAACAGCTGCTCCGTCGGTGCAAAATCTGCACCCCATCGTTCCGGCAGTATGAGTGCGAGGATTGCACGGTCAACATGCGAAAGGCTGTTCACGCAGGAGAGAACGCCGGTCGTGGTGCTATGAAGAGCGGCGGCGGAACGGGATTCTCGAGGAACATTCGCATGTGCGTATAGAAGATCCGCAAGGGCTGTCACCAGGTTGTAGGAAAACGAAGCGGGTGGATGTCTAGACAAGAGAGACGACGGTCTCTCTGGCAGGGCTGACAAAAGTAGATCCCTAATTGCATCTCTGGATGGCGAAGCATACGGGGCTGTTGCAGCCAAAAGAGGATCCTGTAACCTCACTTCCGCAGGCAATCTGTCAAAGAGGAATCCCTCGCGGACACCTCCTTGGCAGAACTGAATACTCTTCACGGCTGGTAAGGCCTCCATCATGACGTTCACCAGGAAAGCCACCGCGGGGATCTGAGATGCACGCCGCTTTGAAACACCGAAGACTTTAGCATCGGGGTTGGAAGCAATATCCTGTAGCGATTCCGTGTCGTGGAAGCTCTCCCTGCTTGCCCGGTATCCATTGATAATCGGAATAGGATATGGACGGACCCTGGCCTGGCTCATGAGCAAGTATCCCCAACCCCTGAAGCCTCCGCCGCAAAGATACAGATCAAATCCTCCGTTGGCATCTGCAGCATTTAGCAATGAGTCCGGCACCTCTAAAGACCGATAAGCCTCTCGAAAATTGCTCATCATCTCTTCCTTCAGTTGCTTCTCGGCCACTTCTCCTTGCTCTCTAGCCTGCTCCAACCGTCTCCCTAGTGCTGCTGCCCCGTAGGGAAAGCTGAATGATCCCTTGGGACTGATTTTAACAACTCCATCTGTCTCAATGACCCAGGTAATTTGCGTACTACCTCCTCCCAAGTCCATGGCCAACCCTGCGATAGAAGTTGAACTACTCGCCACACCCAGAGCGCCAATCCTGCCTTCCTCCTCCTTAGACAGCATACGGACTTCCCACCCCGTGGCATCCTTGATTCTGGTGCGGAACTCAGCTGAGTTCGGCGCCGTCCTCGTCGCCTCGGTAGCAAGAACGTGGATGTTCTCTTCCGAGACGCAGAAGTCATCGCAGGTGATCTTGAAATGAACCAGTCGGGCAACCACCTGATCAATGATCTGATCAGGAATAGGGCCTCGCATGCCATCTGAGTGAGAGAATTGTGCGTCATAGAGTGAGATCCCCGCCCTGTCCTGGAAGACAACAGGCATGATTCGAGCTGTAGGCGGGGCAAGATCAGATATTGAGAACCGGATACCATTACTAGACAACGTTACTCACATCATTCGATGCAGAAAACGATAAAACCATTTATTGTAAACCATATCGCAAGAAAGACGACACCAGTTCGTACCTTCCCATGTCCACCACCGCATGAAGATGCGGCTTTCTCGTCGATTCACCCATTGCGTAGAGATGGGGTGGATTCTTCCCAGGGTTCGACAATCGAGGTAACAAATCGAAGTAGTAGTCACCGAGTACAGGCTGCTTCAAACAGTGAAAGAGTCTCCAAGTGTTGCGGCTTTGGAGGTTGTGACTCCCAAAAAGCCTAGAAACCTCCACCTCCACCGCCCCCGCTCGGGCTCTTTCAACCGACTGGGCAACCTCAACATCCAACCGTTTCTACAAGACAGCTCCTGGCTTGAGATGGTCATTTACGCAGTGGGAGAAGACATGAGCAATTCATTTTATTCATTGGGTCTTAAGAAAGGCATTGCAACAACGCCTGACACATCGCAAACACCGCCCTCGTTGAGATGATCCCTCAAGGCTCAAAGCATGTACCTGAAATTCGCACCATAATTGTCCTCACCTCCCAAGTGAATCGTTTTCTCATCTTGAGCACTACTCTGGGCATCGGGGGCTGCATATTTCTTGTCCAGTCGCCCGTTCTCCCATTTTAAGAGGAACCGCAGACCCAACGCGAGCAGCGTGGTGAAGAACATAAAGGCGGCACAAATGGATTGGCCCTCGATGTAACGAGGCTTGCCTGAGCTGGGAAAAATCTGGGTTCCGAGGAAAGGGCCACATTGCCCAACCAGGTTGAGCAGGATGATGCCCATACCACGTCGGGTGTCAGAGCCTTGGTTGTCTGATGCCGGGGGGGGAGAACGGATGTTAGCTAACACTGGGGCCTTTTTTCTCTCTAGTTAAGGACAGGGGGGGGAACACGTACTCAACACCCAAGGCAGGATGTTTGCAATGGCAGGGAACACGCCGCTTGCTGCGAGAAACACGCCGAAGTAGCGAGCACCAACGTTCTCGCACGTGGCGAGCAGAACATAGCCAATTGCGCCAATTAAAGACAGGAAGGCGACGGCGTAGCCACGCTGTTCCAGCCGGTCGGCAACATACGTTGAGGCGATGGTGACAAGAAAGGAGATAAAGTATGGGGGTGCAGTCAGACCCTGCGCGTGGATATCGGTGAAACCCATGTCGGCGATGATAGTTGGGAGGAAGACCGGAAGGGAGGAGAAGCTAACGTTGCAACTGAAGTACATGAGCTGTATATTTCCATCAGCAAGTGATCAAAATAACCTCGACAGGTGTGTGTTTTCAAACGAGGCATACCGCGGTAAACCACGCTTTGGCGTCCATCAAGGTGAGGCCGATATCCTTCCAGACAATGCCTTTCGCTCTCTCGACCTCTCCCGTCTGTTGGAGGCTCCGGGTGCGGGCAACTTCTTTCTCTTCCTCTGTCAAAAACCGTGCAGAAGTTGGGTCGTCAGGCAGGAAGAACCAGGGTAGAATGGCAGCCACGCAGGACGGGAGGCCTTCGACAAGGAACAGCACGCGCCAGCTGGCAAGACGCGGATGTCCCGAAGTGATTCCATAGGCGAGCGCGCCGGCGAAGGTACTTGCGAGAGGGGCTGCAGATAAAAACAATCCGCAGCGCAGACCGAGTTCGCGGCGACGATAAAAGAAGGAAAGGAGGTACGGCACTCCAGGCCCAAAGCCCGCCTCAAAAATCCCTGAACTTGTGTCAGCAGAAGACCAAAACTCTACCATGACACTTGGTGGGTGAGCATACCCATGAGGAAACGGAGAGCCATCATTCCTTGCCAACTTTTAGTTGCAGCTTGACAGGAAGCGATGACTCCCCTGTGGCTGTCAGCAACCCAACTAAATCCTTTCACTCATGAAGGTACTCACCAGGCGAAGACAACGATGCTGGCCCAGCGGTGCGGCTTTAGGACCTTCCACATCAAGGCTTGGAATTCAAACACACAATAGGAGATATAGAAGATGGTGAGAAGCCACGAGTAGCGGTTCCCAACCAGGTTCAGATCCTCTTCCATGCCTGCAATCTCCGCATTTCTACAGACGGCCTCGTTAGCGTCTCTTGAACGATTGTCTCTTTGTCAACGGGAGGGGTGCAACGGCACGATTGTACGAACCCTATGTTACTCCGATCCAGGTAAGCTAGCAGATCTGCTCGGCTGTTAGTAAAGACATGCTCCTCGTCCAAAACACTAGGAACAGCTAGCAAGTCTTACAAAGGAAAGCAAGCAAGGTCGGGATCCTCTTGTCCAATTTCCGCAACAATCGAGCCTCTACCGCCGGATCGACGGCAGGACTCAATGCATGTTCTGCGGAGGGTGCGGCGACAGCGGCAGCAGCGGAATTCTCGATCTGTGATGGTATCTGCTTCTCAACATCTCTAGCAGGCGCATTCTCTATCTCAGACTCCATGGTTGCCGAACGCTGTGTGTCCTGGAGAGCAGGGGAATTGAGATTAACGGAAAGGATAAGAAGGAAAAAAGTGCGACTCTCCTGGCAAGGTGAGAAAAAAAAAAACCGCGGGGTTTTAGCAATCCTTATACGACAAGGCCTCCCGTCGAACGAGGATATGCGGTCGTGCTTGTGGGCTGGGCTTTCTATTCGGTAATGCTTGCGCAGCGGAATGGGTTGTGTCCAACGCGTGCCAATCAAGCCATGAACACATGCCGATCAGCCATGGGTAATCCTGGCCGCGTGGAGTCAAGTACAAGACAAGAGTCTTTTAGGGAGCACGGTGTGCAACAATGAATCCTACACAACGTGATCTCCGCACTACCTACTACCTAGACAGGGAACATGTACCTTGGTTGCTACACCCTACAGACCAAGGGACAGCTACTCCATACCCTGACTCTCGAAGGATTTCCTTTTCCGACGGAACCCGGAAGGAATAGATTGATTGAAACCAAGCAATCAACGCGATAACATTAGGCATTACGCATTTTTATCCTCTTTGGCACCTCGGGTCAATATTCCCACCTTCTCTCAATTTACCCCTGTATTTAATTCCTCATCAATCCTAAGATATTCGAAATTCCGGGAATGCCGATGATTGTACCCGAGTACCCCATACTCATAGTCATCACCATCACGAGACCCGCGTTCTCCAGATCCGGAGGGCGGGGTAAAACCAAGCCACACGGAAGTTCTGGGGAAACGGACTTCAACAATGAAAAGATCCGACCCCGAGCACGCCGACGAGTTACGAGGGAATAAATTAATTATCCCTCCACGTGGGCAATTTCTGAGCATACCGTCATACACGGTGTATTGCGACAGACCCCCGTGTTTTTAAGCCCTGCAAGCCGCTTCACTGGTAGCCTTACTCCGTCTACGACTATGTTGTAGTATGTGGTACGGAATAGCGCTGTCTTGCTCTGATCATACGGACTTTGAACTCGCTGCGGGAATTTAATACCCATGGGTCTATATTTTCCTTTTTGTTGACACAAAGAACGCTTGTCATGTCTACGTACGAGTATTTGCTTCATCTTTGGTCCAATTTGTCCTATGGTTTTGGTCCAACGACGTCAGTCGTACTCTGTATACATACAGAGTAAGCACTACCTGTTAATCAAATTATATTAATTACCATTATTAAACTAGTTAATCACTATTAGTGGTAACTATCTGGTATTATTTTAACATCTATTGTGACCATATTGATGTTTACCTCCTAGCATATCCTTAAGGTTAATAGGTTGAATAACTAGCGCTCTAGTGTATAATTAGTTATATCACTATCCTATCTTTTTCCATATAACTCTACTATTATTAAGAGATATTATGTATTATTCCTAATGAGCAATAAGAGTATCTATCTTCTCTTATTAAGCTATATATGAGCTACTCTTTATTATTTTATACTATTTAACTATAATATAACATGTAGGTATATTTATAATATAGAACTAGAGTAATCATTATATTTATTAATCATTATTATATTTATCTTTCAATATACACCAAATGAAGGTCTCAATCTATATTTCTGCCTCAGGTGTCGGCTGCACTACTGGTCTCCCCAGCCCCCCGTATCCGAGCTCGTCCGAACCGCCTCAAAATTCCGCGTCGCGTCTCGCACCATCGCCCAGTCCAGTTGCTGCACAGTTGCGCGCCCTCGGGCTGGAATCATTGTTTATCGCTAGAACCCTGATACGCAGAAAGTATTGCGACCGCATTGAAAGACATTTCCCGAGTGCGAGGTTGTCGCGCTATCACCCGTCACGATGGATGACCCTGCGAGTCGGATCCCAGGGCAGCTGGTAAGCCAACTTGCATAGAACGATCGATGAACCGAAAGCTAACAGGGCTCTCTTTGATCCACTAGCTGCCGCACATGCACCTGGTGTCGCGATACAGGTATCCCCTGATGCCTATGCTGCCAACTGAAACCGCCGTCGAGTACCTGCTTTCCGCGCCGAAGATTGTCCGCGAGCTACAGTCCATGCACTGGACCTTCATGGATGGACCGCAAGATGGAACGGTGATGCTGACATGGCAGCCGCTCAATCATCTGGGAACGAATTTTGCCAGTGATGGCTATGTCTGGGCTGATGTGGAGCAGGCTTTCACTTTTGAAGCTCGCGGTTACGTACGGGGGGCTCTTCTAGCTGGTCCAAGAGGATACAAGAGCATGGCTAACTGAGAACCTTCCTTTTCAAACACAGACTGTCGAGATGTGGCTCCACCGCAGTGGCTACCATCCGCCAAACGAGTCCACGGCCATTCACTGTCGCCGACGCTATCGACTTCTGCCCCCGAAAGTCCCCAACCCGGGCCTGCCCCCACCGGACCCTTCCCTTTGGATCGTTCACTATTCGCGAGCGCCCCAGACCGACCATATCCCCGCGAATCGCATCCCCATCCTCCCTCAAGTACAGAGCATGCTCGCCCAACGCCGGTTCCTGCAGAGCCAGGGCCAGCTTGCGCGGAAAGAATTCATGCTCCACGATCGTAACAACTGGCCGACCATCAACTTCCCGCCGCAGATGGCACCCCAGGGCTTTGTCCCCCCAGCAGCTGCATATGCTGGCGCAATCCCCGGTCGCCAGCCGGGTCCGTATTATCCTCAGCAGGTTCCCGGCATGCACGTTCCGCCGGCGGCCGTAGCAGTGGCCGCGGCAGTCCCAACGGCTGCTCCCTCGAAGGTGCCACGGGGCCATCGGCCCTCGGTAGCTGCCATCGGTGCCGCGGCTGCGGATTTCGCTCTCGACGATGAAGACGTCTCGACAGGCGACCTGATGGACTTGTTAACCCCGCGCGAAGTGAGCAAGATGAGATACCAGCAGCACCATGAATGGATGGAAGAAATCTTTGCGTCACCCTACGCCATCAGCCAGATCACCCCGGTCTCGCTGGGCTTGGGGAGAAAGGGAGAGCTGGAGTCTCTCACTGCGGGGTTCTTCGATGCCCCGGCAGCCCCGTCGACGGGCGACTCCAAGGAGGCTACTGACGCGGCACCAGCAACAAAACTAGAACCTCTCAAGGCCGAAGAATTTGCAGATCGCGTCGCCAAGAAGGTTGCGGACATGACTGCCGAGATCGAAAAGCTTAAGAAACGCCACTCCCGTCGCATGGAGAAGTACCACCGCACCTCGCTGCTTAAGGATGCAGAGCTCCGACTGCGCGAAGCAGCCGCCGACCCGCAGGAGACCGGTACGGAGATCTGGCGGCTCGAGGGGCGGATCGAGATCCCCACGGAAGATGGCACGCCGCAGGTCGAGGAACCCCAGCCTCTGGCGAAATACAAGGTCGACGACATCGCCCGTCAGGTGGAAAGCTCTTGGAAGAAGCAGATTGTCTTCGAGCCCAAGATCTCCTGCGTGCAAAAGGGCGGTCTACTGGAGAAGATTGAGCCGGAGAAGGGCGATGCGGCCATCCACGCCGAGGGCGATCTGACGATGGAAAACACAGAAAGTCAATTCCTGGACCAGTTTGGCTCATCCGGCGCAGCAGGGACAGGCCCAGCGGGTGCGCCCGCAGCCCACCCGGCCATCCCAGACCTGGATGTCGACATGGAGATGGGCGGTGGTGACGGGCCCGGGAACACCGCCGCCACGGGCACTGCTTCGGGCGAGACAGGCGACTGGGTCATGGTCAACAACGAACGCAAGGAGGGCGGCGGCGGTGGGGGCAGCGGCGGCGGCGAGAAGCCGACAGAATTGCCCGCGGCAATTGGCACACCTGGCAGCGGCATGCAGGGCTATACCCCGGGCCCTGCCGGCAGCGCCGGGGACAGTGGGCTTGACCCTGGCAGCTTCGACTTCACTAACATCGATTCTGCAGGCGACGCTCTGGCCGCGTACAGCGAGCAGAATGACGAGCTGGACCTGCCGGATCTAGAGAACTCGGCCTTTGGCGACGCGTTCCATGCCTCGGACAACGAACACTCTCACCACCACGACGACGATATGTCTTGAGGGGGTGGGGGAAGGGAAGGGAAAAAATCCTCGTTCTTCGTTTTTTCCTCGGTCCGTTTAATCTTCTGTCTGCTTTGTATGCTCTTTGCTTTGGTTTCGTCAGGATCGGTGTTAGTTAGGTCTGTATTATCTGCCCGGGGGGGGTCAACAACACTACGCTGGATTTTTACTGGGAGCCGGTGTAAACTTAAAGATAGGGAGAGAGGCACATGGCTGGAATCAGATTACACAGGATTTATCTGGTAATATAACTATATGCAGTCTAACGATGATCTATGCAGCTGGTAATGCCTAAATGCGACCTCTTTCTGTCTAGACTCTATAGGCATCTTTTAGGAGAATACCTCACTCATATGATGTGAATGAATCATAAGATAAAAAATACTTGACACGGAGATATAGTTAATTTACTAATTTACTATACTAGTAGACAGTCTCTTGAAGTAGGTCTCTCGAGTCTTCGGGTTGACAGCAGCAGGTGGAAGCTGGTATGCTGTACAACCTATACGATCTCCTTGCCGTAAGATCCTACCCATTCATTCACCCAGATGACGGGCCAGATCTTGAACAGATACAGTCCAGTATTATAAAGTCTCGATCCACTGGATATGGTGATTCCGTCGATCCCGCATGACGTCATGGACGACTGACGCTTATCATGTCGTCAGAGGACGAACGTCCTCCCCCCCCGTCCCAGAACTACTCCCATACCGTGGCGATTGAGGACAAGGACGAAGATCTTCTTTACTTCTGATGACATTGGAATCAAAATCGCCGTAGATCACTTCTTTGACAGTAGTCAGCCGGATCTGATCGACAGAGTCGAGGAAAGCGCAACGGTCAGCCTTGCCTTTTGCCTTTCTGCCCACGAACACCCACCATTTCTCGGATCTGAATTCCTAAGAGTGAGGGCTTTTATACCTCTGGTTGACGGTGTCAGTCAAGAAAGAAGTCCGGGTGTTTAGGACTTAATAGTTCCGTCTTGAAGAAACTCATAAGTATCAAAAAAAAAGAAAAAAAACATACTCAAGAACATTGTATCGCCATGTAAGCAACGGGATTCCTTGGAGAGAGCAGAGAAATGAGATGGCGCACTCACTTCCCGAGCAGGAATCGAAGCCTTTCCTTTCGGTCTAAGAAAGACTCGGCGCCCGGCCGCTACCGGTTCAGCATTGGCACGTTCCGAGGACTGCAGCAGCCCGAGCTGAGTCGCAAGCTCTTCAAACTGATCAAGGCAGAGAACACGGCCATCGGTGCGTACGAGTCTGCGGGCCGGGAGCGTGTCTCGATCGCCTCGCAGCTGTCCGACTGGGGCGAGTCGACGGAAGATGAGGCCGTCTCCGACATTTCCGACAAGCTGGGCGTGTTGTTGGCGGAGATCGGCGAGCAGGAGGATCTCTTCGCGCAGAGCCTCGAGGACTACCGCGGCCTACTGAAGCAGATCCGCAACACCGAGACCTCGGTCCAGCCGACCCGGGACCAGCGTGCAAAAATCACTGACGAGATCCAGAAGCTCAAGTACAAGGAGCCTACAAGCACCAAACTAGTGACGCTCGAGCAGGAACTCGTTAGAGCCGAGGCCCAGAACTTGGTTGCGGAAGCGCAGTTGACTAATGTGGTATGTCTGGTGTTTTTCTTTTTCTTTCTTTCTTTTTCCCTCCCAGTGCCCTCCCTGGAGACAGGCTGCTGGAGCTAACTGGATTCCCATTTAGACAAGATCGAAACTCAAGGAGGCCTTTGACATCCACACCGCTGCTGTCATCGAACGAGCAGAGAAACAGATCATTCTAGCCCGTCATGCTCGTCGCCTGCTAAACTTTCTCGATGACAGCCCGATTGTCCCTGGTGATCCGCGCCTTGCGTACGAACATTCGGCCGAGGCCAAACAGGTGCTCGAAGACGCCGAGATCGATCTCCGTTCGTGGGAAAGAACCGTAGAGCCCATCTCTTCTGGCGCTGCAGCCACCAAAGAAACTCCCGATGGCATCCTCGCTACTGCTGCAGAAGAATCGGACGCTGGAGGGGCAGAGATCGTGGGCGAGGGACCAGGCAGAGAACCCAGAGACATATCCCCAATAGGAGAAGACGCGCCCAGCATCAAACAGGAGAAGGAGGCTATCGCACCTGAAGCTTCCGGTGCCCTGCAGGCTGAAAGCCAGGCGTGATGCTGACATGAGGCATAACTATCCATCGGCTGGGAGTTTTCTAGGTTGGATCAGGGTCCAGGAAAGGAGCGAATAGTTAATGGTTGGGAAATTTGGTTGCGTGTGCCATTCTTCAAGTAGTGCCTTATATTCAGTATCTTATAGTAATTCAAACAAACCAGTGTCAGCATCAAAAGAATAAGTAGTTCAAGAGTTGTCCAGATTATAGAATATCTCTGATGTCGAAATCCTGATCACGTGACAACAGGCGCCAGGTGTGACGCGGACGTCGGAGCTTTGAGCATCACCAGAAGCTCAACCCAGAGCTCCCCCTTGACTTTATCCAGACAGCACCCGTGTACAACTAATTCATAGATTCTTCACCGGTTTCATCTCTCTGATATACATTCCCAACAGGTCGTCATGGATAAATTAGTAGCTCAATACTCGCGTCCGCGTCACCAAGATGAGTTCTACTCGGAGCAAGAGCAGCGCGACCTCACCGAGAGCCACCCTTCAATCAGTCTCAAGTTCGATCTGCCTCCGCTGGAAAATGTGAGTATTGCTGTCTTGATCTTGTCGGTTTGTCAAATAACTCACTCGGTTTCTTCTCTAGCCCTCTGCCTTCCTCCGTGCCATGACAGACGACCACTCCAACCCCAGCTGTCCGATCAAGCTCGCTCACGGAACGACAACGTTAGCTTTCCGGTTCCAGGGGGGGATTGTACGTACCGCTACCGTCTTTTCTTCTTGCGAATGTGAAGGGGAAATAAGAGAAGAGGGGGGGGGGAGGGAAACTTGGCTAACGGAAACTCGGATAGATCGTCGCGACCGATTCCAGAGCAACGGCTGGTAACTGGATTGCCAGTCAGACGGTGAAGAAGGTTATCCCTGTCTCGAGACTGAGTCGGGGCGAAGACACTCAGACAGATGCTCCTGTTCCAGGCTTGCTGGGGACTATGGCTGGAGGTGCCGCAGTAAGTAGACCCCCAAGTGATGAGATTAAGACCGATGCAGACAGTTGAGAGAGGGGGGGGTGGGGTTCTTCGGCTTGTCAACTAACATATTGGATTCTAGGATTGCCAGTACTGGTTGAGATACTTGAGCCAACAGTGCACTCTTCACGGTAAGGCTCCTGCGTCTCGTCTCCTACGAGCAAATGACAAGAGAGATGCTTATTGGTAATAGAAATCCGCCATAAGCGTCGTATCACAGTTGCAGCCGCGTCGAAGATTCTTGCGAACCTGACGTATGCTTATAAGAATATGGGCCTGAGCATGGGCACAATGTTGGCGGGTGTATGTTTTTTTTTCTTTCCCCTCTCTAACCAATCCATGATCTTTCCTGAAACTCGCACTAAATCTGGTTGTAACTGCAGATGACTCCCCAAGAAGGCCCCGCTCTCTACTACATCGACTCGGACGGCACCCGTCTGCCCGGCAACCTGTTCTGTGTCGGCTCCGGCCAGACCTTTGCCTACGGTGTGCTTGACGCCCAGTACCGCTACGACCTAACCGAGGAGGAAGCCCTCGAGCTTGGCCGCAGATCCATCCTGGCAGCCATGCACCGCGATGCCTACTCTGGCGGCTTCATCAACCTGTACCACGTCAAGGAGGAGGGATGGGTCCACCACGGCTTCAGCGACATGAACCCGATCTTCTGGAAGACGAAGCTGGAGAAGGGCGAGTTCTCCAACGTCACTTCTGAACTGTGAGGGTTGGGGGGTATCCTAGAAAATGAACCATCATAACTATCCGGTACCATTGTTTTCTAAGGCATCGAAATGAGAAAAAAGACGCTCTGGATTTTATGTAATGAAAGCAGTAGTTTTGTACTCCATAGAGCGAATAATCCTAACAAGTCCAACATGAAAAGTCGAAAAAAAATAATAAATAAAAAATAAAAATAAACCATGAATCAAGAGGCTCATCTATACATGCACTTTTGCGTCCAAAGGGGGGGGGGAGACGCTTCCTCTCTCCAGATACAACAATATCCAAGAACAGTGGGAAAAATGTTAAAAAAAACACACTTAATTATCCACCCAGAACTTCATACGGATCCCCATAGCAGCCAGCTCGACGTCCAGGTAGCGCAGGACGCCCGGCACAGCGACGACGGTGACGTTATCTCCGCCGACGTAGCGTCTGCCGTCGCCGTCCTCCCAGACATCGGCACGCGAGTCCTCGAAGACGGCCTCGCGCGCGCAGCGGCGGCAGCGGACAATACCCGTGAGACCTCCCAGAGCTGCAGATGCAGAGGAAGACGAGTTCTGCTTTTGTTGCTGGGTCGGCGCCGCGGTGGCGGCGTTAGCGGCAGCGGCGGCGGCGGCGGCGGCGCCAGAGCCCGGTTTGATGGCAGCGCGGGCCTTGCTGGATCCCACGGAGGAGACAGCGACCTGTGTGGAGAGGAAGGAGCCGCAGTCGCGGCAGATCCAGGAGCGCTGGGCATCCGAGCAGTTCATGAGACGGTCCTGGAGCAGGAAAGCCGCTCCGTGGGCAAGCAGCGAGTCACGCTCCATCTCACCGACACGGATACCACCACCCTTTGCACGACCCTTGACAGGCTGGCCGGTGACGCCGTTGACGGGGCCGGTGGTTCGGACCTGGAACTTGTCGTTGACCATGTGACGCAGACGCTGGTAGTAGACTACACCCATGTAGATGTCTGCCGCAAACTCCTTGCCCGTGATTCCACTGTACAGGGGCTCGTTACCGTAGTAGTTATATCCGGCTTTGCGAAGCTGCTGGCCGAAGTAGTCGGTGGCCGTGTTCTCTTCGGAGAACTGGAAGGGCGTGCAGTCCTGTGGGTGACCATGAAGAGCACCGGCTTTACCGGCCATAGACTCAATCATCTGGGCGATTGTCATACCTGGAAGAATTAGACATCATCTCCAACCTGCTTCTATGGGTCATGAAAAGGAGGAGGGGAAAAAAAACTTACGAGAAGGGAAAGCGTGAGGGTTGATGATCAAGTCGGGCTGCATGCCGCTTTCCGAGAAGGGCATGTCAACAGCAGGCCAAAGCTGAGAGCAGACACCCTTCTGACCGTGACGCGACGAGAACTTGTCACCAATAATGGGCTTTCTGGGAATCCGGTACTTGACGCTCAGCGACTGGCAGGGGTCGGTTCCGTTCTCGTGGCCCATGAGTCGAATGCTGTCAATGTAGCCGCCTTCGGCGTCCTTGTATTTGACAAAGTGGGTGACGCCATCAACATTCGTATAGGAGTTGGTGGTAGGATCATAGCGCACAGAGTGCCACGCGGCGACAAGACTTCCTTCGGTCATTCGAGCGCCAACATGGGGGAGACCGTCTTCATCAAGGGTCTTGCGCCATTCAGCCTTGATCATGTCTCCCGGCGCGAAGCCAAAGAGCTTAGTGATCTCGTGCTTTGATTTTCCTCTCCGGGAATCCTTCTCATCGAGGGAGTGGATCTTGGTCTTGTAGATGGTACCGTATCCGAACCCGCGCTCGTGGGCTGATTTGTTGATAATCATGGCGTCGTCCATGTCATAGCCCGTGTACGAAATGATGGCCACGATCGCGTTGGTTCCGTTCGGGAAGTTATCCAGTCCGTAGGCATTGTAGAGCGGTGGTCGAACAATCGGGGTTTGACCAGTTTGTAATCTGTACAACTTGTTGTCTGTACGATAAGCGATGGCAGTCCCGGGAGTACCCATGGTCTGCTTGCTCATCTGGCACTGGTACATGTTACGGGGAGACTGGTTATAATCGGAGAAAGGTGTCATGTTGGCCACAATGGAGAGGATATTAGTCGGGGTAAACTCAATGTGAGTCGACACTCCAGCGACCAGGTCCGACTCGAGGCAAGCAATCTCCATAAAAGGTTGCTCAAACGGTCCGACATAATCAAGTTTCTCCAGAGCCAGATACTTGACCGGTCGGTACATACGGGCAGACTGGGAAAACATGTAGATACCAGGGTACTGTCCACCATTCGAGTTGGGAACATAACCGATCTCCAGTTCCAGAGGGATTTGGTGGGTGCCCTCGACCTTCCAATACCGCAAGGTGTCGGCGACCATGCGAGCTTGTTTCGGCGTGCAGTATCCGATGACTCGGCCGTCCAGCTGAACGGTGACACTTTCATCAAGCGATACCGAAGAGTCAGCTCGAACACCGAGCTGCGCCAGTAGCCGAGGAACATGAGAGACGTCCAGGTCGCTCGTGGAGATCAGGCATTTGTGCGAGAGGTGGTTCAGCAAGCCACAGGGAGATCCATCAGGAGTGTGAACCGGACACAGGAAACCCCAACTCTCTGGGAGCAGCTTTCGAACCGTGGTTGTTTTCAGCTGTGCGAAGAAGCTACCTCTGTGGATCATGCGGAAGTGACTGATGAATCGGTAGAAGTTAATCTTTTCCGCCATGACGGTGTAGCCGGATGCTTGCTGCAGATCCAAACCGGTCGGACTGACAAGATTGCCAGTGGACAGGAAATATTCCAAGGCACCTCCAATATTTTCATTCGAACGTTTGACAACCTTGGCCAAGAATTCCTTTTCGAACGCAGGATCCGTGAACTTGGCACCGCTGCGGTTGCAGTAGTCGCGCGCAATGGGCCCCAGCGATCTCAGCCATTCCTCCAGTCGCTCCTTCAGAAGCATACCGTAGAGGAAGCCTCCGAGGAGAACCTCCTGGTTCGACACGGCATCAGGGTTATCCGGGGCACAGTCACCGGCAACCAAGGCATACAGCTTGCGAATCATGAACATGAGCATCTTGAATTTGTCATAGTCTTGCGACTCCGTCACGTTCTGGTTTCCAAGGTGCGGTAAGACGATCTTGCGCAAGAACTCTGTTCCGGCGTCCTCGTTGGACATATCGGCCGGGACCCCAAGAACGGGCTTGAACTTCTCGCCCAGGTAGGCACGGGAAGATGCGCGGCCGTTGAGATTATATGCCTTGTACGTCCTCAGCAACAGTTCCACGCGGTCGGTAATGAAGGTGTTCTCCACGCCCTTGGACGCAGCACTGCCGACGATGCCCTCAAAGATATCGCGATCATTGGTCTCCACGAGAGCCTTCAAGATCATCACGATAGGGATGAGGTATTCATTTTTTCTCCAAGAAAACCGGAAGGTGACATTTCCGTCGCTGAGGTAGTGGAGAACGTTGGTCTGCGAGGTTTGATCGGGGCGCACAGATCGTATTTGAATACCGAACTTGGTATATGTATGACCACGTTTGACAAAGGAGCCACGGATGATCGCCATAGGGTAGTTCCTCTTGCCGACGATAAGCATACGGATCAACTTCTCGTTGCCGTTGACAACGAAATAACCGCCGAGTTCCTCAGACTCTTCCTTGTGGTCGACGAGCTCATCGGGGGTGGCTTTCTCGAGGTGGCACCTGTTGGTCTGTTCCATCCGGCGTCAGCATCCAAAATATAGTCTCACTAGAAGATTGATTTGCTGAGACTCACCCTCATCATAATGGGCACTTGGCCCAGTTCTCTCACGGACTCCTTCCAATCACCATTGTTGACCTGGTACTCTAGCCGGGCACGAAGCTTCCCACGGTAGGTTGCATGTCGCTCGCGACATTCGGAAGGGTAAATGTTGCGGTTGCGCGTAGCGAACTTGTTCGCCAACGGCAGGGCGGGCTTGTCGAGAAAAACCTCTCTGACCCGGACGTTGAGTTTGTTGCGCTTCGGCGGCAGACGACCCTCCGCGAGGCGGACCTTCTTCTCTTGCGGCGACTCAAGCTCTCCGTCCAGGAAGGTTTTGGTGCCGATGTCCTTCAGACCAGCTTCAATGACCTTGCTGTCTCCGAAAAGTGCATTGAAAGAGTGGATGTGAGGATAGATCGACTCGGCCAACGACGGGAACGCCGTATGGTCCTTCGGCGGGTTCTTAAAGAGGTCATGCCGCCTGAGGGTCTCGAAGTCGACAGACCAATTCGTGTTTGTCGCAGCAGGAGCCATTGCGCCTTCTGTCCGTGTCGCTCTCTTCTGTCTTCTTTTTGCCGTCCGTCTTTTCTCTCTCCTTCTAGCTGTCCGCACCAGCCAGTCTTCTGGAGCAGGCGGTCTTCTCGATTACCTAGCAGGAATTCCAGGCGGCAAACACATCAAATGGCGCCAGCCCAATATACAGCGATCTTGCAGCGAAACCAGAACCGGCAGACCGGGCAATCCTGCGCAGAGAGGCCTGGAGCAGCAGAGGTCGGACCAGGATCTTTCCTTCTCACGCCGCCGACGGGGAAATTTTTCGAGGTGGAACTGGCGGACAGATATCATCACGTGCTGATAATTATGGTGTCTGTCCTGGTGCCTCAGGCCACAAAGGCGCCAAGCCTTTTAGCGACGCGATGATCCGTGACGATGTCAGCCTGAGGCCAGAAAGTCGCGGCTGTCTAGTTATTGGATCCCTAGTAATAATATAGCTAAGGTATACTGGAAGTCTTGGTACAGCACGCAGAGCTGCGTAGAATCGCTGCCGACTCGCTACAATTCAGCCGTCGGTCCAGCTTCCAGCCTTAATACACAATAATACCAAAAAACCAAACCCACCCTTCATCCTGGCGCTAGAGGTTATTACTAGTACTACATATTTAGGCGGCTTTTTGACTTGACAGGGGCCTGGGAACCGCCTAGCGCCAGCCCCGGGAGAGCTAAGCGCTCCCCTCCAGGCGGTGCAGGCAAAGGAACGGTCATGCGTGCCCATAGATCTGAGCATCCTTTATTTCTTTCGGTTTCACCGTCCACGGCGGGCAAAAGAGAAACAGGAACGGTCTGGGAGGTTAAAGGAGAGCTCATAGCTCCATGTCGACTCGCTCTGGTCCTCGTCTGGTCCCCCTCCGTTTGCTGATTATTAGGCTTCCCTGAATCTTGCATCTACGTTCGTCTCTGCCTACAACCCAATCTCCCCCAATCTCCCCCAATCCCAAATCCTCCCATTTGCCTTGCCGCATGTTCCTTTTCTAAAGAGCTGCAGCTTCTTCCGGCAGCCTGCCTCGGACAGTCCCCACTCTTTATTACTCCTACAGATTTGGTTCTGGTTAATTGATCATCGAAGAAAAGGTCATTCCCGCCACTTTCGCTCGGACCTTTTCTCTCTTCCCACAGCTCGCCTGGCGCTTTGGGGGGGGTTCTTTTTTTTTCCTTATCTATCCAGAACTCGCTACGTATCTTGAGGCTGAGCATTGTTCAAGATGGCGGGCATCTTTCGAGCCATCTATGACTGGCTCCTGAGGATGTTCTGGTGAGTGGGCCTCAATTCATAATTCCCTGGTCGTCGTCGGAGATAGTGTCATCGGCCCGTCCCCGCCAGAGAAGGTCCCGATCTGCTAACAGCCACTCAGGGCTACGGAGATGGATGTTACGATGATTGGTCTGCAAAATGCTGGCAAGTCGTCGCTGCTGCGTGTTCTGGCGGTGAGTCTTGTGGTTGGGAGATATCATCTGAGGTTGCCGAGTGTCGCTGACATGGATATCGGTTGGTAGGGCGGAGAGTTCACTGTAGAGTAAGTCGCTCAAGTTAGCTGGAGCAAGCGTGCTCGGTTCGAGTCACCACTGACATTTCTCTGTTTGAAGCTCCATACCGACCATCGGTTTCAACACAAAGAAGGTTCAGAAGGGCCATGTGACGCTAAAATGGTCCGTAGAGCCCTGTCTCTCAAGGGGGGGGGCATCCAGATAGCCAAGCTCTCTGCTAACCTTTTCGAACAGCTGGGATCTCGGTGGGCAACCGCGATTTCGACCGATGTGGGAGCGATATTGCCGAGGCGTCAATGCTATCGTGTACGGTTTTTCTGCCCGGGGTACAAGGGAAACATAGGCTGTGCTAACTCTAGGAACCAGGTATATCGTAGATGCGGCGGACCAGGCTGCTCTGCCGGTTGCCACCGAAGAACTCCACGACCTGATGAGAAAACCCACGCTCGACGGTATCCCGTTGTTAGTCCTTGGGAACAAGTCGGATCTTCCAGACAAGTTATCCGTCGACGATCTGATCGAAACCATGGACCTGAAGTCTATCACCCGCCGTGAAGTCAGCTGCTATGGAATCAGCGCCAAGGAGGAAACCAACCTCGACGCAGTCTTACACTGGCTCATTGCCCGATCCAGCAGATAAATTTCCGGCTCTTTTTCCCCAACCACCCCCCAGACGAGCCCCGGCCCGACCACGTTGACAGCACGGATCTTTTCTTTGTCTCTTTCATCCTCACCGGTAGATTTTCGATGATTTTGGCTCGCTGCCCGGCCTCTTATGATAACGATCTCGTTCAGGGAACATGCAATTGGAGCGATCTTCTTTCTTTTTTGGTTTGGTTTGGTTTGGTCTTTTCTGTGGCTTTCTCCTTTCTCCCAGTGGTTTTGGGGCATAGTTGCTTTTTACCGATTTTTATTGCATCCAACTCACGAATCTTTCCTGTGTATCAGTTTTTGGTTTAGCTTGATATCTCCCCTTTGGATAACCATGTTCGAGTATTTGTGTTTGATAGCAAGTTCTAGCAACGCAGAGTGTGAACTTCTCGATTGAATTCAAGATATCTCGTCTTACGTCTTATCTTGCAGGTTCCGGTTAGACGGGTAGTTGCTAGTCGAGACATACGAGAAAATAATACATTTCTGGGGAAAGTCTCTTCTTATGCTAAGGCCATGGCACACAGACCAACTGATGTGTTGGCATTGCAGATGCAGAGACGGGAACTAATCCTGGGTGCCAACCAGAACATTAATAGTTGTTGCTAACTTGCTACCTTGGGTGTCTATAGATTACACCTAAATCAATAATTGATAGCTACACGGCGGCTATATATATAGTAGGTATACCTTTCGTAGTATATATACTTGAAATATATTTGAATATAGTTACTTAAATATACTTAAAATCTACCATAAACATAATAAAGACGGCATATAATCGGGTAATGCATTATTTGAATCCTGTGAGTATTCTATATAGCCTGAAAATATCCAGGCCTCTCTAATTATTTCTATACTCCCTGTGTCGTAGTGATATCGCTAATATTTACTGCATACTCCAGACAGCTTTAGGCAGAAGAATATTAGACTCCGAAGATCCGATAGTCGCTCCACAACGCTAACCCGAACAAGCGATTGACATCACGAAATATTCACTGACTCGTGGCTATGCTGCGAGCAGCTCTGGTTGGCTTGAGCTATTACTACTATTCCATGTAGATGATACTACATAGTGAGAATGATGATGAATATAACAGTAAAAAGAAACTGCCATAGAGTTATTTATTCAAATAGCCTTATAGATAAATATCAAGTAACTAATGCATAACAGCTGTCAGTGGAACATGAACAGTCGCCACACAGAATACGGAGTTAGTAGAAAGGCCCAGCCTTCGCACCTCCGGTTGCTGAGCCACACATCTTTCCACCCATAACTACCCACTTATTTCCCTCTTTCCCTCACGATACATATTCGGTTTCACTCTGCCCTGTGTTGCTGCTTTTTTGTCTGCAGACAGTGAACAAGCGCATATTCTATATCAAGAACCAGCGTCATTTACTGCGTTACTCCTTGACTAGACTTACACTCCACTACCATACCCCCCCGCGAATTTTCTCCGTCTTCCTTCGTCGACGTCATTTTACCAGCCCGCCTCACGCGAGGGTTTTTTCAGCCACGATGGGCGTTCTCCGAGCGCGAGATTGGTGAGTCTCGTTGGTTTCGTCTTTCGTTCTCTATAAACCAAGGTGGTCGCTGACTATTTGTTCTGATTCTAGTTGGATGGGGGATGGCGGTGAATATTGCTCGTCGTCGCCTTGGGGCAACTGGGGTCGCTGGGTGGCCTTGGCCGTCATTATTGTTGTGGCGTTCCTGCTGGTATTCCTCTTCGCGTACGTCCCATGAGATACAGAAGAGAAGAAAAGAAAGAAAAAAAAAAAAAAAAAACGCCTTACTAACTCAAAAAATAGGTGCATGAATGCCCGCCGTCGTCGCAGATACGGCCAGCGCCCCTTCCGTGGAACACAGTGGATGGCAGGCGGTGCTCCTCCTCCGACCGAACAGCCGTACTACTATCCCAACACCCCTCCTTACCCACCTCCGCCGCAGTACTCGCAGAATCCCAATCCGCAGACGTACGGGTATTTCGGTGGCCAGCAGCCTCAGCAGAACGGGATTGAGCTGCAGTCGCCGCCCCACGCATACTACGGTGGCCAGCGTGCCTATGAACCTCCGCAAGGGCCTCCGCCGAACAAGACTTGAGAGATGAACGAGACAATGAGATGCACCATACATACCCTGCAATGAAATCGACACGGATTGGGAAGGATCAGTCTGGAGTTCTTTTTTTTTTTCTTCTTTATTTCCGTTTTCATTTCGTCTATCCGGTCTTCGCTCTTCTGCTACTTTCACTCTTTTATCCCATCCTTGAAAAAATAACGGCTGCGCATTACATGGTTGTGTCTTAATGGTCAGATGGGGAGGAAGGGTTATTTCGAGGATGATATATGATGGTTTGACTACCACCATCTTATGATCTTTAATCTGCGGGATTTTGATTCTGTTCTGTGGCAACAGATATCGAGGTATGACAATGATCTAATGCTGTCAATAATCCATAATTACCAAGTATTATGATACTCAGACTTCTTGAATGCTCCATAGATAACAAAGTACAATAGTTAACCAATTATTAGTTGGTTATAAGTAATGGTTTGAATAGTCCCCCAGATACTCCCTACTGAGACAGCATCGGAGCAACGGTTGACTCTATCAACCCCAGGAAGCCTAAGAACAACAGCAGGAAATCTCTAGATATAACTTATTCCTTAAAATACAAGCACAAGCCTGTACTAGGGCAGACTGACCCCTTTTTTCCCTGCGGGGGAGCGGATCCGACGCCAGGGACGGATAAGCAAATCGCAATTGGTGACACCGCCGTCCTCTCCACCACAGGAACCCTTGCAATCAAAGCTGCCCTCTGCTATTCTTCTCGCTACCTGGACGGGCAGGGTCATCATTGTACCTTACTACCTTCTCGGCAGCTGGTAACCGTACGGCTTCCCTCTTTGAGGCCGGGAAGCTTCTTGACCTTCCCCTCCAGAGAGAGATTTTCGAACTCCCCAGCTCGGTTCCTTGTTGACGAGGGGTTTCTGTCGCTCGTTCTTCTTCTTCTTCTTCTTCTTCTCCTACCCCTCTCCGACCGTCTTTCGTTCGTTTTCAAACTCGCATCCTGCTCTGTCTCTGTTGACAGTGCTGCGACAATCCGCTCCTTTCGACTCGTCGCGTTCTACGGCACCCTCGGCTGCGCAGATCTGCTTAATCAGACAGAACATTGACGAACATTTATATCTTTTTCGATAGATATTTTCGAGTCAGGGCCTTCTCGACTTCGCTGTCTGTCGCAGACGTCTGGAATTAACAATTCTCGGTTTGCGTCGCCACGTCCGATCGTTTCCCTCGCTATACCCTAGAACCGCGCGCGCATCGCCTTGGAATGTGAAGCTGGAAGATATTTATACCACTGTTTGATTGTATCGGGTGCATCTTTCGAAATGAGTCCGGCGACGAGATTGCCCATCTGGGCAAGAGGTGTTGTGAGCGATATTGAGACTGCGCCAGAGACCTTTTCGAGCTGGGATAAGTGCATGGAAAAGGCATATTGCAAGTACGTCCGCTACGAGACATTGGAGTCATCGCCTATATTTTAACCAGACGATACACTTTAGATGGCCTGTTATTGTCGCTATCGTCATTGGTTCGCTTATTCTCCTGGGAGTCCTCGCCTGCGTGGTCAACTGTTTCTGCTGCGGCTATCAATGTTGCAAAGGGTGCTGTGGCTGCTGTTCCATGTGCTGCCCTTCTGGTAGACGTCGAAGGGACGACCGTACAAAATACATGGATGAACCGACGGGGTACCATCAACCGCCGCCAGCAGCAGCAGCAGCAGCCGCCTCATCGATGCCAACCAGAGACGCATATCAATCACCAGCGGCTCCGCCGGTGTACCGTGGCCCGTCGACGGCTACATTTGATGCTTCAAGACGAGTCAGCGCAAAGACTAACGACGACGTTTTGCCTTCGATGCCGACATGGGAGAATTCAGCCTCTAGACGAGTTGAAGACATCGGTCCTCATCCAGACGAGATGGAAATGAAGCCTCTGAACTCTCCGACCCAGCAGTATGGCGTTACATCCGCTTTCCCCCCCTCGGCTGGCGCTATCGCTGCTGCTGCTCCTGCGGCAAGACAAGCGGTCGGTGGACGAAGAGGGGCTCCTCCGCCCCAGCGGATGCAATCGCCAGCTCAACATTACGACTATCGTGGCGCACATGGCTCGAGTCAGTATAATGTAGCGTCTCCTGGACCGGAGACCCCAGTTGGTCGAGGAGCTTTCAACGCTTCTCCTTACGAGCAGCAGCCATACAATGACTATTCGTATGGTAATGATCAGCATTCATACGGCTATCAGCCACAGCTGCAGCCGCAGCCGCAGGCATACCCTCAGACACAGACACGCCCACAGGCACCAGGTCTTTATATCCCCCAACAACAGCAACATCAACAGTATAACCCAGTGTCTACGATGTCTCCCTCGCACGAGATGCCCGAGCACACGGCTTTCCAGCGCCAACCCTCCTTTGCATCGACGCAACCACCCCCTACTTACGTCTCGGACTACCAGGAGCCACAGTACTCCCAAGCACACCCATTGTACCATGACTACTCGCCCTCGCATGTTTCCTCGCCCCCGCCGCCCTTCTCCCCCACAGCCCCAGAGCCAGCCAACGCCGTCCGTCCGCCGAGTCTGTTGCAGAGTGGTCGGAGGCCTGTCGCGAACTCGTGGAGGAATATCTAATGAGACTGCTGCATTCTTTTCGGCTGTCCTCGGATGTCCCTTTTGGATGTCCCTTTTGGATTACCTTTTTCCATTTCTTCCTGGTTCTTCTTTTTCATCATTGAAAAGAACTCTCTTGGCGTACTGCGTTCTGGTTGCGATTATTGCATTATGGACTACAGCGGATCCTCCATCACTTCTATCTTACTTGATCGGTTGATATACCTGTTTTCTTTTCTTGCCTCCCCGGTTGCTTTCCCTGTTTGCTTGCTAGGCTCCTTGTACTCATTTGATGACCTCGACATGAATGAAATGTACAGATCACAGATCATAACCAAAGTAATTCTTACTAATAACATTTTTGTAGCTCGCAGATTTAGTGGTACAAGGCAAAAGGTTCTAGTTTCCCGGCTACTCCAAAGTAAAGTCAAACTCCTTGAAGGCCTCCTTGAAGGCCTCTGCATCCGCCTCTTCAGCCTCTTGCGTCTGCACGTCGTCGCGCCAGTTCATCCGCCGCTCAAGCTGGAGGAGCTTGGCCATCACGCGCCGGCCGAACTGGAGATCGAAGCGGAAGTCCGTGCTGAGCGGGAGGAGGAGGGTGGTTAAATTCGCCGCCTCGCTATTCTTATCATTGGAAGTAACCTGCTCTCCACCAGCTGGCGGAGAGTCAGGCCGCCAGATCCAGACGCGGAAGAAGTCGCCCGGCTCGGTGGCTTCATCTTGCGACGACGGTTTCTCGAACTTGGGATATCGCAGGTTCTCTGCCTCGACTTTGAATGCGGCCTCGACGAGCCCGCGCGAGACCAGGTCCGCCGGGACGGGGAGAAACTGCCAGTGGACGTGGATGCCGTTGCCACGGCTGACTTCCCACGTGACGGCGCCGAGGGCGTCGGCGGAGCCGCGGCTGCGAAGCATCGAGTGCAGGGCGTCGCGGTAGCGCTGCATCTCGCGGAACGTGCTGGAGCGGGCCTCCGGGTCGGTGATCAGGTTTAAAGTCGGGGAATGGCTGAAGGGCACAATTAGCATGTGGCCGGGGAAGTCGAGCGAGGGGAACGTTTTGGCAGTGGGGAGGGGGCCCTTGGCTGTCGTCAGGTAGCTTTCGTTGCCGATGGAGGTGATGAGGTGCGTGGCGATGTTCGGGTTGGACAGGCAGAAGAAGCATTGCTCTGGCCCGGGCGGGGGTGCTCGTGCGCGCTTGCGCGGTCGATTGCTGTCGTCTTCGACGGCGAAGCGAGAAAATGACTCTTTCTGACTGGCGAGGCCCTTGCGCTTGGGTTGGATGGGCGCAAAGGGTGTCGCTGTCGCGCCGACAGGGACGCTAAGCGGAACGGGGGCCTTGGGGTCCAACGAAAAGGCGTACATCCATTTCTGTTTCGAAGGGTTGTTGTAGGCCGCCAGGCTGATAAACCTGGTCAGCGGTTTGGCGTCGGGGCTTTGGTCTTCGGACGGCAAGTGAAAGAAGGGCTCTCGCTCGAAGAACATGGCCCCTGATGTAGAGAGGTGGTACCGGGGCTTGAGGGTCGAGCAGAGATCTGCAACACACTGTACCTCTTCCGGAGGTGTAGAGCCTTCTGGCAGGCTCACTTTGGAGCCTGTTCGGACCCCCCTGGGCCATTGACTGGTCACTAAGATGTCCGCGTTGTGAGCGCCGTAGAGAGCTTTGGCATCAAACTCGGTGAAACTAGGCAGATATTTTTGCGTCGCCTTGTCTCCGTTCCCAGCAGCGGCGCCATATTGACCTCCCAGAGCCACAATCCGCACGCCTTCTGCCGTCTTCAACGTCCCGCGTTTCCCCAGGAAATAGAGATTGGGACACACTTCGTCATCGGCCTCGATCTTCTCTACTACCCTCGTAGGAAGCGGCCGACTGCCCAAAGTGAAGTAGGTCGGAAGCGGCACGAGAATATTTCCCTGTAACAGCGCAGTTATCTCTTCTAGCTCATGCTCTGTCGAGCAGTCCCCAAAGAGATCTCCAGCGACAATTGCAAACGAGAAGTTCTGCTTCACCTGAAGCTTGGCGAGCTTGGTAAACACATCGCGCAGCTCACAGCCCACATCGCCAATTACGATTCTGAAAAGAAAGTCAGTCGATCGATGGTTCAAATAGAATATGAAGTATTTCTCACATTTTAGACGCCATTTCCAAGTGCCGAAAGACCTGAGACATCAGCAAGACCCAAAGCTCGACAATTCAATCACAGCTAACCTCAGCTCCGGTATCTTTCAACACCAGCACTTCCCACAGATGCCAGATGAGCTATTTCAGCGTCTGCCTGCCATCCTGACCAGCTCTCTTCACTGTTGTCGTCAGGTCGAGCCTCTCCAGACCACTAAGCCGAAAAGAGCTTGGACCAGTCCCGTTCTCACGTGATGATGCGCTAGCCGGATAAAGGCTAGTGCCATTTGACTTATCTCCGCAGCGGAAAATCAACTTTTTTTTTGGCAGCTCCGGGGAGTTTTGGGAAGGCCAGAACAGAAACCTCGACGAGCTGCTTTGAACACGGCCAGCGACCGATCGGGCATCGCAGATTCGACACCATGATGCCGGCAGCGTCCTCGGGCTCGCGGGGCAAGCCCGTGAAGCGCGTCAAGTCAGGAACAGAGACGACAAAATCGCATCGGTTCGAGCCGTTCACTCAACGCATCGCGAAACTGAAGATCGACCCAATCCACCGCGTCCGCCGGCCGAGTTTTGGAGAGGATGCAGACGAGACTTCGTCGCATTTCCGGTCGGCGTACGATCACTGGGTCGAGCTCAATCTGTCGGAGAACTTCGTCGCTTTTGCACGTCGGGTGAACCCGCTGTCGGAGAGTCTCGCGCAGATTCTATACCATGAGGAGAAAATTATGGCGTTGCTGATGGAGTTCATCGAAAAGAGGGATCCCTTGTGTATGGAGCCACTGTTGACGCTTCTGGCGCAATTTGCAAGGGATTTGGGCGTCCGATTCGAGAGGCACTTCGCCGCGGCGGTCACGCTCGTGGCGTCTGTCGCCGCGACTCACAGCGATGTCGAGGTGGTGGAATGGAGTTTCACCTGTCTCGCATGGATCTTCAAGTTTCTTTCACGCCTTCTGGTGCCGGACTTGACACAACTGCTCGGAATCATGACGCCCTATCTGGGTAAGGAGAAGCAAAAAACCTTCGTTGCACGATTTGCCGCCGAGTCGATGTCCTTCCTGATCCGTAAGGCGGCCTTGGTCTACCATAAGAACAAGGTGCCCCTCGAGCGCGCCGTGTCATTCCTCCTGCGTGATTTACGAGAAACAGCAGATGTCAAGGATGTGCATCTATACAAGGCTGGGCTCATGGCTATGTTCTCGGATGCCATGCGTGGTATCAAGGGTGCGTTGCATTCGAATGCTACAGATATTCTCGGTTGCCTCCTGGCGAGTGCTCCTTCGGATGACGGCCAGCAGTTTGATCTGGCAGTGGAGGTTGTTAGTGGCATTATTATCAACACCATTCATAATACACCCGCCACTACCTTCGCTCCTATCCTGGAATCGACTCGACACTACATCGAGTCCCAGACCAAAAAGGCAAAGAAGCAACAGATCGAGCTCGGCTGCCGTCTGATGTTCGTGATTATCGGCACTCGGAAGGGCACAAGAGTCCGGGATTGGAAGACTGTACATGAGACCCTCTTGCTCCTGCTGCGCAAGGCTGCCACTGCCATTGAGGCGTTCGATAGAGCCTTGCCTCAGCTACTGACTACTATTGCATACGCCCTCCAAGTATCTCCAATGGACGAAATGCTGCCATTCATGCGTCCAATCATGGATGCTGTGGCTAATGACAAGTTCTCGTCCCATTTTCTCTCTTTCTGCGCGACCTTCTCAGAATGGGGGTCTGAGAGATTCCATAACGTTGTTCTCCCATATTTCCAAAAGTTTATCAATGCTTCATGGGAACAAAACGAGTATGGGATCTGCCTTACGTTACTGCGCTTGAATCAAGCCGGTTGTATATCTTCTGAGCCGACAAAGCCCGGTTATATTACATGCCCGCCAACATGGAAGTCCCATATCAAAAGTCGGTTGAGTGCAACCCCTGGTTCAGGTCCAGCGGAGATCGCTCTGATCAATGCATACTCGAAGCTTCCCCAAGCTTTGGCCTTGCATACTGACCCTTCTCTTATCCCTGACCTGGTGCGCCATCTGCACGAACAGCTTCTCGTTGCATTTAAGAGCGAGGAAAGTCTATCTGATAGCAGCAAAGTATTCTTCCATGGGCAGGGATTCAAGACCTACGTCGAATTGGCTGTCCAATCCGGGGATCTTGATACGACACTCTGGGGCTCCATTACACTCGCTGCGGCAAATTATTCTCGCCTCCCTCTCTTCCTTGATGGAGTCCTCACATATATCTCTGCGTGTACCGAAGGCATCAATATCCAGGAATCATCCATCGAAGAGTTCGCCAACAGCCTCATCACAAATCTCGCGGGGCCGTCCCATCAATCACGATTGCTATCGCTGAAAATTCTTCGAGAGCTTATTGTTCGGGTACACAAAGAGGACCCTGAGCCTGTTGACCTTGCAATCGAGGTCGAAGAAAGCCCGTTGACCTTGCAATCGCACCGAACACTTGCGATGCATGTTCGCAAACTTGCAATTCTGTACCCTCAAGTCTCCTCTCGCAAATGGATGGCCACACTGATCCCCCATTTCTGTTTCGGATTGTTCTCTAAAAAGATGACACCTCTCTGGGATGATGCCGCTGCTGCTTTGAAGTCGATCAGCGAGCATACCGCTGGGGAGAAGCTCGTCTCGGACATGGCAATCCAATGGCTTCAAGAAACGTCGACTGGTCTTGCAAATGACGAAACAGCCGACAACAACAGCAATAATTATGTATCTGGATATTTTGAGTGTTTCAATCTTGCCAAAGTCGAAGATATCCAGTCCACATTTTTCCAGAGCGGCAATGACCCTGCTACAACCCTGACTCAAGATTTCGAGAAAGAACACACCTTTACACAGATTCTACCTGCATCGCCTCGCACTCAAGCACTGTGCGTCCTCAATGCAGCACCCGCTATAGCTGAGAAGCGCTCTCGGCAGATTGTCCCCCTGTTTCTCTCTTGGGCATTGCGGGAGGATGAGGATGACAGCACCGATCTCAAGGATGGAACCCATGTTACCTGGGGGTTCAGAGATCGCATGGCAATGCTCACGCTGTTTGGTCAATTTATCAATCCCAAAGTTCTTTTCAAAGCGCCCGAGGTGCACGAAGCACTCCTCGGGCTCTTGAGTCACGGAAATTCCGAGATGCAAAAGCATGCTCTGAAAGCCATTTTTACTTGGAAGTCAGCAAGTATTTCTCCCTATCAGGAGAATCTGTTGAACATCCTCGACGAGTCGAGGTTCAGGGATGAACTGGCCGTTTTCGTACATACCGGCAGAGAGGACAGTGTTATTGAGGAGGGTCATAAGGCAGAATTGCTTCCAGTACTTCTTAGGCTTCTTTACGGCCGAATGATCTCCAAGGCAGGCTCCAATGCTGGCCAAGCAGGCCAGACTGGACGGCGGAAAGCCATTCTCAGGACATTGTCTCTCTTGTCTGATGAGGACTTTGAGCTTTTCATGCAGATATCCTTAGGCCCGTTTGCAAACATTCGTTTGGTTCAGGACGCTAAGCTGGTAGAGCAATGTTTCTCGCAGGAAATCGCAAGTCCCAGAAGACAGACTGGTATGTTGAAGTTGATCGAGACTGTTTTTGAGACCCTCAAGACCCGCATGCTTCCATACGCCCAACAGGCAATGGATGCTACAGTTTACTGTCTTGTACGAGCATGCCGCGCCATCGAGAAAGCACAGTCAGCAGAATCATCTGATCATCAAGATGATAAGATGCTGAACATCTTGAAAAGTGTTCGCCAGTCATCCATTCATTGCCTGGATCTGATATTCTCTATTTCACCCGGCCAGGACTGGACGCCGTATCTCCAAACTATTTTCACAGAAGCGATCGATCCGAGAATGGAAAATTTTGCCATTGAAACTGCACAGGGAATCTCGGGTCTTTTACGACTCTTTCATACCTGGGCTTCTGCGCCTAGCTCATCCTTCTACCTTGTTAGATTTAACAAGGCTCTCCTCACCAAGGTTACCGATTGTCTTGGAGTAGAATCTGCTCGAGATGAAGTCAAGATTTTCGTCATGGATGAGATCCTGGTTCCAATTGTCGGGCTCGCTAGCGGGAAGAGGCTACAGGAGCAAGAAGAAATGGCAGACTTCTCTGCTGAGGAGATCCGCACCGAAGTCTTGTCTCCCTATGTCGAGCATATTCTCTTCCACCTAAGTCGCTTGCTCAAGCGTGGCCCTTCGCGACCTCTCCTTGTCTCTGGTGTAGAGACCTTATCTCTCGTGGCTCCTTGTGTGGAATCCTCCCAGGAGACTTTCAGTTTGATCAGCATCACGACATACCTCCTTCGTCAGCCTGCAGATCGAGTTTCGCCCAAGACTAAATCTGGCCTTTTGCGTATTCTGGAACACTTTCTACCTCTGTACGATACTAGCGCCGATGTCTCGCTTACGGAGCAAGTATTCGATGCTGTTTCCTCCATGTTTGATTATTTCAGAGATGAGGTCAATCGCGAGGTTCTTTCCAGGGTGTTCACTGCCTTTGCAAAGCATGATTCTAAACTTGTCGAGCCTGCATCTTTGTGCGAAGACTTGAATTCCAGATCGGTAAAGAAGCTTGGACTGGATTATGAGCGACGCCTCCAGGCTTTCAGAAAGATCAATGAGGGTCTTTGGGAAGGGTTCAGTGCTCAGCAGTGGCGGCCTCTGCTTTACAATATGCTGTATCATGTCAAAGACGAGGAGGAACTTGCCATACGATCTAGCGCCTCGTTTGGGTTGAGACGGTTTATGGAGAGAGCTGTGCTTCCCACAGCTAATGATTCCGAAGACTTTGAGAGTCTTGTCCAGGATGTTCTGTTCCCTGCTCTTCAGCAGGGGATGCGACAAAAGTCAGAGCTCATTCGGGTGGAATTTGTCACTGTCCTCGGATACTTCGTCAAGATTAACCCAACGAGAGTAGCTATACAGGATATGCATGTCCTGTTGGTTGGAGATGACGAAGAAGCGTCGTTCTTCACCAATGTTCTTCATATCCAACAGCACCGCCGGCTGCGGGCGCTGCGCCGCCTAGCTAGCGAGGCATCCCAGGGCAGACTTCAAGCCTCGAACATCAGTAACATCTTCATCCCTCTCATCGAGCACTTTGTATTTGATCAAGAAGCAGACGAGAGCGCCCATAATCTTGTCGCCGAAGCAGTCAATACCATTGGCTCTCTTGGGGAGTGGTTGGACTGGAACCAATTCCGAAACACTTTCCGCAGATATCGTGGTTACATGCAGAGCAAGCCTGATTTGGAGAAGAATGTCATCAGGCTTCTCGGCAAGATGTCGGATGCCCTTTCCAACGCTATGGTCAAGTTCAAAGCATCATCGGGTGCTGATGCTGCTGGTGATGGAGAAGACGCGATGGAGGTCGTGGAAACCGATGCGCCGACAGAATCTACTCTTGCCAAATCGATCCCTTCGACAGAGAAAGTCGTCAAGGAACTCACCTCCCATTTCATCCCATTTTTGACGGAATTCATTCATCACAAGGAGGAATCAGCAATGAGCCTGCGCTTGCCAGCTGCGGTCACTACTGTCAAACTTCTCAAACTTCTTCCCGAGGATGAGATGGGTATTCGGCTGCAGCCGGTCCTACTAGACGTTTGCAGTGTTCTCAAGAGTCGAGTACAAGAAACCCGAGACACAGCGCGAAAGACTCTTAGCGACATCGCCATCATCTTAGGCCCGGGGTATTTCAGCTACATTCTGAAAGAGCTCCGCAATACTTTGGCACGAGGCTACCAGCTCCATGTACTCTCTTTTACCGTCCACTCGATTCTTGTCGCTACCACAGACGACTTCAAACAGGGAGATTTGGATTACTGTTTAGCGGATCTGACCGCCGTTGTCATGGATGATATCTTTGGCGCTACCGGCCAAGAGAAGGATGCCGAGGAATATGTGAGCAAGATGAAGGAAGTGAAGAGCAGCAAGAGTTACGATTCTATGGAGTTGCTGGCAAAGAATGCAACCGTGCGATACTTGTCTCACTTGATCCGCCCATTGCAGGCCCTGCTTCGTGAAAAGCTCACCTCAAATATTATCAAAAAGGCAGATGAACTACTGAGGAGAATTGGAATCGGTCTTTTGAGAAACCCGGGCGCCGAGAGCAGAGATCTGCTTGTGTTCTGCTACGAAGTGATCAAGGAGTCCTATCAGGACCCGAACAATGCGGAGGCGCAAACTAAGTTAACAGCAGCAGAGGAGCGTTTCTTGATAAAACTGAGAGGACCGAAACGAGGCCAAAGTCGAGGCTCGACCACGTCGTATGCTTACAAACTGACACGTTTCTCCCTTGATGTTCTTCGATCGATTTTGAACAAGTTCGACTCTCTTCTTACAGCAAACAATGTGGCCGGTTTCCTTCCCATAATTGGTGATTCCATGGTTCAGGCACTTGAGGAGGTGAAGATCTCTGCTCTCCGATTATTGTCAACTATCATCAAGCTTCCGTTGGCTGAGATTGACAATAATTCTCATGTCTATCTTACGGAGGCTGTTAAGATGATCAAAGAAGCCCCTAGCACGAATACGGAAGGTGCCCAGGCATCGCTGAAGCTGATCGCGGCCATGATTCGCGAAAGGAAGAGTACGCAGCTTAGAGACGGACATCTGGCCTACCTTCTCAAGCGCCTGGCATCGGATATCGAAGAGCCGGACCGACAGGGGGTGACATTCAATTTCATCCGGGCTGTCATGGCTCGGAAGTTTGTCGTTCCGGAAATGTATGAGCTGGCAGACAATATCGCCGCTATGATGGTCACAAACCAAACACGCTCGGCGAGAGACCTAGCGCGTGGTGTATACATTCACTTCTTGATTGAATACCCGCAGGCTAAGAACCGCTGGACTAAACAACTAAGCTTCCTGGCCAAGAACCTGGAGTATAAGCATCCGGAAGGACGCCAGTCTGTGATGGAAGCATTGCACATGCTCCTAGCCAAGACCGGTCCGGAATTGGCGCAAGATATCGTTGGGACATTTTTCTTACCCATTGTTCTTGTCATGGCCAACGATGACGCTCCGGAGTGTAGGGAAATGGCCGGTGCTTTGCTTGGAGAGCTTTACAACAGAGCAGACAAGGAGCAAATGAAGACTGTCCTCCGACCTCTTCATTCGTGGCTGGAACAGACAGATAATATGTTACTGTGCAGGACTGGGTTACAAGCGATGCGAATTTATTTCGAGGCGGAAGGAACAGAGAAGGAGAAAGAGGCCCGCTTCGTGATAGGAGTGCTCCCGCAATTGATGAAGCCTCTGTTGAAAGACCAGGAAAACGAGGATTGGGAGACACTGTACTTTTCCCTCCAGCTCTTTACAAGGCTGTGTCGGAGCATGTCTTCCATCGCGCTGTCCAAGGAGTGCGAGGGCATTTGGGCCGATATCCTCGAATCGCTGTTCTACCCTCATGCCTGGGTCAAGACGTGTGCTGCAAATCTGGTTGGCATGTGGCTTGCGGATTTGGCCAAGTCAAATGCCGCACAAGGCTATGGCTCTCTCCCTCTGGCTGGAGCCGCAGGACTGGAACTTGACAGGGACTCGATGATCCAACTCATCCGCGCCAGTGTGCGCTGCTTGCGTACTCCAGGCGTCAGTGAAGAGCTCGCAGTGCAGACCATCCGTAATATCGTCTTCCTCGGCCGTTGCTGTGCCCAGAACGACCTGCAATTTTCAAAGGCGGGAGCTGATGATACAGCTCAAGATTCTGACCTGGATGAAAGTGACAGCGACGATGAGGATAAGCAAGAGACTGTCAACGAAGAAGCTGACAGCCTCTCAAAGCCTGCTACGCAGTACATCTTTGAACAAATCTCCTCGATCCTTCGCCGGGAGATCATTTCTACTCGTGCGGAGACTCTAATCCCCAAGACCGCATCCATGACTCTGCTCGCAGCTCTGTGTCGCCATCTAGAGACCGATCAGATCCGTCCATCCCTCCCAGTCATTCTTCTTCCCCTACTGCATTTCACCGATGCATCGATCCCCCCGCCGCGATCGTCAGATGAAGCTTTCCAGAACGGGTACAAAGCTCTGGTCAGCAACAGCCATGAGGTGTTAGATCTCATCCAGAAGAAACTCGGCACCACCGAATATGTGACGCAGATGACGCTCGTCAACGACGCGATTAAGGAGCGCCGTGAAGGGAGACGGGTCAAAAGACGCATCGAGGCGGTTGCCGACCCGGAGAGATACGGCCGGGACAAGAAGAGGAGGAATGACAGGAAGCGTGAGAAGAGAAAAGAAAAGGGGATGGAGCATCGTGGCAAGAGACGCGGATGGTAAAGGGACATGCGTCTTACACTTTCGTTTGTTTGGGTACTCAGTACCAGGCGTTTTAAAAAGGGTGGATATCCAAAAAAGCGGCATTTTCTTCAAGAGTATAGTCTTTTATTTTTTGGGACTGATAGATAGTTATTACAGAGGAGAGTACATATGACTATATACATGGTGATGAAATATACTTTCTTTTATTCTGACGCCCCAGAAGTTCCTTGATAAAATTGTATCCCACGCCTGTTTTGAACTCCAGTTGTACACCCAGTAAATTCGACACCGCTCGCTATTCAAGCAACGAAAAACACATGTCCTCCAGAGAAAACGATTACCCTCTCTATTCCGGTTTTGTTTCGTCGGTCTGCTCCGTGATCCTCGTGGTACCGTCATCCCAGAACTCCATATCGCCATTCACGAAGCCCTTCTTCACCACCTGGCCTTTCTGGCTCAGGATATCCTCCAGGGTGCTCTTCTGGTCGAGGAAGATGCCGAGATGGTCGCTGATAACGTGTCGGTTTTGGCAAGACGGGCACTGGATCAGAACTGTGCCGCGGTGGTAGCCATGCTTGGACATCCGATGCGATGACCGATGCCCGCAGGGCTTACACGTAAAGGAGATCTGATATGCCGGTTCCTGTCCGCGGCGCAGGCGATTCTGCTCTGCCTGCTGCTCATCTGTGGCTTGGTCTGCTCTGCGGTCGGTGAGGGGACGAGAGGACGAGGAGTCACTGGAATTGTACCGAACAGAGCCGAATGACAAGAACTGTGGTTTTGAGCGCTGCTGCCGGGTAGACTGTGTTGGGTATGATGAAAAGGACCGGTCAGATTGAAGCCACAGACGTGAGGATGCTGTCGCGGCTGGAGCTGCACGGGAGGCAGCAACAGCGTGGCGAGGGAGCGCACGCAAGCTCCACGATAAAGCTGTAGGCAAGCGCATGGTGTGCTGCAAACTGAGAGGAATCAAATTAAGGGGTTGTTCACTTGCCAAACAAATAACAGTAGGCAGTTAAAACGTCAAAGACAGCGTCAGAATCCGCCGCAAAGAGAAAGATAAAAGAAGATAAGCAGGCCGGACTTTTTATTCTTCCAGCTCTCCTCCGCGGTGGGCAGAGGACCAACTCCCCATCATTCACTAGTGTTCTGACACATGGGCTTCTTGCTCGTAGGATCTAGTCTCTGGGAAGTCTCTGGGGTCGCGAGCTAGCTTCTGATCTGCTGTCGAGCCGGGGTTTCTTGTCGTCTTCTTTCTATCTTCACCTCCGCCGCTCTCGTTGCCCCGCAAGTGCCTCCGCCGCTCAGTCGAGACAATCACGCGAAAATGGCGGCAATGAGGGCGAGGCAGAAGATCCGGGCTCCTAGACGGGTGAGTTGGGGGATATTTTGCTTCCTGTGTCTTTTGGTTGTATATCGGTCTACAATCTGGACCCGATGAGCCATTTAGATTCTATAGAGCTGCTGCTAACACTTATATCTCCTAGGGTCTCGCTGCTAGCAAACCGGATGATTTCGACAGTATATGGGCAACGCTAGCGGCGTCATTGCGTGAAATCCATACGAAGAATGCCTCTACGTTATCCTTCGAGGAGTTATATCGACAAGCGTACCGGATCGTGTTAATATCGCGGGGCGAGGAGTTGTACGAAAACGTCAAGCAGCTCGAAAAAAAATGGCTATGCAGCGAAGTTCAGAAACAGGTTACTGCTGCCATCTCACCGAGCTTGCTGCTGGAGCAGGAGCCGGCTGATGCGCAGGATCAGTCCAACGAGAGGAGAGCTGCGGGGGAGCGGTTCTTGAACGCACTGAAGTCGGCATGGGAAGATCACCAGTTATGCATGGGAATGTTCACGGATGTTCTGATGTACATGGTGAGTGGGAATAGCAGCAAATGTTGTCAAAAATTCGATCATGATCATATTGATTAACGACATTGCTTCTCGAACATAGGATCGTGTTGTTTCTTCGGACCATCGGAATCCTTCTATATACGTGGTATCCATGGCCCTCTTTCGAGACAACGTGCTACGGTCTCCCGTGCGGCCGGATTCGACAACCACAATCGCCGATGTGCTGGAGTCGACGGTGCTCTTTATGATCCAGCTGGAGCGGGCCGGACATCAGATAGAACGGCCATTCATTCGACACTGTATCTACATGCTCGAGGGCCTGTACGAGACGGTCACGGAGGAAGATTCCTCCAAGCTTTACCTGACGACGTTCGAACCTGCGTTCCTCAAGGCAAGTCAGGCCTTTTACCAAGCCGAGGGGCGGCGACTCGTGGAAATGGCCGATGCGGCTACCTTCTGTCGGCACGCTTCTAATCGATTGAAAGAGGAGGAGGAGCGGTGCCGGTATACGCTATGCTCATATACGGAGCCAAAAATCAAAGAGGTTCTAGATGAAGAGCTGATCCGCAAGAACATCGCGGAGGTCATCAATCTGGAAGGAAGCGGCGCCAAAGAGATGCTAGATCATGACCGGCTAGATGTCTTGCGCAATGTCTATGAGCTGAACGCAAGGGTCGACAAGAAGAAAACCGCCTTGACGAATGCCGTGCAAAAGCGAGTCTACGAAATGGGCCGAGAGATCAATGCAGCATCGTTCGCTGTATCACAAAACACGGCACCGAAGCCCGGTGAAAAGGAAGTGGCGGCCGCTGGTGGTGAGAAGAAAGCGGGACGAGACAAGGAGAAAGAAAAGCCGGTCAACCAGCAGACAATCGCTGCCATCCAATGGGTGGATGCTGTCCTGGGGCTAAAGAAGAAATTCGACAACATCTGGGAAAAGTCATTGCTCTCCGATCAGGGGATGCAGACATCGATCACCACGAGCTTTTCGGACTTCATCAATATGAACTCCCGCAGTTCGGAGTATCTCTCTCTGTTCTTCGATGAAAACCTGAAGAAGGGGATCAAGGGCAAGACAGACAGCGAGGTGGACGCTCTATTAGACAACGGCATCACGCTGCTACGGTACATCAAGGATAAAGATCTGTTCGAGACGTACTACAAGAAACATCTCTCACGGCGATTGCTAATGAAACGGTCGGTGAGCATGGACGCGGAGCGGCAGATGATCTCGAAGATGAAGATGGAAGTTGGGAACCAGTTCACGCAGCGGATCGAGCACATGTTCAAAGACATGACCATCTCCGAGGACCTAGCGACCAGCTATAAGGAACACATCGCGCAGTCCGGGGACCCGGACCAGAAGCGCGCGGAGCTGGAGATCCACGTGCTGACGAGCACGATGTGGCCGATGGAGATCATGGCCAGCAGCAGCACGAAAGAGGGAATGGTGCAGTTACCGTGCATCTTCCCGCGCGAAGTAGAGAGCCTGAAGCATAGTTTCGAGCAGTTCTACCTAAGCAAGCACAACGGGCGCAAGCTGTCGTGGCAGCCGAGCATGGGCACGGCGGACCTGCGCGCTACCTTCACACGGGCGAACGGCAAGGTGGCGCGGCACGAGCTCAACGTCTCAACGTATGCGATGATCATCCTGCTACTGTTCAACGAGGTGCCGACGGGCGAGTCCCTGACGTACGAGGAGATCCAAGCCCGCACGCGGATTCCCGACCACGACCTGATCCGTAACCTGCAGTCGCTGGCGGTGGCTAGCAAGACACGCGTGCTCAAGAAAGAGCCCATGAGCAAGGACGTGAAGCCGACGGACCGCTTCTTCTACAACGCCGACTTCACCAGCATGTTCACCAAGGTGCGCATCGGGGTCGTCAGCGGCGGCGGCAACAAGGTCGAGAACAGCGACCAGCGCCGCGAAACGGAGAAGAAGATGGATGAGGAGCGGGGAGGGACTATCGAAGCCGCAATAGTACGAATCATGAAGTGAGTTTCGACTCTTTTTTTCCTTTTTTTCCTTTTTTTCCCTTTTGATGGTAGCTAATATATATAGACAACGCAAACGCCTCGTCCACGCCCAACTCATGACGGAGGTCCTCACGCAGCTCTCGTCTCGCTTCGTGCCAGACGTCAACATGGTCAAGAAACGAATCGAGTCTCTGATCGACCGCGAGTACCTGGAACGCGTGGCAGAGGAGCCTCCTACATATGGATACATTGCGTAGCATAGAACAGGGTACACAAAGGGTACACAAAGGGTACACAAATCCAGAAAACATTTTCATGTAAATAGACAACCATTCATAATCATATCAATCGTGCATTACTGGGGTAAAAAAGGAAAAAAGAAAAAAAAAAAAAAGAATTATAATAATTCCAGTTCCCCTCCTTCCCAGGCCTCTCTAACTCCCTCCCAGCGAACAGCCCACACCTCGCCTTTCCGCATGCTAACACCAATCTCTTCAACGTCAATGCCATCCCCGGGGGGAACCCGGACGACCACCTCGTCGGCCAGACAACGCACGAAGACAGCCTCCCTCCCGTCCGGACCGGTGACCATGCTCGTCCCGCCGGCGTTATCGTCCAGTCTGCGCAGTTGGGCAGGAAACCCGGATAAGAAACTCGCGCCGAAATGGCCGGCAAGTAATTTCTGGTGTGCGTGTAGGAAGCTTGCCTCCTGGTTGGAAAGCGGGGAGGTATTCGACCCGAGAATCCCAGCGGGGAAATCAGGGACGGAATCTTGCGGTTGTTGTTGGTTGTGGTGGTGTTGGGATGGTTGTGAATCGACGGGATTCGCGCCCGCGATTTTCAAAAGGTAGTACATGCTATGTTTTGTTAGTTTGGAGAGACGCTGTCGCAGTAACGAGCGGATCAGGTATTGCGTGCGGGCGAGGTCGGTCTGGAGGATGGAGAGGTGGAGGTTCGTCGTTGGGGAGGATGAGGATGCCAGATCTTCTATTCGGGATATCTAGCATGCCCATCAGTATACTATTATTATTCTCATGAGTCAAGAAGAAGAAAGAAGAACCTGCTGGGATACTCTCTCCATCATCCGTTCCATTAGAAGCGTGGGCCAAGGGAGCACTTCCGAGACGGCGCGCTCGGCCACCCAGAAACGCGTCAGGAGCTGGTGATCCAGCGCAGCCGAGGCCGGGGAGTCATCGTGCCGGTCCACGGACGCGAGGATGTCGTCAATGTCCATTGTGGGCGAGGCATGGCGCAGGTGAGCGAGCGAGCGAGCGAGCGGAGCGGAGATTATTCGACGTTCCGCTGCGGGGCGGACACTCGTACAGAACAAACATACTTACTTATCAAGTAGACTTTACCCTCTACTCTACATTCTACTCTACACTCTACTCTACGATACAACTCATTTACTCAGTTGAGCTTGAATTCATATGTGATTCATAACAAAGGAAACTTGGCACCTATTAATCCCCCTTCTGCACCATTATTAAAGTCGCGGTAGATAGTAGCCTATGTACAGCTGTGCGTTATTAAGAGGCTCTGCTTCCAGATGCCCGATGCCTTGCAGCCAATGGCCGCTGGCAACATATTATCGCTGCGCTTGTATGGGATGTATGGGTTTTGTACAGCGAATTAATGCCGTCGTTCCGCACAAGGGTTTTTTGTACAAAAGGGAACAAGGAATGCGAATTAAAAGCCGGTATTCAAGGGAATGGGGGGAAAGTCAAGAAGAATGAGAATGCCAAGATGGGGGCAAGCCGTTAGGGGAGGGGAGGGGAGGGAGAGAGGAAACGAGAAGGAAAAGGAAAAGGTGGACACGGCATAGGTGACCTGCTAGTCTAGCAGTACCGG